>NW_027361713.1:190000-342500 GCF_039654945.1 Dendrobates tinctorius | reverse complement strand
CTCCTGCACACTGCTTCACTGACCCCTGCCGGGTGCTGTAGCCATCAATTGCAAGCCGAGGGTCTAGCTATACTGAGCTTCCCCTCCAGGGAGCAGGGTGAGGATAGTGCACTTTTTTTTTTTTTTTCACACATCAACCAGACTAGGGATCTTCAGCTGGTCTACTACTCTGGTAATTGCCCAGCCTTCATCTGCTCAGTAGCCACCTAAAGAGAGCAGCCCCGCATCTCCTTGATGATTAACACATGGTACTGGCTGTGGAAACTCAGGCAAAGATGTGGTCTGCTTCACAGTGTACTACCTCTTTCCGTGGAACCATTCTGTCTAGAGCGTCCACTCTTTCTGCTGCTCTATGGTAAGACCTCCACCACTTCATGTGGGTGTACCTTGCACCGCCATACGAGGCGTTCTGAGACGTGGTTCGCTCTCCCGTCTACCACTTTTATCCGTGGCCATACAAGGCCTTCAACTGCAGACCCTCTGCGCAAACGCGCACCAGTTACATTCCAGCCATATCGTGCTGCATCCGTGAGCGAGGATGGCCCCACTCGGCCCCTGCCTCACGCAGTCATTATCAGCCGAGGGTGGAGTCAATCTGCCTTGGCTCTCATCGTCCCTCTGGGACTCAGGCTCACCATGCCAAGCACCCGGCTGCTGGCCCTCTGCACCTCTCATACGTGCCAGGACGGCCTCTCCTGGTCTACGCTTTCGGATCGGAGCCAGTTCCACTCCATCCATCTGCTGCATCACCATGCCAAGCCCCTGACTGCTGACCTTCTGCGCCTCTCATACGCGCCAGGTCGGCCTCCCCCGGTCTACGCTGTCGGACCGGAACCAGTTCCACTCCAGCCATATGCTGCATCACCATGCCAAGCCCACGGCTGCTGGCCTTCTGCGCCATGCTGCGCCTCTCAGACGCGCCAGGTCGGCTTCTCTCAGTCTATGCTGTCGGACCGGAGCCAGTTCTACTCAGCCATGTGCTGCATCAACCATGCCAAGCCCCCGGCTGCTGGCCTTCTGCGCTGTGCTGCACCTCTCATATGCGCCAGGTCGGCCTCTCCCGGTCTACCCTGTCGGACCATACCACTGACCATCCGCCAGGAGTCAGGTATGGAAACAGCGTTCAGCATCTTACCGCATTCCGCATCATACCTGGGGGTGCCTGTAGCCTTGACGCTGAGTCGCGCTCTTACCCTGAGCCAGGACGCTCTGGTCCGTAATGCTGCGTCCCCCAAGGGGTGTCTCCATAGGTGCCGGCTCCTGCCGCTCTATGCACCGTGCGTGAGCCAAGCACATCATTACCAGGCCTCACGCTGCATTACCAGCTGAGCGGGGAGTTGAATATCAGATCTCCCCCGACGCTGCTTCCAGCTCTGGGGCCCCTGCAGCTCATGTGGACGCTGTACAGACGGCAACCAGGCCAGGTATCCTCTTGCGAGCTTCTTTCTCTCTATGGGTTCCTTCTAGGAACAGGAAACCAACTGAGGGAGCGAGGGGGACCGCCCCTTTTATCTCTATGTAGGTTTCCTGTTCCTAGGGGCAGATCCCCTCTCTCGGTGGGTGCTGTCATGGCGAAGAGAAAAGAGCAATTTACATTTTACTCAAAAATATACCTATAAAGCGAAAAATCAAACAAAATGAAAATTTTGCAGTGGTCTCTTAATTTTTGCCAGAGCAGTATATATGTATTCTATGTGTGTATATCTATTCTAACCTGTCACTCTGTGATTATACTGTACGCAGCACATGAATTGCTGGCTTTTATTCTATATCTATCTATATACACATACATATATACACACACACACATATACCGTATATACATGTATACAGACATATATGTGTGTTTTGAGAAATATTTCCTTTGAAAACTATGAGTAAATGACAGAATTGCTGTATGTAAAAGCTCATGATAAAATTGCATTGCAATCCGATGTAAATAGGATGCTAGGTATGAAAAATCAGATTGTACTTGCTTTACACTCGTGCGACTCTCAACAGGGAGACTCGGACCAATTTTACAAACGTTTAGTGTGACTCCGGCCTAAGAAACTAAGCTCTGTGTAGAGCACATCTGTGTGCATGGAAAGGTAGCGAAAGCAATGAGAAAGTGATCACTCAAAAGTTGAAAAGAACAGACTTTAAAATCCTTTAAAAGTACAGGCTATGTAGCAACAGTTTAGTTTCTTCCAATCTTCGTTATTTTACTTTTTCCAACAATATGTCATTAAATCCACAGATGAAAGCCTCTGGACATACGCTGGCAAACTGAAGTGGAGACCTCTTGTAGTGAAACTTTACAGATCCCTTAGAACAAAAGCAAAAATAAATTAATAAATGAATATTAAAAGGCACAAAAAAGTGATCCACAATAATAGATTATGTCTACAGTACATGTTTAATAAAGTTACTTTTTTTTATTAACCCCTTAACGACCAGAGGTCATGTTTTGTTTTTGCATTTTCGTTTTTGTGCTCCTCTTCTTCCCAGAGCTTTTTAATGTTTCAGTCAACATGGCCATGTGAGGACTTGTTTTTTGCAGAACAAGTTGCTCTTTTTAACGACACCATTGTGCGGTGAAATTGTAAAAAAGTACAATCCCACAGTTCTTTTTTTTTTTTTAACCATGTTCACTAAATGCTAAAAATGACCTGCCATTATGATTCACCAGGTCATTACGAGTTCATAAATAAAAAAAGAACCTAGACATGTTTTGGGTCTAAGTGGTGAAAAAAAATTAATAGAAAAAATTGGAGCCTGGCTCAACAGGACTGGATTTTCCTTTTCTTTTTTTCAAAAGAAATTATAGTGCATACAAAAGAAAAATGTACATGGTCGACATGACCCGGCCAACGCGTTTCGACTGCACTAAGCAGTCTTAGGCTACTTTCACACTTGAGTCGGTACGGGCCCGTCGCAATGCGTCGGGCCGACGTACCGACGCACGTTGTGAAAGATTTGGACAACGGGGGCAGCGGATGCAGTTTTTCAACGCATCCGCTGCCCCATTGTAATGTCCAGGGAGGAAGGGGCGGAGTTTCGGCAGCGCATGTGCGGTTGAAAATGGCGGACACGACGCTCAAAAAAAGTTACATGTAACTTTTTCTGTGCGTCGCGGCCGCCAAAACACGACGCATCCGTTGCACGATGGATGCGACGTGTGGCCATACATCGCAATGCGTCGCTAATGCAAATCTATGGAGAAAAAACACATCCTGCAGGCAACTTTGCAGGATGCGTTTTTTCTCCAAAACGGCGCATTGCGACGTACGTCACACGACGCTAGTGTGAAAGTAGCCTTACTCATGACATTCTATTATCCTTGATGTGAGGCCAGGGCAAGGCCGGTGTCTGAGCCCCAGGTGGATGAGCATAGAGCTACTGGGTAAGCTGGAATTAATATTTCATAAGTGAAAAAAAAATCCAAACTTTTTTTTTTTTTTTTTTAATTGCGCCATTTTTCGTGATCTCGGGTTGGGTGATGGCTTACTTTTTGTGCGCCAAGCTGACATTTTTAATGATACCATTTTGATGCAGATACGATCTTTTGATTGCCTGTTATTGTATTTTAATGCAATGTTGCGGTGACCAAAAAAACGTAATTCTGGCATTTTGACATTCTCATTACAACGGTTAACAATCGGGTTAATTTTTTTTTTATATTGATAGATCGGGCGTTTCTGAACACGGCGATACCAAATATACAGTATATTTGATTTTTTTACGGTAATTGCTTTATTTTGAATGGGGAGTGATTTGAACTTTTATTTTAATTTTTTAAAAACATTTTTCTTTTTACTTTTGGCATGCTTCAATAGTCTCCATAGCAGACTAGAAGCTGCCATAATCCGATCAGCTCTGCGACATACAGGCGATGATCAGATCACCTGTATGTAGCAGAAATGCTCACTTGCTATGAGCGCCGACCACCGGGCGGCATTTATAGCAATCTGGCTATGACAACCATAAAGGTCTGCTGGAGACCTCTGGTTGGCATATCAACCCATCGGTGATCACATGACGGGGTCGCTGATGGGCGGGATTTCCAATGCGCTTGCCGGAAGCGCAAGTTAAATGCCGCTGTCAGAGATTGATAGTGGCATTTAACTAGTTAACAGTTGCGGGTGGATTGCGATTCCACCTGCGGCTGTTGCAGGCCCATGTCAGCTGTATATGTCAGCTGTCATGTGCCAGGAAAGGTGCAGGCTCGGCGCCGCAGCCCACATCAAACAGGGGGAGTCTGACATTGGCGTACTATTGCGCCCAATGTCAGGAAGGGGTTAAGAATGCAGCAAAAAAGCCTGGTTGTAATTCTTGCAGCGTTTTTTTTACTCCATTGTTTTCTATGGTAAAAAAAAGTTGCAAAAACGCTGAAAGAAGTGACATGCTGCAGATATAATTAAATGCAGCCGTTTTCCATTTCACAAAAAAAAACAACATGTGAACATAGCCGTACCGTTAACATTTTCTGCCGGGCTGTATGTGTTTCAATGATTTTCATTCGGTCATGCTGGTGAGCAGAGTACACCATATCAAAATGCTGCGACAATATAAGATGTGCCATATGGTCACAGGGGACGTATGGAGAGAGCTCGCTAACTAAGCCCACAGCATACTGGAAAGATATGTTACACAGCCGGTTTTTGCTTGTCACATAAAGCGGGTAGAGCGAGCTCCAATTGCAGCTATTAAAGAGGACCTTTCACCAAAATTTAGTAAAATAGTAGCGGAGATAAAAGGGTCTCTGTCAGAACAGAATGACTGTCCAAACCAAATACAGGAGCTCAATGCTTCATGGCAGGGCATTTGAATACTCCTTCCCACCTTTTTTTTTTTTTTTCATCTATCTTGTTCCTTTCTGGCGCTACGCAGTCAGAGCTGTCAATCAAATAAAGGGAGGGAGAGGAAAAACACGAGGTTGGGACTATAAATGATTGGCCTTGTTGTGAACCACAAAGTGGCGGTTTTTAGTTTGAACAGTAATTTTCTTTAACCAAACCAATTTTGACCGTAATAATCAGGGCAAATTTTTTAAATCTGACCACTGTCACTTTATAAGCTAATAACTTTGGATCGCTTTAATGGATCCCACTGATTCTGAGAGTTTTTTCGTGACACATTGTACTTCATGATAGTGGTAAAATTTATTTGATATGACGTGATAATTTGTGAAAATATTGGAAATTTAGCAAAAAATGTGATAACTTCGCAATTTTCAAAATTTAATTTTTAAATCAGAAAGTTATATTACATAAAATTGTTAATAAATAACATTTCTCACATGTCTACTTTGAATCTGTATAATTTTTTTTCAACTTTTTTTGGGTTAGTAAGTTACAAAAGGTTAAATATATACAAAACCATTTTTTAGGGACCACATCACATTTGAAGTTACTTTGGTGGGTCTATATGACAGAAAATACCCAAAAGTGATACCATTCTAAAAACTGCACCCCTCAAAACCCACATTCAATAAGTTTATTAACCCTTCCGGTGTTTCACAGAAACTAAAGCAATATGGAAGGAAAAAATGAACATTTAAGTTTTTTTCATAAAAATGTTATTTTCGCTCCAAATTTGCTATTTTCCCAAGGGTAACAGGAGAAAATGGACCCTTAAATTTTTTATTCATTTTCTACTGAGTAAGCGTTTGTAAAGCCCCTGGTGTGTCTCAAGGATTTTATCCAGGGCTATAGTGCGTATTTTGAACCCACAGGTACTACACAGGATTTGTTAACATTAGGTCGTCATATTGAACATTTTCATTTCCACGAAAATGTTGTATTCGCCCCAAATTTGTAATTTTCACAATTAATAACAGGAGAAAATAGGCTCCATAATTTGTCCCAAAAGCGACCATACCCCCATATAAGGTCAAAAACATCTGCATGGGCACATATAGTAGCAGAGGTAGGAGAGGAAAAAACGGTAATTAGACCTACCGGTAATTGTTTCCAGGAATCCATCCTGACAGCACGCTGGAGGACGTCCTTCTTATCCACAGTGGGACAGGAAACCACAAGAGCTTAAACGGACCCTCCCCCTACCACCCTTCAGTGATTTCTCAAAGTAACACATCTGGATGGATGCAAAAAAATAGACTTTTTATTTAAACCAACATTCCTCATACACATGTTACATCACAGTCGTATGGAAAATATCATAGGGAGGGAACTAACAGTGCTGTCAGGATGGATTCCTGGAAACACAATTACCGGTAGGTCTAATTAACGTTTTCCAGGTCACCACCTGACAGCACGCTGGAGTAGTACCAAAGGATATTGGTCCTAGGGTGGGACTACTGCATGGAGCACTTTTCTCCCAAATGCCAATTGTGTGGATGCCACGCCTAATTTATAGTGCTTGGAGAAGGTACTGAGACTGGCCCAAGATACTGCTTTGCAGATCTGTTCCGCTGAGGCTCCTCCCTTCTGCGCCCATGACGCAGCCATGGCTCTCGTTGAGTGGGCTCTAAGGCTCCCTGGGGGACTCTGACCCTGTGCCCTATAGACTAGGCTAATTATGGATCTAATCCACCTTGCTATTGTGGATTTTGATGCCTTCTTCCCTTTATTCGGACATCTGTATTGGACAAAGAGATTATTATCCTGTCTCCAAGGCCTGGTTGCGTCCAGATATCTGAGTACTGTCTTCCTGACATCCAGGTTATGGTAAGCACTTTCCTTCTTATTTTTGGGAAACTGACAGAATGAAGGGAGCACTACATCCTGATTCATATTTGAGTCTGAGATAACCTTGGGGAGAAAGGCTGGGTCGAGGCTTAGGACTAACCGGTCGTCAAACACCTATAAGTAAGGATCTTGGATAGATAGGGCCTGAAGTTCCCCTAGTCTCTTTGCTGACGTGATTGCTACCAGGAAAGCCGTTTTGAGTGAGAAATTACCGATCTCTATCTCTGCCCCTAGCTGGTATGGGTGTCTACATAGTGCGTTCAGGACTAAGTTAAGGTCCCAAGGAGGGACGTTCTTCCTTATTAAGGGTTTAAGTCTCTGCACAGCCCTGGAGAAACGGGCTATCCAAGGGTGCGACGAAAGGGTTGTATCGTAGAACACACTTAAAGCTGCAACCTGCAATCTCAGAGTGCTGGGTCTAAGGCCCTTTCTGAACCCTGCCTGTAAGAAGTCAAGGATCCTTGGGATGTCAGGTTGGTCAGTCTCGACTGTCGCCTCTCCACAAAAGCTGCAGAATCTTTTCCAGAATTTGTTATATATTGCTGCGGTCACTGGTTTTCTACTTGCTTGTAAGGTAGATATAACCTCGTCCGATAGACCCTTCGCTCTTAGGACCTGCCGCTCAGGATCCAGGCTGATAACTGGAGTGCTTCTGGCCTTTGGTGCAAGACCGGACCTTGGTGGAGGAGGTCTTCCCTTCTTGGCAGGAGAATGTGTTCCTCCTGTGATATATTCCTGAGCAGGGGGAACCAACTTCTTCTTGGCCAGAAGGGCACCACTAGTATGACTCTGGCTCTGTCTTCATAAATTTTCCTGAGAGTTCGTGGAATGAGAGCAAGAGGCGGGAAGGCGTATAACAGGCCTCTGCTCCAAGATTGTGACAGAGCGTCAATCGGATTTCCCAGAGGGTTCAGAGAGTAGAAGGTCTTGACCTTTGCGTTCTGTTTGACCGCCAATAGGTCTATCTCCGGTTTTTCCCACCGGTCGCATAGGCTGTTGAACACTTCGTCGCTGAGTTCCCATTCCGTTGCGGCTATCCTTCTCCTGCTGAGGAAGTCTGCGACCTGGTTTCTGGTACCCTCCAGATATACTGCTGAGATTGAAAGGACCTCTCTCTTTGCCTATCTGAAGATTTGTTCTGCTAGGCGTTGTAGCGCTGGATGTCTTGGTCCGCCCTGGTGACGGAGAAATGCTACTGTCGTGGTATTGTCTGTTTCTTACCAGGGACCGGGTGGCGAGTAGTACCTTCCAGACCGCATGCAGTTCTCTGAAGTTGGAGGACTCGTTGCTGTCCTCCGGACTCCATCATCCCTGGTAGTGTCTTCCCTTGACGTGTCCGCCCCAACCTTGTTGACTCGCGTCCGTTGTCACTACGACTTGTGGGGCCTGGATCCACGAGACACTGGCTTGTAAATTTCTCGGAATGGTCCACCAAAGCAGAGACTTCCTGACTTGGGTAGATAACTGAATTTTCTTGTCTAGTGAGTTCTGCCTCCTGTCCCAGGATGCTAGGACTGCCCGTTATAAATCTCGAGAGAGGAATTGGCTCCATCTGGCGCAGGGAATGCAAGAGGTCATCAGGCCCAGGATCCTCATCGCGTTCCTGATTGATACCCGGTTCTTTGAGAACTGACGAATCCTCTTCGGCATGCTGGCTTGCTTTTCCTCTGGTAGATAAGACATTCTTCTTTCTGAGTCTAGCATGACACCCAAAAATTTTATTCTGGGCTTGGGTATCAGATCTGATTTTGACCAATTTATGATCCAACCCATCTTCTGCAGTGTGGAGACTGAAGACTGACAGTCGACTCTGAGCTGGGCTACTGAATCCGCTATGATTAAGAAGTCATCTAGGTAAGAGACTACCGTAATGTTTCAACTTCTTAGGTAGGCTACTACCTCCACCATTAATTTTGTGAAGACTCTTGGGGCTGATGCTAGGCCAAAGGGGAGGCAGCAAAACTGATAGTGGTATATTCTGCCATCCCTTTCTACCGCAAATCTGAGATATTTTTGATGGTCTGGATAGATGGAGATGTGGTAATATGCACTCTAAATCTAGAGTGCACATTACCACCGCTTTTCCCAGAAGAGGAATTGTGGATCTTATTGATTCCATCTTGAAACGTTTGTATGTTACCCATCTATTTAGGGGTTTTAGATTTATTATCGTTCTGGATTCCCCAGATTTTTTTTTATCGAGAAGAGGCTCGAGTAGTGTCCTCTCCCCTCTTCTCGGGCAGGTACTGGAATGATTGCAGACGTCTCCAGGAGGTCCTGGATATCCAACCACATGGGGGAAGATGAACTGAGTTGAAAGCTGGTTACTAGAAATCTGTTCGGGGGGAGGGAGTCGAACTTTATCCTGTATCCCTGCGAGATGACCTGTAGCACCAGGGGCTGGTGGTAACCTCCTGCCATTCCTTCAGGAACCTGAGCAATCGCCCCCCTACTCTGGTGGCATCATTTCCTTCGGGAGCTTGACCCTGAGCTGGAGAAGATGGTATCCCTATTTCTACTTCTGCCCTCACCCCCTTTGGGGTAGCTCCATCGACCCGATTTCCCCTTCCCTCTGTAGTCCGTTTTCTGGTTGTAACGGGGTCTACGAAAGGGCTAATACCTTTTCCATTTCTCTTCAGGGAACCCCTTCTTCTCGTCTGAAGCTTTCTCTAAAATATCAGCGAGAACGGGCCCAAAGACTCTTCCCCCCCGAGAAGGGAATTGAGCACAGCTTATTCTTTGACTGCATGTCACCTGACCAACTCTTAAGCCAGATGGCCCTTCTGGCTGTGTTGGACAAGGATTGGCTTCTGGCCGTGAATCTGACGGACTCTGCCGAGGCGTCAGCTAAAAACCCTGTAGCTAACTTTAGTAAGGGGAGGGATTTTAGGATGGTTTCTCTCGGAGTTCTATCTGACAGGTGCTCCTCTAAATCATCTATCCATAGATGCATGGAGCGCGCTACTGATGTTGCAGCTATATTAGTCCTTATGACTGCTGCTGAACTCTCCCAGGCCCTTTTTAAGAGCCCGTCCGCCTTCCGATCCAAGGGCTCCTTTAAGTTTGAGGAGTCCTTGAAGGGAATCGCCATCTTTTTTTGATACTTTCGCTACTGGGATGTCTATCTTGGGGATCTCCTCCCAGACCTTGACCTCCTCTGGGTCAAACGGCAGGCGAAGTTTGAAGTCTCTGGGAATAATCAGTTTTTTTCTCCGCTTCCTCCCATTCGTCTAATATCATCGCCCGTATATGGGTGTTTACTGGGAAGACCATCGAAGTCTGGGAGCGCAGCCCCCCAAACATCTCGTCCTGTACTGAGAGAGTTGCCGGGGGCTCCTCGATCTGCATAGTCTGCTGTACTGCTCCCAATAGCTCGTCCGTATCCCTGGACGAAAAGAGATATTTCTTTCCCTTTTCTGAGTGCTCTCTGATCTCTTCCTCTTCCACCTCTGATTCGGACAAAAAAAAAGGAAAAAATGCCAGCTTACCCAGTTGGTTCAAACCATAAGCTGCTATAGTGTATAGGCTCTCAGCAACGGATAAATGACAGGAGCTCTTGCCAACAATAGATGCGAAAAGGAGATGAATCCAGCGAGCCAAGTTTGAAGTACGTAAAAAATATTTTTCTTTATTTCAAACGTAGATTAAAAATATTTATCCATAGCAGCATATTATGAATATAGGCAGAGATGGGAAAAATTACTGCTGTAAAGCGCACGGCAAGACGCGTTTCGGCTAAACCTTTATCATTGCCATAATGGCAATGATAAAGGTTTAGCCGAAACGCGTCTTGCCGTTCTGCCTTTCTGGGGCCCTGCAGTGACCTCTTTTGAGGTTACTCACGTAACCCTGGCTCTCTGGCCCCATCTCAGTCTTCGCTTGATCCTCCATATCGGGTAGGGAGGACTGCTGTGGGCTGTCGCACTGTCCTGTTTGCACGCCGCGTTGCCCGATCTGCTCCGGCTGGAGAAGACTTCGCTCTCCGTCCTGATCCGGTCCTATAAAGGTCGCAGATGAGACGCCCTGCGATGACGCGGCCGGAAGTGACGCGCCCCATGTGATGACGCACCGGAAGTGATGTGGCCGCCCGAAACGCTGCCGCTCTCCCGCTCCTCTGTGCTGGGAGCGATGTGCCGCGTCCGGCTGCGGGGGATGCCCTGCGGTAATCTATGCTCGGGACCCGCTTGTGGGGCCAGTGGACTCCACAGAGGCGGCCCAGCTCAGGGACATCGGCGGCGGCGTCCGGGGTCGAGAGCCCCCGACAGGAGGAAGCGACCCCATCTCCCAGGAGCAGCGCTGCACTGGGTGTCCTGAGGGACCCTCTGCCGGGTGTCTGCAGCAGAATTCTTGAGGTAGGAAGGGAAAGGCTGGGCCCCCCGATCTGCCCGGAACGGTCGGATCTTCTCTTGCTTTTCCTATCTGCAGTGGGACAGGAAAAACACTGAAGGGAGGTAGGGGGAGGGTCCTTTTAAGCTCTTGTGGTTTCCTGTCCCACTGTGGATAAGAAGGACGTCCTCCAGCGTGCTGTCAGGTGGTGACCTGGAAAGCGCTATTTGCCTCAGTCAGATTGTGACTGCTATGTTGCATTTGAAGAGCCCTTGACATGTGAAAGCTGCAAAATCCCCCCACAATTGACCCCATTTTGGAAACTAGACCCATCAAGGAATTCATCTAGAGGTGTAGTGAGTATTTTGAACCCATAGGTGCCTCACAGAATTTTATAAAATTGAGAAGTGGAAATATGACATTTCAGTGGTAAAAATGTCATTTTTGTATTTGCTGCAAATTTTTCAGGTACACAAGGGTTAATAGGTAAAACTAGACCCCACAATTTATTGTGCAATTTCTCCCGAACGTGGTGCTGCCCCATATATTGTCAGAAATTACTATTAGGCCACACCTCAGGGCTGAGAAGTTAGGAGAGCCATTTAGCTTCAGGAGAACAGATTTTGCAAGAATACTTTAATCTAATTTAAGTTAATTTTGCCTGAAATATTAGCGATCAAAGTATTTGGCACCTAATGGTGTGCCCAATGTCCCACTATATAGAATGATACAAATAACATTAATAGAATGCTCCCATATGATAAACGATAAAGCAAGGGCGTGCTGCAGGGGGTGAAGATGGAACTGGGCAAACGGTACCGCTTCCATTGCTGCCACCATTTTCCCTAGACTCCTCATCCCGGATCGGATGGTATGAGGGACTGGTTGCCGAAGTGTCCGAACTCCCTGCCGGAGCGATAGCACCTTTTCCTGAGGGAGAA
The DNA here is from genome assembly GCF_039654945.1 of Dendrobates tinctorius. Classification (NCBI taxonomy): domain Eukaryota; kingdom Metazoa; phylum Chordata; class Amphibia; order Anura; family Dendrobatidae; genus Dendrobates; species Dendrobates tinctorius. The sequence continues at coordinate 330,541 of NW_027361713.1, read as the reverse complement.
TTACCAACCCTCGGCGAGTGTCGAGAATCATTCCTAGAAAGGAGATCTTTTGAGCTGGTACAAGGGATGACTTCTTCGCATTGACCAACCACCCTAAGCGGGCAAGAGTATCTAGCGTGATGTTGACATTTTCCTCGCATGCCCACATTGAAGGGCCTTTGACCAAGAGGTCGTCCAGATAAGGCAAGACGACTATGCCTCGAGAATGCAGTATGGCCATGACAACTGCCATAACCTTGCAGCACCACAGTCTAAGCATTGGTGGAGCAGTGGGGGCCGCACGGACTAGTCTTGTGCCTCTGTACAGCCCATGGTTTCAATACCTAGGGGTGGTTAGGGCTAAGTCCGGCATTGTGTCCCACGTCGCGGGAGAGGATACGTGGAGGGACACTCGCACGTGCTCGCCCGTTGTTGGTTTGGGGAAATTGGACCCTTTCAATAGGATCCGTTGCCCCTGTCTCATCTTCATAGACGGTAAAAATAAAATAAAAAGGTCTGGGGAAAACGGTCCAGATATGTCCCACGGTGCGGGAGAGGATACGTGGAGATGATACTCAACACGTGCTCGCCCGTTGATCGTTTGGGGAGATTGGACCCTTTCAATAGGGTCCGTCGCCCCTGTCTCATCTTCATGGGAAAAAAAAAGAAAGTCTGGAGCAAAACCAGACGTGTGTGCCTCCATGGACACTAAGCAAAAAACTGAGTTCCGTTCGCAATAGGGGCGAAGGTGTATACGGCGGAGGAGGAGCTAACCTCTTTTTTTCACTTAGTGTCAGCTTCCTAGCAGCAGAAGCATACACCCACAGTATCTGTGTCCCCCAATGAGGCGAAGGAGAAAAACGTATGCGCATACAAACGCGTACAAACGCATGACAATGCGCACCCATGTTAAGTATAGGGAAAAAAACGCATGCGCATTTATGCGCAAAAACGCAGTGCAAAAAAACGCAAGTGTGAAACCAGCCTTAATGGCATAAAAGCTGTTATATAGAACTATGCTCAAGCATCAAACAGCTTAAGGCACTCATGATATTGTCGTATGTTTACCAGTTGTTCTTCAATAGGCCACCTTTGGTTTAGTATTAACCACTGTATACTTTCAACACCCCCTATAGACCCTGCCATTTTGGAGATGTTGCCATCCAGTTGTCTAACCATTATAATTTGTCCCTTGCAAATTTGCTCAGATCACTTGCATATTTTTTTTGTTTAAAACATGTCAGCTTGAAGTACTGACTTGCTGTTTATCTTATTGTATGGATCCCACCCCTTGAAAGGTGCCATTTTTACAAAATAACCAATATAAAGTCATTAATAGGTGAACTACTGGTGTACAGCATGAAAATCAGATATTACTATTTTAGTACACATAATGTAATAAATGAAGGAAATGTATACCTGAGGAAGTGCTCGGATTGATGTGATGCCACGCTCTGATTGATTGGCTTTCACACTGTATCCATTCCTTCTATTAAGTATATGTAGACATGCCAATAACCGAAGATGCCTATTAAACCCATCAGCCACACCCATGTTTCTGACCGGTGGCGCCCTAAACAATGCAAAACCAAAAATCCAAGATTGCGCAACAAAACAATACTCCAGCGGTTTGCTTAGTGCATTGTTTTTATCTGACGAGCCATTGGCTTTCTGTTCCACTGACAATGTTGTACTTTCCATAATATCTAAAATGTCATCGAGCTCATGTGCAGATAGTACTTCCATCCGTTTCTGTGAAGAAAAAAACCAAAAATTATTTTTGCATCATCAGAGCAATTTTTTAGATTCTACTGACAGAAAACAGGGGTCTCCTGCTGCAGCTCATTTCCATTTTGTTGTCTTCCTACATCTTCCAAAAACCACAACTTTTTTTTTTTTCTGCTGCTACAGTCAGATGAGGGCTCCTGTCTGAGAGATAGGTTATATAGCTTTGAAAGACACCATTAATTTACCATGTAATATACTGAGAAACTGGCAGACAATTATTTGTGGGATAAATGGAGAGCGATAACACAATTCCATCTTTGATGCTCAGGGTTCATTCATACAGTGTTCACTGGGTGGTAATAATGACATGTTACAGCAGATTGGTAGGCAGATGATACATATGAGAACTCATGAGAATGGTGTACTTACTCTGAAAATCCATGTCAGAATGGCTGCATAAAATGGAATCATAAAATGATCATTTTAACTATCAGGCAATTTAGAAGGGATTATGCAGCCATTCTGCTATGGATTTCCAGAGTAAGGATACCGTTACACCTAGCGATGGACCAGCGATCCTGACCAGCGATATGACGCGGTCAGGATCGCTGGTGCATCGCTAGGTGGTCGCTAGTGAGCTGCCACTCAGGCAGATCTCACTAGCGACATCGCTGGGGTCGGGGATCGCTACTTACCTATCACACCAGGCGATCCTGCGTCCTCCCGCCCGGCTCCACGCGTCGCTCGTCGTCACAGCAGGAAGCGCCGCAGGAAGTGACCGACGAGAAATGATCCAGCAGCTTCTTGCGCGATCAGCGATAACCAGCGGGGGAGCCGGTCGGAGGTAAGTATCACATGCAGCGATATCACTAGCAATATCGCTGCTACGTCACAAAATCGGTGACTTTACAGCAATATTGCTAGCGATATCGCAGTGTGTAACGGGGGCTTAAGTACACAAGCTTCACCGGGTCTGAGAGATCAAATTAAAAATGTATGCAATTTGCAAATATGCTTTAACTTTATTCTGTGGAGCAAAATAAAGTTGGATTGTGCTGCTATATTCTGAGAAACACAGCGTTATTTTTCTGTTAGTTGAGCTGTGTGAGGTCTTGTGGTTTTTTCGGGGTACGCTATAATTTTTATTGGCAGCATTTCGAGGTAGACGTTTTGCAGGAATCAGAGTTCATTGTGTGAGATAAAAAATTTTATTTATAAAAAATGAACATTTTTAGACATCGCGATACAAAATGTGAGGAGTTTTTGCTTATAGAATTACTTTCAATCTCTTACTGGTAACTATTATTGAATGATAAATAAAAAAGGGGAGAAGCCAGCGCTGCCTATGGTCAGAACGCAATACATAAAGTGCATATGCACGTACTAATTTCTAACTGTACTTCAAAAATCAGACGTTTAGCAAACAATTGATCAATTCTTTGAGCCACCCCGCCGCGCCATTCTCATTCTTCTTATGTTTGAATGATGGACAGAATTTGACCACTGCAGATCTGGTGGGTTCAGTAGCTAGAGCACCGCAGGAGGACAGGCAGTTGTGTTGTGGGTTCTGTATTTTGTACACATTCCTTACTCCTAGCCAACCTTTGAAAATCCTTACCTTCCACTTGATCCATGTTCTCTTGATGACAGAAGCAGCCTTCTTGATTTTTTCAATGTGCTTTCTTGTAAGCCAGCTTCTGATCACTGTGCGGATGCAGAAGAATAACATAAAGACATGTTAATAATATTGTGTAACTGACAGCTGAACAGATGCCACCCAACCACTCCATTACTCACCTGCTTGGATAGTTATAGCAGCCCTTGTTTGTCTGGTCAGCTTTCTATGTCTGTATCGTCTCCAACAACACTGAATAGTTAATGCCCGTTCAGAAAGTGCTCCTGCTCTTTGTTTTTCAAGTACATCTACCTGGTAAATATTAAGCAGGATTTCGGTAATACACCGGTCTTTCAAAGCACAATTGAAAATCTATTTATTTATTTGCACACAAGAGAAGAATGTTATTTTCTTACCATAAAGTGCGTCAGAAATACTTTTGTGGTACCGCAGTGTGCCAATGTGCTATTGGATGGATACAGCTTTGACAAAACCATTTGTAGAATGTTTTGTGATTTCAGCCTTAATTCATCCCCATCAACGACTAGCGACATACCTACAAGGAGGAGAAAGTTGTCAGATTAAATAATGTAATAATTATAGGGGTGGTCCGCAACCAATATGGATTTTCATCCTAAATGTCTCTCTATTTATTTAACTAATATAATAGCTTTTCTAATATGGTTTAATGAAAAAGGCCCTACCCTCCCTCTCTAATTTAACCAATTTATTTACTTTTACTAAGGCTTCATTCGAGAATACCCAGTGCATGCTGAGATACTCAAACAGGATGTCATCGGGGAACAGGCGCTGCGTTCACTTCGGCAGCCTCTGTCCCCATCATGAAATGAAGTGTCAGCCTCTGGCCCCCTGATGACATCCCATTTGAGGGTCCCAGCATGCATTGAGGGTTCTTAAAGCAAGAGAGAGATTTAGGATATGTTTTGTTAATGAGTGGAAAGTACCATAAAAACACTAGCAATAATATACTAACACAATTATCACCAATGTATTGGAAAAAAGTAGAGATTTCTTGCAATCATCAAAGTTCCTTGACTCAGGCTTGATCTCCTGCAATGATTATCTATCATAAAAGCAAGGTAAGTTTTAAAGAGAAACTATCAAAAGTGACCATATTTTGCTTTTATTTAATTTCCACTCCATCTTCCGAGTATTGTGTTTTTTTTTCCTGTTATTCTGCCATAAAGGTACAGAGATGTGGGACTTCTTATTTAGTGCTTCTTGTTATTGTCTTTACCAAGGGGTCATCACAGGGTAATGATGCAGAGCAGTCTAAATATACACTCCTAAGAATCCAGCTTGAAAACACAAGAACAAAGTTACGGTAAAAAAGGAGACTTTTAAATATTACATTTTTCATTAACATATTATTATGTAAATAGCACTTTCCCAGACCAGGGAGAACAGCAACTCTAGTGCCATTCATTGGAAGTTGCAATCTTAAAAGTCAATATCAACGCTCTAGGAGGGCCTTGCTACATAACTCCAAGAACCCAAACTAAAAATTCCATTTGCAGGCATATCTTTCTGGGTTTTTCCCTCACCCGTGCAAAGCAGGAGAACGGTCTGGGTGGTTAGGCGAGAGGATTTGACAGTTTTTCTAAAGGTACTGTCACACTTAGCAATGCACCAGCGATCCCAACCAGCGATATGACGCGGTCAGGATCGCTGGTGCATCGCCAAGTGGTCGCTAGTGAGCTGTCACACAGGCAGATCTCACCAGCGACATAGCAGGGGTCGGGGGTCGCTACTTACCTGTCAGACGAGGCGATCCTGATGTTCTCCCGCTCACGTCCACGCGTCGCTCGTCGGCGCCACAGGAAGCCCAACAGGAAGCCCAGCAGGAAGCTGATGACGAGAAATGGCCCAGGACGTTCTCGTGCGATCAGCGATAATCAGCGGGGGAGCCGGTCGGAGGCAAGTATCAGACATAGCGATATCGCTAGCAATATCACTATAACGTCACAAAAGCCAGTGACGTTATAGCGATATTGCTATCGATATAGCTTAGTGTGACAGGCCCTTAAGTGTTAACATTTCTATTTGTGCAGACCTATAGGCCATGCAATGCTCCTAGAGAAATTATTTATGCAAAGAGCCTATTCACAGAAGAGGGCAGGGAATCGAGATATTGACTTTTAGGATTCCTATGTCCTTGAAGCGGTCCTAGAGTACCTGTGCTCTTTTTGTATGAGAGCTTGTATTACCATAATATTAGTAAAGATTTCAATTATTTTAAGTATGCAAGTTGTTTAGTAATCTTATACCCATAAATATATCACTTAGGAGTAGAGATGGGCGAACACAAACAGGAAAGTTCAGCGTCTGTACCGAACACCTACAGTTTGGGCACAGACTTCACTAGGAAGTCCGTGTTACGGTTCAAGGTTCGGCTACCCGAACACCGGGTGTTTGTCGCGCTGTCAAGCCGCGGTTCTCACGCTGTCTTTTGACAGCGTGAGCGCTCAGCTGTGATCGGAGGTATAAAGTTTACCTTCAGTCACTGGTGTCAGCTGATGGGACAACCGCTCCCATCATCCGACATCTGCTGCCACTAATAACAGCGAGATATTAGCGGTCTTGTTGTAAAAGTTTCTTCCAGGCTCCGGGGCGTACGATGCCTGGAGAAAATCCCTGCCTACTGTTTGCAATATAATATCCCCTCTCTCCCATGCATGTCACACTGCCCAGTGATGTGCAGTTGTGGCACCTGTATCCTGCGCTCTGCACCCCTCCACAATCAATACCTTTAACTCCCTTCTATAGGTAGTGTGTTCAGGGATCTTCTGCGCAGGCTCCGGGGCTCCCGCCCTGCATAGTCATCCCTAGGCACCATGTGTGGGTATATATACACATTGTTCCTAGCAATGACTATGCAGAGAGGAAGTGAGGAGAGCACCTTTTCGTCGCATCACTGGAGCGGAAGTCGCAGATACTCTCCGGTGCCTGCACAGAAGATCCCTGAATACACTGCCCACACATGGGAGAAAAAAAAGGTATGGATTTTGGAGAGAGTGCAAGGCACAGGCACGGCGGGATTCAGTCACCAAAACTGCTTGTCACAAGACACTGACACATGAGAGAGAGGTGATATTATAATGAAGACAGGAGGCAGGCATTTATTCCAGGCACCATACGACCAGCCCAGAAGAAATCATTAGCAAAAAGAAATTAAATGTTTTCTCAACAACAAGACCGCTAATATGAGGCATACAGGTTTAACATTTATATCACCTGTATAGCCCATTACTACGTTATAAATGCCCTAGCAGGTGATAGATTTATATTAAAAATTACAAAAAGGAAAATGGGCCAATGCAAAAGTTTGGACACCCTGTATGGTTAGTAGCACCCCCTTTTGCAAGTATCACAGCTTGTAAAAACATTTTTTGTAGCCAGCCAAGAGTCTTTCAATTCTTGTTTGAGGTATTTTCATACATTCTTCCTTGGAAAATTCTTCCAGTTCTGTGAGATTCCAGGGTCGTCTTGCATGCACTGCTATTTTGAGGTCTAGCCACAGATTTTCAATGATGTTCAGATCAGGGGACTGTGAGGGCCATTTAAAACCTTTAGCTTGAGCCTTTAGAGGTAATCTATTATGGATGTTGATGTGTATTTAGGATCATTATCCATTTGTAGAAGCTATTCCCTTTTCAACTTCAGGTTTTATACAGATGGTGTTATGTATGCATCAAGAACTTGTTGAAATTTCACTGTATCCATTCTTCCCTCTACCCATGAAATGTTCCCTGTGCCATTGCCTGCAACACAACTCCAAAGCATGATTCATCCACAACCATGCTTAATGGTTTTCCTGAAATTCTGTGCTCTTTTTTTTCTCCACATTGTAGTGCAGCAGTGACCTCACTGTGCAGTGATGAGGCAGTGATCTAGGAAAGTTCAAAGTAAACGTAGTTTTAATGTCCAAAACTTACAAACAAAACAAACGGTAGCTTCCGGATCGGAGCCGGGAAACAAGACAGTCCATAAATGCATCCGGCTGCCAAGGGAGACTGCACCACCGTATTACTCTGCGGGGGGCCAGGAGTTCGCTCCGCTTGTCTCTGTGTTCCCTCACACAGGCTGAGCTTTTGCAGAGCCACCTGCTCTGCACCCTACAAACTCCACACTGACACACCCAACCTTCTTTCCAGAGGTTTTTACTATCAACCTGTAGCCGTAGGCCGCGTGGAAAACCTGGCCGGGGGAGAAAAACGGACCGCCCCACTACTTTCCTGTAGTCAGTTTAAAAAATAAAGCCCATGGCAGGTTTTCCTAAATCTGCCTTGGACATATAGCTTGCCCAAGATCAATACTCACTTTTATTCTGCATTGCAATCACAGCTATGCCTGTGACTGCAATGCACTCCTGCTGCCTCAATATGCTTATTTGCGCATCTTGGGGGACACATAGCGAGCCTAGCATATGACCCTGGTCACTGCCTCACAACATATATCTTTAATCATCATGGCCAAAGAGGTCAATTTGTTTCCAGGACCGGTTTCCAAAATGCATCAGGCTTGTTTATATGTTATTTTGCAAATTTCTGACGCAGGTGAAGTTTTCTTCTGATGTCTCTTCCATGAAGACCATATTTGTGCAGGTGTCTCTGAACAGTAGAACAATGTACCACAACTTGAGAGTCTGATAAATCTTTCTGAAGGTTTTGGCATTCAACTTGGGATTCCGATTTGTCTCTAGAAATTCCACTGGTAGTTCCCAGAATCTTATCTGGACCTCCACTGTTCCTGTCTACTGCTGTTTCTTAATTACAGTATAAACTCGTGTATAAGACGAGATTTTCAGCCCATTTTTGGGGGCTGAAAATCCCCCTCTTGTCTTAAGGGCCTGTCACACTAAGCGATATCGCTAGCAATATCGCTATAATGTCACTGGTTTTGTGACGTTATAGCGATATTTCTATGTCTGATACTTACCTCCGACCGGCTCCCCCGCTGGTTATCGCTAATCGCGCGAGAACGGCCTGGGCCGTTTCTCGTTGTCAGCTTCCTGCTGGGCTTCCTGTGCCGCCGCCGAGCGACGCGTGGACGCGGGCGGGAGGACGTCTTCATCACCTCGTCTGACAGGTAAGTAGCGACCCCCGACTGCTGCTATGTCGCTGGTGAGATCTGCCTGTGTGGCAGCTCACTAGCGACCACTTAGCGATGCACCAGCGATCCTGACCGCGTCATATCGCTGGTCAGGATCGCTGGTGCATCGCTAAGTGTGACAGTACCTTTATACATGAGTCATATACCTGGGGGTCGGCGGGGGAGGGGGAGCGGGGGTGTGAGAGATCATACTGACCCCCCAGTGTGGTCTCTGCAGCCCCCCCCCGCTTCTCCAGGTCTCCCTTCCTGCCTTCACATATTCATGAGCGTAATGAGCGTTATCACGTGACCCCTTAAGGCAGGAAGGGAGACAGTGGAGAAGCGAGGCTGCAGAGACTGTGCCAGGACGGGGTGAGTATAGCGATATTCACCTGTCCGTGGGTCCATCACTGCTCATGCTGTCTGCTGCTTCCTGTGTCCGTGACGTTTAGCCGGCAGGGGGCGCAGTGATGTGCCGCACCCTCTGCTGGCTGAACAGTCACTGACAGAGGACGCGCATACAGTGGTGAACAGCGATGGACCCCGGACAGGTGAATATCTCAGGTGCCGGGTCCTGAGCAGGAGAGGCGAGTATGGCATTTTTTTTTTTTTTTGCAGCAGCGTATGGGGGCATAATATATGGAGCATCTTATGGAGGCAGGATATGGGGGCATATTCTATGGAGCAGCATATGATGGCATAATCTATGGAGCAGCATATGAGGGGCATAATCTATGGAGCAGCATATGGGGCATAGTCTATGGAGCAGCATATGGGGGCATAATCACGGAGCAGCATATGGGGGCATATTCTATGGGGCCGCATAGTCTATGGAGCAGCATATGGGGGCATATTCTATGGGGCAGCATATGGGGGCATAATCTATGGGGCAGCATATGGGGGCATATTCAATGGAGCAGCATATAGTGGCATATTGTGGAGCAGCATATGAGAGCATATTCTATGGGGCAGCATATGGGGGCATAGTCTATGGAGCAGCATATGGGGGCATATTCTATGGGGCAGCATAGTCTATGGGGCAGCATATGAGGGCATATTAATTCCGGGAAGACCAAGGAATTGGTGGTGGACATTCACAAGGGAAAAAATCCACCAGTAGTGGTGAACATTCAGGGAAATGACATTGAGATAGTCAACACCTATAAGTACCTTGGTGTGATCCTCAATAATAAGCTTGACTGGGCCCATCACTTGGATGCAGTGTACAGGAAGGGCCACAGTAGGCTTTATCTGCTCAGAAGGCTGAGAGCCTTCGGAGTTAGGGGGGCACTCCTTGCATCCTTCTCAACTTTGTTGTGGCATCAGTCATCTTCTTTGGTGTGGCGTGCTGGGGTAGTGGCATATCAACCAGGGACAGGAATAGACTGGACAAACTGATTAGAAGGGCCAGCTCTGTCCTGGGATGCCCCCTAGATCCAGTTCAGGAAGTAGGCGACAGGAGGATACTGGCCAAGGTGAGCTACATGGTGCAGAATGATTCCCATCCCATGCATGAGACCGTGACAAAGATGTGCAGTACTGTCAGTAACCGGCTACTTCATCCTAAATGTGAGAGGGAGCGCTATCGAAAGTCCTTCCCTTCCTGCTGCAGTTAGGCTGTATAACCAGCACTGTCCAAAACGGAGAACGACCCAAACAGTGAACTGATAGATCCAAAGTTGTGATAGTCCGGTTATATCTTTTTTTTTTCCGTATATGTACCTACCTACTGTCAATGTAATGCCTTTATGCATCTGTATCTGTACTTGTTCCTGCCTTGCAGCTGTAATGCTCTGAATTTCCCCATGGTGGGACGATTAAAGGATTATCTTATCTTATATTCTATGGGGCAGCATATGGGGGCATAGTCTATGGAGCAGCATATGGGGGCATATTCTATGGGGCAGCAGTCTATGGAGCAGCATATGAGGGCATATTCTATGGGGCAGCAGTCTACGAAGCAGCATATAGGGGCATAGTCTATGGAGCAGCATATGGGGGCATATTCTATGGGCAGCACATGGGGCATATTCTATGGAGCAGCATATGGGGGCATATTCTATGGAGCAGCATATGGGGGCATATTCTATGGAGCAGCATATGGGGGTATATTCTATGGGGCAGCATATGGGGGCATATTCTATGGAGCAGCATATGGGGGTATATTCTATGGAGCAGCATTTGGGGGCATATTCTATGGAGCAGCATATGGGGGCATATTCTATGGAGCAGCATATGGGGGCATATTCTATGGGGCAGCATAGTCTACACCGTGTGCAGAATTATTAGTCAAGTTCTATTTGAGAGGATTCTTTTTATTATTGAATAACAACTATGTTCTCAATCAACCCAAAAGACTCATAGATATCAAAGCTTAATATTTTTGGAAGTTGGAGTGTGTTTTTCTTTTTAAATTTGGCTATCTTAGGAGGATATCTATTTGTGCAGGTAACTATTACAGTGCAGAATTATTTGGCAACTTAATAAAAACCAAATATATACCCATCTCACTTGTTTATTTTCACCAGTTAAGCCAATAAAGCAACACAAAATTTAGAAATAAACATTTCTGACATTCAAGAACAAAACAAAAAAAAAATCACTGACCAATATAGCCACCTTTCTTTATGATGACACTCAAAAGCCTTCCATCCATAGATTCTGTCAGTTGCTTGATCTGTTTACGATCAACATTGCGTGCCGCAGCCACCACAGCCTCCCAGACACTGTTCGGAGAAGTGTAATGTTTTCACTCCCTGTAGATCTCACATTTTATGAGGGACCACAGGTTCTCTATGGGGTTCAGATCAGGTGAACAAGGGGGCCATGTCATTATTTTTTCTTCTTTTAGACGTTTACTGGCCAGCCACGCTGTGGAGTATTTGGAGGCATGTGATGGAGCATTGTCCTGCATGAAAATCATGTTTTTCTTGAACGATACCGACTTCTTCCTGTACCACTGCTTGAAGAAGGTGTCTTCCAGAAACTGCCAGTAGGTCTGGGAGTTGAGCTTCACTCCATCCTCAACCCAAAAAGGTCCCACAAGTTCATCTTTGATGATACCAGCCCATACCAGTACCCCACCTCCACCTTGCTGGCGTCTGAGTTGGAGTGGAGCTCTCTGCCCTTTACTGATCCAGCCTTGGGCCCATCCATCTGGCCAATCAAGAGTCGCTCTCATTTCATCAGTCCATAAAACCTTAGAAAAATCAGTCTTAAGATATTTCTTGGCCCAGTCTTGACGTTTTATCTTATGTTTCTTGTTGAAAGGCGGTTGTTTTTCAGCCTTCCTTAGCTTGGCTATGTCCCTGAGTATGGCACACCTTGTGCTTTTTGATACTCCAGTAACGTTGTAGCTCTGAAATATGGTAAAACTGGTGGCAAATGGCATCTTGGCAGCTTCACGCTTGATTTTCCTCAATTCATGGGCAGTTATTTTGCACCTTTTTTTTATCAACACGCTTCTTGCGACCCTGTTGGATATTTGCCATGAAACGCTTGATTGTTCGGTGATCACGCTTTAAAAGTTTGGCAATTTCAAGACTGCTGCATCCCTCTGCAAGACATCTCACAATTTTTAACTTTTCAGAGTCCGTCAAATCTGTCTTCGGACTCAATTTGCCAAAGGAAAAGAAGTTGCCTAATAATTAAGCACACCTTATATAGGGTGTTGAAATCATTAGACCACACCCCTCCTCATTACAGAGATGCATATCACCTGATTTACATAATTGGCAGTTGGCATTCAAGCCTATACAGCTTGGAGTAGGACAACATGTATAAAAAAGATGACGTGATCAAAATACTCATTTGCCTAATAATTCTGCACCCAGTGTATGGGGCAGCATATGGGGGCATATTCTATGGGGCAGCATATGGGGGCATAGTCTATGGAGCAGCATATGGGGGATATTCTATGGAGCAGCATGAGTGCATAATCTATGGAGCATCTTATGGGGGCATAATCTATGGAGCATTTTATGGGGCATCTTATGGGGCATAATCTATGGAGCATCTTATGGGGCCATAACCTTTATGGAGCATAATATGGGGCATATTATTCTATGGAGCATCTTATGGGGGCATTATTAACCTTTGTGCAGCATTATATGGGGAGTATTTTGTATGGAGCATCTTATGGGGCCATCATGAACTGTATGGAGCATTATATAGGGCTCCTGATTCAATATGGATATTCAAAAACATTTAACCTACTGATGTCTCAATTCATTTTACTTTTATTGGCATCTATTTTTATTTTTGAAATTTATCAGTAGCTGCTGCGTTTTCCACCCTAAGCTTATACGTGAGTCAATAAGTTTTCCCAGTTTTTTTGTGGCAAAATTAGGGGGGGGTCGGCTTATACACGGGTCAGCTTATACACGAGTATACACTCACTGGCCACTTTATTAGGTACACCTGTCCAACTGTGTGTTAAGACTTAATTTCTAATCAGCCAATCACATGGCGGCAACTCAGTGCATTTAGGCATGTAGACATGGTCAAGACAATCTCCTGCAGTTCAAACCGAGCATCAGTATGGGGAAGAAAGGTGATTTGAGTGCCTTTGAACGTGGCATGATTGTTGGTGCCAGAAGGGCTGGTCTGAGAATTTCAGAAACTGCTGATCTACTGGGATTTTCACGCACAACCATCTCTAGGGTTTACAGAGAATGGTCCGAAAAAGAAAAAAAATCCAGTGAGCGGCAGTTCTGTGGCCGGAAATGCCATGTTGATGCCAGAGGTCAGAGGAGAATGGGCAGACTGGTTCGAGCTGATAGAAAGGCAACAGTGACTCAAATTGCCACCCGTTACAACCAAGGTAGGCAGAAGAGCATCTCTGAACGCACAGTGCGTCGAACTTTGAGGCAGATGGGCTACAGCAGCAGAAGACCACACTGGGTACCACTCCTCTCAGCTAAGAACAGGAAACTGAGGCTACAATTTGCACAAGCTCATCGAAATTGGACAGTAGAAGATTGGAAAAACGTTGCCTGGTCTGATGAGTCTCGATTTCTGCTGCGACATTCGGATGGTAGGGTCAGAATTTGGCGTAAACAACATGAAAGCATGGATCCATCCTGCCTTGTATCAACGGTTCAGGCTGGTGGTGGTGGTGTCATGGTGTGGGGAATTTTTTCTGGGCACTCTTTGGGCCCCTTGGTACCAATTGAGCATCGTTGCAACGCCACAGCCTACCTGAGTATTGTTGCTGACCATGTCCATCCCTTTATGACCACAATGTACCCAACATCTGATGGCTACTTTCAGCAGGATAATGCGCCATGTCATAAAGCTCGAATCATCTCAGATTGGTTTCTTGAACATGACAATGAGTTTACTGTACTCAAATGGCCTCCTCAGTCACCAGATCTCAATCCAATAGAGCATCTTTGGGATGTGGTGGAACGGGAGATTCGCATCAGGGATGTGCAGCCGACAAATCTGCGCCAACTGTGTGATGCCATCATGTCAATATGGTCCAAAATCTCTGAGGAATGCTTCCAGCACCTTGTTGAATCTCTGCCACGAAGAATTGAGGCAGTTCTGAAGGCAAAAGGGGGTCCAACCCCTTACTAGCATGGTGTACCACCTAATAAAGTGGCCAGTGAGTGTATATGGTACATTTCAAACTGAGCAAATGACAACTTGAAAACACTTTGCTATTTTCTTATAGCCTTCTCCTGCTTTGTGACCTCCACCACTTTCATTTTCAGAGTGCTAGGCAGTTGGTCAGAAGAACCCATGCTGCAGCTTTTGGCACAAGTTTAGAGGAGGCTGTTTTTTTATAAAGCTGGGAAATTTGCATCACCTGGCCTTTTCCTAATGATAAGTGGCCAAACTTGTACATGCCACTGCATCACATTGCCAAAAAGTGTTAAAAATATGAAAAAAGGAGATGGAAATGAAAACATAGAAAAAAGGGTGTATTTATAAAGGACCTGACAAAATGTCATTTTTTTTACCTGGTCGAAATACTTCTATCCTCCTGAATCTGGAGTGATGAGGCAGAGCAACAAAAGATTACTACCAGAGAAGATGTGGCCCACTCTTCCCGGTATAAAAATCTAATCTTTCTCATGATTATTTACTCTTGTTTCTGGGAGTCTTTTTGAGAACCCCTCCCAACTGGCTAAAAAGACTAGATTACAGATTGTGGAAAACAGTGGCATTTATATCAGGTAAAAAAAGTGTGTTTATCGTAAGTGCTAAATCTTCTTTAACCAGTCCATTACCGGGTTTTATTTATTCCTTTTTTTATTTTGGATTTTTTTTTCATTTACTTTGCACACTGTGCCACCCAAAAGATCTTTTAAAGACATTAATACAATTGTTTTATTGCTGTTGTCTCCTGTAGGGGGGGTATATTACTCCCAGTTACAGGAGAACATCAGTCTCTTCTCTGCACCTCATAGCCATGCAGGCTTCCTAGGACCCAGCAGCTCATGTTCTCTCCCTATATCACATGATCTTTGGGTCCAGAGGAGGTAACAGGTCTAAGTTTCCTATCGGTATATACAGCAGCGTTCAGCACTATGTGTACAGCCACTGAGAAGGTAGACATGATAACACGTTTGCCTTCTCTGCAGGGTGCCTAGATATATCTGACAGCCCCCTCCGCAGCTGCACAATGTCATACAGCAGCTCTATAATGCAGTGATGTTTTAGAAAGTCATTACCGAATAGAATGCCTGGATGCTTATAGTCTATGGGCGGTCCTGACGTAGATAATGTAACATTTATTCAGTTGACCTAAACACTATTATTTTAACTTAAAATTATGTGACTTCCCCTCACAGGATACAAGGATGCAACTGTGTACCCCTTATTTAGATCTTCTGTCTGAATGTCCCCATGTTTATTCCAACCAATCCTGACAGGACAAAGTAAAAGCTCACAAGCCCATCATTTACAAGTTTACACTACATATAAGGTAGACAATTACCTCGGTTTAATACACTGTTCTAAATTCTAGATCCAGAGCTGCAAACAGTAAAGAGATATACATAGGAGAAAAGGAGACAAAAAGAAATGGGAGAAAAAAGTGAAAATATGAGAAAGACAGCTGAGAAGAGAAAAGCTACACAGTATAAGATTAATTGTCACTTTGTAGTAAATCCTGAATTAGATACAGTGGGGAAAAAAAGTATTTTGTCAGCCACCAATTGTGCAAGTTCTCCCACTTAAAAAGATGAGAGAGGCCTGTAATTGACATCATAGGTAGACCACAACTATGAAAGTCAAATGAGAAAACATCCAGAAAATCACCTTGTCTGATTTGGCAAGATTTATTTTGCAAATTATGGGAGAAAATAAGTATTTGGTCACCTAAAACATGCAAGATTTCTGTCTCTCACAGACCAGTAAATTCCTCTTTAAGAGGCTCCTCTGTCCTCCACTCATTACCTGTAGTAATGGCACCTGTATGAACTTGTAATCAGAATAAAAGACACCTGTCCACAACCTCAAACAGTCACACTCCAAACTCCCCTATGGTGAAGACTAGAGTTGAGCGACTTTAGTTGGATTGGGTTTCACGAAACAAAATTTGTTTTAGATGAAACTGGTCCAACTAGGGCAAAAAAAGTCGGAGTTTCGTCCAAAACCTGACCCCAATGCAAGTTAATGGGAAATAAAAGTCGACATTGAGCAGATGAATGTCATCCACTCAATGCCGACTTTTATTCCCCATTGACTTGCATTGGGGGTCGGGTTTTGGACGAAACTGACTTTTTTTGCCCTAGTCGGACCAGTTTCATCTGAAACAAATTTTGTTTCATGAAACCTGATCCGACTAAAGTCGCTCAACTCTAGTGAAGACCAAAGAGCTGTCGAAGGACACCAGAAACAAAATTGTAGCCCTGCACCAATACTTTTGTTCCCCACTGTACATAAAGCTGTGAATATTCCATGCGTGCTGGATGACTACTATCTCCCCAAATCCTCACATACATGCCCAGCTTGCCTTTTCTCCAGACAGTTGACTAATCTAATGATTATGACTAACTTCACACCTGTTGACAATGCAATACAGAGGACGGGGAGAGCAGGGTATACATACCTGAGGTGATGGTCACGCAAGTATAATGGACAAACACACATTTCACAGTCTCTGACATCTGTATCCCAAGGAGGGAGCAGCATGTATGCACAGTAAAGATCTCTGCTCCTTCATGGCCGCACGTCACACTAAATACTAGTATGTTAGGCTTAGTTTTCACTAATATCACAATGTGCAGCAAACCCCATTCACTTGTAATAGGTGTCATCGATGTTTCTGTGGTTTGGTCACAAGTACTGCGCTGCATACTGATCTATTCTTGCTACTGAAACTGGCAGAAAGCCCCAACGTAAAAATGTTGCCACCAAGGCTATGCTCATACATGTGGCCAATTAGGAAAATGGGCAACATTTTTCACTCCGCCATACGCCTGGCCTCATCTGTGCACCTAACTCCTTTTGACATTCAGCTGCTTTATTCTGTCATCCCTGTACATCTGGCCCATTCCAGAGAAGTAGGACATCTCACAGCACAGTCTCTCAATCTTTGCTTAAAGGGGCAGTCCAGTCAAAACAGATAAGTCTGCAGTTATGCATACTCCGGCCAGTGGGCGTGGCCGAGCTACATACGCTTGTATTGAGCTGAGGTCCACTCCACTGGCCGGGAGTATGCATAACAAATGAAACCTGAAACCGGCAAATTCCCACAGCGCCAGTACATGTGCTGGGAGGATTCATAAGTCTGCAGTCACACAGAGTAACTATCGACTTATCTCCTTTAACTGGACAACCCCTTCAAGTAGGACTATACATGCGATCTATTTTTTCAGCTTCACAGTCTAAAGAATAATAATGCAACAGGTATACTACAAGAACTAACATTTATTTACAAGATATCCCAGTTGGGAAATTACCTGAACTTGCAGAGTTTTTTCTCACTTGCTTCTTTTCAATTTCGATACTATGCTTAAAGGCTGCAATGATCTCATAGCGTTTTACAAAACTTTGGAAAGAAATCCTAAAAGTTAAAGGAAGATTGCAAGTGTTAGTACTGTTCAATGCCCAACAGATGGTTTATAAAAAATTTCAATGGGAAGTTCCACCTGGTCTGAAAGCAGCATAATATGTAAACAGTGACCATGATTCCAGCAATGTATCATTTACTGGACTGCTCAGTGTAATTTTGATAAAATCACAGTTTTATCAGCAGGAGTTTCTTAATATCTTAATAGAGGACCAGTAAACCTGTTGCCATATATTCATGTGTTCTGTATAGCCCCGCCCGCACCATTAATTGGCAGATTTCTTGCCTATGCAGTGTACACAGAAAGCTGTCCATAATTTATAAGGGGTGGGGTTATATACAGCTCAGAATTCAAATAACTGGTAGATCGGCAACAGATAAAACAGTGATTTTATCAAGAAACCAGCAATCAGCCCAGGATGTGATACATTGATTAAATGATGACAGATTCTCTTTAATGACACAGCCAATTTGGACCATGATGACTGAGTCCATTTCGGTTTTAATGACCAAGCCCCAAATCAAATCTGACCAGTGTCACTTCATGTGGTAATAACTCTGGAATGCATCAACATATAGTGATTCGGAAATTGTTTTCTTTATGACAGAGTTGGGGTAGTTTTGTCACAACCAGCTGGCTAAAAACTGTCCTATGATTAAAGGGAAGGTGCCATAATTTTTTTTTTTCAGCAATTGAAAAAATATAAAGAATTAACGTTTAAGTTTTCTTAAAAAATATTATATTTTCTTTATAATTTAGTAAAATCTGAAAAATAATTTTAAAAGTTTGGTATTTCAACTTTTAAACACTAGGGGCAGTAGCTACTGAAATTTGACACAAACGCTGACACTCACACACTCACCCCAACACTGTCATCACTAAGCCGATAAGTAAACACAAACACACACAAACCTACGCAAACATTGTCACCAGTCTATGTAGGAGCGTTAACAGAACAAACATACATAGGCTGTAACTAGACAGCAACTGTAAATTTTAAAGAGAAAAAAAAAGCAGCAGAGGGAAAGTCG
The DNA here is from genome assembly GCF_039654945.1 of Dendrobates tinctorius. Taxonomy (NCBI): domain Eukaryota; kingdom Metazoa; phylum Chordata; class Amphibia; order Anura; family Dendrobatidae; genus Dendrobates; species Dendrobates tinctorius. The sequence continues at coordinate 312,050 of NW_027361713.1, read as the reverse complement.
ACAGCTGGGGGCAGATGCTTATAGCCTGGGAAGGGGGTAATATCCATGGAGCTTCCCAGGCTATAAATATCAGCTCACAACTGTATACTTAGCCTTTATTCGCTATTAAAATGGAGGACCCCAACAAAAAATGATGTGGATTCCCCCTATAATTAATAATCAGCAAAGGCTATGCAGACAGCTGCATAGATATTGCCCCCACAGGCTAAAAACATCAGCTCTCACCCGCCCCAGAAATGGCGCATCTTATAGATGCATCAATTCTGGCACTTAGTCTCACTTTTCCCACTTGCCCTGTAGCGGTGGCAAGTGGGGTGATATTTGTGGGGTTGATGTCACCTTTGTATTGTCAGGTGACGTCAAGCCCACGGCTTAGTAATGGAGAGGCGTCTATAAGACACCTACCCATTACTAATCCTATAGTTATATGGTCAATAAAGACACAGCCAGAATAAAGTCCTTTATTAATCTTAATTAAACCATACTTGCTGAAAGTCTAATCCCAGACTCCCTCATCTCCTGCAAGAAAAATAAAATAAACCACAAATATTCCTCACCTATCCGACGAGAAGATAATCCATAATGTCCCACGACGATCCTGATCACAGTCACATCAGTGATGTGACTTCTCTCAAAGACAGCCGGTGATACACGGACAGGAGGTAATGCCTCCTGCAGTGTATTACTGAGCTGCAGTGAGAGCTCACCTGAGTTCATTAGGTCCGGTGCTCTCCCTTTACCGCACCACTGCTGGGTGGGAAAGTTCTCACACAGCGGTAGTGCCGTGAGAGCACCGAGCTAATGAACCCCGGTGAACTCTCGCTGCAGCTCAGTAATACACTGCAGGAGGCATTACCTCCTGTCCGTGTATCACCGGCTGTCTTTGAGAGTAGTGGGTTAACCACTTTACAATAACATTCAGATGTAGCAGAGTCCAATTTGCCACAGTGAAGAATGACATGTTATCTAGGAGTCTACAAATACTCGTAGGGCAAAATGCACAAGCAATGAAGCCTTAGAGTGTGACTAATTCAGCTCTGCTACAGCTATGAACCCAAGTAATAAACAGAAAATACTTGTAATAAACTACAGCTGATGGTATTTTAAAGGGAAAAGCAACATTTTATGTCACTGATTCTGATATGGAGACTGTTAGATTGTACCGGTATGAATTAATCCGATAATGAATTGTCATAATAAGGATTAGTTTACATCATAATCATATTCATATTCCAAAGGCTCTCATATGGAAACTGTAGTGTTGGATGCTACAGAGCGCATAAACACAATCATACACATACAGGGTCGTGTAGCATCAAAGAAACTGTCAACTTATGTTGGAGGTCTAAACACAAGGATGAAAAACAAATGAGACAGAGGAGCAGCCAGCCAGGGATGTGGCGAGAGAGAAAGTGCAGCAGCCAGCTGTCCACAGCCAGAGGGAGAGAGAAAGAGGGGCACACAACATTCACAGCCAGAAAGAAGGGGTGCAGATTCAGTCAGAAAGGAAAAGGAGGTGTGGCTACTACAGCCCAAAAAAGGGGGTGGAAGAAAGACAAAAAGGTGTACAGCTGCCATAGCACCAAAAAATGAGGAAAAAAGGGGTGCAGCTGACATCGCCCAAAAAAGAAAGAGGGATTGCAGCTGCAAGAGCAATGATAAATAAATGGGGTGCTGCTCCCACATGCCCCAAAAAAGGAGAGAAAAAGCGTTACAGATGACAGCCAAAAAATAGAGAAGAGGGAGTGAAGCTCCAACAGCGAAAAAATAAATAAATGGGGTGCAGCTGCCACAGGCACATAAGAGAGAAGGGGGTGGAGCTGCAATAGAAAAAAAAATAAATAGGGTGCAGCTGCCACAGCCAAAGAAGGGCAAAGGAGGTGCAGCTGCAATAGCAAAAATAAATACATGGGATACAGATAGTACAGGAAATATGAGATAATCACTACCAAACACAGTGACAGATATGGGTTCACAGATGTGAGCAGAACCCCTGCCTACAGACACTTGCTACAAGATAAGGTTCACTAACTAGTTGAAGACAGACATGGGCAATGGTGACAGGAGGTAAGAGGTAAGGGGGTACACAGAAGGGTAAGGTGGTACAGCTATAGAAGGGCACCACTTGACTATCCAAACAGCCAACATTAACACACACATGAAAAGAGGCACCATGTCCTGAGGTATAGAGCAGTCATGAAATGGGGGTGCTTGCTTCACTGTGATGGGGCACCTAAAATGGTTGCCCCACTAAAATGGCTATGCCTTCTTATAGATCTCCCCCTAACTCCCCCCTTGTGACCCCTCCTACCACCCTGAAGCCTCGTCCCCTTGCTATTCTTCAAAATCTTTAACCTTTTCCTTACCAAAACCCCTTACATGTAACCTTTCCTATAGTTCCCCTCAACCCTGTCATGTCGTCCTCCCTTCGATGACCTGCGGCCCAGTACGGCCTCACTGAATTAACTGTCTTCAGTCACAAAAAAGGACACAGCACCCACACACTGAGGCAGCAGCGAGTCCGTGAGGAGCTCACAACCAGACTCTTTGCAAACAGCGTTGTATGGGGTATAAAGTAAACAGCGACATGCAAAGGAAGGGGTGAGGGCACAGCACATACAGTGCATTGCGAAAGTATTCGGCCCCCTGGAACTTTTCAACCTTTTCCCACATATCATGCTTCAAACATAAAGATACCAAATGTAAATTTTTGGTGAAAAATCAACAAGTGGGACACAATTGTGAAGTTGAACGAAATTTATTGGTTATTTTAAATGTTTCTGGAAATTCAAAATGAAAAGTGGGTACGTGCAATATTATTCGTCCCCTTTAACTTAATACTTTGTTGTGCTACCTTTTGCTGCGATTACGTAAAGCTGCAAGTCGCTTGGGCTATGTCTCTATCAGTTTTGTACATCGAGAGACTGAAATTCTTGCCCATTCTTCCTTGGCAAACAGCTCGAGCTCAGTGAGGTTTGATGAAGATCGTTTGTGAACAGCAGTTTTCAGCTCTTTCCACACATTCTCGATTGGATTCAGGTCTGGACTTTGACTTGGCAATGCTAACACCTGGATACGTTTATTTGTGAACCATTCCATTGTAGATTTTGCTTTATGTTTGGGATCATTGTCTTGTTGGAAGACAAATCTCCGTCCCAGTCTCAGGTCTTTTGCAGACTCCAACAGGTTTTCTTCAAGAATGATCCTCTATTTGGCTCCATCCATCTTCCCATCAATTTTATCAATCTTCCCAGTCCCTGCTGACGGCACTATCTCCAAGGATCTGGCAGCAGCATTGGTGGTCACTGAACCGACTATCTTGACCCTATACCTTCTCCCTAAGATTCATAAGAGTGTCTCCTCACCACCTGGCAGACCTATTATCTCTGGCAGAGGGAACTTCCTGGAGCATATCAATAAGTGGATTGATTACCATCTTCAGCCTCTGGTCTCGGGCCTCCCTTCCTTCCTCAAGGACATGGGTGATTTGTTGCGCAGGGTCAACGGGTTGTGTTTGGAGGGTGATACCCTTCTAGTTTTAGCGGATGTTGAGTCTCTTTACACCAACATCAAACATAAGGATGGTTTATCAGCTGTATGCTTTTATTTAAGCTTTATTTATTAAGCTTTTATTTACCCATATCTATGGGTATCAGGGACCTTCTGCTGGAACTATTAGAGTTCACCCTCACCCACAACTTTTTTGTGTTCAAGGGGTCCTTCTACCTGCAGCTCCAGGGGACTGTCATAGGTGCGGCCTTTGCGCCGGGCCTATGCTGGTGTCTTCCTGGGGCTATGGGAGAGGGACCTTTTCTTGTGTGATGAACAGGGGTTAATGGACCGCATCCCCTTTTGGACGTGGTACATTGACGACATCATTTTCATCTGGCAAGGCACACCAGCCAACCTTGAGCAACTTATCGATACCCTGAACAATAATGACTTCAACATTCATTTGACTTTCCTTTATGGTGGTGATTGTCTTCATTTTCTGGATGTCACCGTGAGGAGGGACACGAAAGGTGTTCTTCAGATGGATATCTTCAGAAAAGAGACAGCGACAAATACGCTTCTTTATGCTTCCGCTGGCCATCCACGCCACATGATTAAATCTGTGCCTGTGGGACAATTTCTTCGTTTACGTCGAATCTGTTCTTTGAACTGTGACTTTGAACACTGGGCTGAGGAACTTAGGCAATGCTTCCTCTCACGTGGGTATAGTCGCAGGATGATAAAGACAGCATATCATCGAGCTAAACACTCCTCCCGGCAAGATTTGCAATATAACACTACACCTAGGAAAAAATCTGTGGATCATCAACTGGTTAGATTTGTTACCACATATAGTTCCCAGTTCGATAGGGTTCGTTCAGCACTACAAGGAGCATGGCAAATTCTTAGGGTTGATCCTATTATTAGTAAATTTATCTTTGCCAAACCCTCCATGTCCTTTACAGTCATGGCCAAAAGTTTTGAGAATGACACAAATATTAATTTTTACAAAGTCTACTGCTTCATTTTTTCTAATGGCAATTTGCATATACTGCAGAATGTTATAAAGAGTGATCAGCTTAACAGCAATTACTTGCAAAGTCAATATTTGCCTAGAAAATGAACTTTATCCCCCAAAACACATTTCAACATCATTGCAGCCCTGCCTTAAAAGGACCAGCTAACATCGTTTCAGTGATTGCTCCATTAACACAGGTGTGGGTGTTGATGAGGACAGGGCTGGAAATCAATCTGTCATGATTAAGTAAGCATGACACCACTGGAAACTTTAAAAGGAGGCTGGTGCTTGGCATCATTGTTTCTCTTCTGTTAACCATGGTTATCTCTAAAGAAACACGTGCAGTCATTATTGCACTGCACAAAAATGGCCTAACAGGGAAGAGTATCGCAGCTAGAAAGATTGCACCTCAGTCAACAATCTATCGCATCATCAAGAACTTCAAGGAGAGGTTCCCTTGTTGCCAAAAAGGCTCCAGGGCGCCCAAGAAAGACCAGCAAGCGCCAGGACCGTCTCTTAAAAGTGTTTCAGCTGCGGGATCGGGCTACCAGCAGTGCAGAACTTGCTCAGGAATGGCAGCAGGCAGGTGTGAGTGCATCTGCACGCACTGTGAGGCGGAGACTCTTGGAGCAAGGCCTGGTCTCAAGGAGGGCAGCAAAGAAGCCACTTCTCTCCAGGAAAAACATCATGGACAGACTGATATTCTGCAAGAGGTACAGGGAGTGGACTGCTGAGGACTGGGGTAAAGTCATTTTCTCTGATGAATCCCCTTTTCGATTGTTTGGGACATCTGGAAAACAGCTTATTCGGAGAAGACCAGGTGAGCGCTACCACCAGTCTTGTCTCATGCCAACTGTCAAGCATCCTGAAACCATTCATGTGTGGGGTTGCTTCTGAGCCAAGGGAATGGGCTCTCTCTCAGTCTTGCCTAAAAACACAGCCATGAATAAAGAATGGTACCAGAATGTCCTCCAAGAGCAACTTCTCCCAACTGTCCAAGAGCAGTTTGGCGATCAACAATGCCTTTTTCAACATGATGGAGCACCTTGCCATAAAGCAAAGGTGATAACTAAATGGCTCAGGGAACAAAACATAGAGATTTTGGGACCATGGCCTGGAAACTCCCCAGATCTTAATCCCATTGAGAACTTGTGGCCAATCATCAAGAGACGGGTGGACAAACAAAAACCTTCAAATTCAGACAAAATAAAAGCATTGACTTTGCAAGAATGGACCGCTATCAGTCAGGATTTGATCCAGAAGTTGATTGAGAGCATGCCAGGGAGAATTGCTGAGGTCCTGAAGAAGAAGGGTCAACATTGCAAATATTGACTTGCTGCATTAACTCATTCTGTCAATATAACCTTTTGCTACTCATAATATGATTGCAATTATATTTCCGTATGTGATAAAAACATCTGACAAACACACATAAAAACCAGAGGCCAGGAGATCATGTGAAAATATAATATTTGTGTCATTCTCTAAACTTTTGGCCATGACTGTAGATGTGCAAAAAATTTAGGGGCCATTTAGTCTCCATTCAGTACATTGGACAAAAAAAAATCTACATTTTTTGATAACTTTAGAATGAGGGGTGGCTGTGCTCCTTGTGGCAGATGTGTCGCCTGTCCCAATATAGATCGCTGTGACACTTTCTCCAATTCTGATGGCACTAGGCTTTTTAAGATCAAGCAACACATTACATGCACCACGAGGTATGTGGTGTACTATGCCACTTGCCCGTGCAGCCTTATTTATGTTGGGTTAACAACATGCCAACTTAAGGTTTGCACTAGGGAACACGTTCTGTGGATTCAGGCGGCGCTCTGCCATGATGACATTGCCACTTTGAAAACAAAGAACGACACTTTGAAAGTGTCACACCACTTTGAAAACAAAGAACGACACTTTGAAAGTGTCCATAACTGTGATAGTACCCTTTTACGGGTACGTGGTAATGATGCCCTCAAGATTAACATCAGGGAAGGCGGATTATTCAAATGCCTTGGTAGAGTGGAGACTATATGGATTTGGCTACTAAAGACGGTTCATCCCTTCGGCCTTAATAAGTGTCTTTCTTTTGATCCTTTTCTTTGATTTCCTGGGTTGTCGTGCATCAATTAGTGCGGCTCTTCTCCGCATATTAACTTTATTGTCATATTTCTAATATTGTCTTTTTTATTCTTATACTAAGTGACTTCTGATATGTGCCACATCGCCATACGTATACCTCGAACTGGAGGGGGCTCTACTGTCCTTCTTGGTCTTCTTCCATGGATTCTGGATTCAGTTTATATAAATTCCCTTTATGGACATGATACATGAATAATGAGAATGGTGCTACTGCACAGAATATAATATCTAATATAAAAGTAGTTCTGATATTCTCTCTTTATATATATATATATATATATATATATATATATATATATATATAAAAATCTGTTGTATAGTGATATTGTGTCATAAAATAAAAAATAATAAAATAAAAAAATCTTTTTGGTACAATATGTGTGTATATATATGTATTATTTGATCTCTCCACAACTATGATTATATTTGATTATTGTATGTTTATTGGGAGAGAGGGGTATATATATATATATATATACACACACACACACACACACACACACACACACACACACAGTACAGACCAAAAGTTTGGACACACCTTCTCATTCAAAGAGTTTTTGTCACGATGACCCGTCCTGTGTGACGCGACCAGCAGGCCGGTAACTAAAACAACAAGACGCGGCACGTGATACTGTCCTGTGTGACACGGCCAGCAGGCCGGTAACTAAAACAACAAGACACGGGGAAAGGGGAAGCAGATACAATGGTGGGCCCTGCGATAGGGAAAGGGGACGTGGAGACCTCCTGCACTCCCCTGAGTCAGTGTCCCTAACGCTCCTAACGTTCCCTATGCCAGTTCCGCACCGGGCGCCGATCAGGAACCTGTCGCCCTAGCACACCCTAAACCTATCCCTTGCTAGGGAGCTGGGTGGCACAGGCACTAGCCCCACCGCTGTACTAATACACACTAAGGAAAAACACAAACAGGGAAACACCACTTAGCTTTACTCTGTTGCACTTGCTCACGGCAACAGAGTCCACCACCAGAATGCAGCTCTCCTCCTGAATCGCTGCCACCAAGCTCTGTCAGGGCTACAAGGAAATCGCCTATGAGTCCTTCCACACCAGGGCTAAGAAAGTGCTACAAGGAATGCTCTAAAGCTCCTTCCTCCACCAAGGATGGTTGAAATGAACACTATCACCAACACTGATTGCAACACCTGTGACTCTTTTATAGCAGAGCCAGAGGAATCACACCTGCATTATAATCATGTGCACTTAACTAAAGAAACTAGAGTGCAATGACGCTCACCACCACCGGGGGCAAACTTAGAATAAATGACACCACAGTGCAATAATCCTAATGGCCACTGGGGGCAAAAATCAAAGTTAAGCACAGCTTAAGAAGAAAAAAAAGGTTACCTGTGCTTTTTATCAGTCCTGATCCAGCATGGATCATGACAGTTTTCTTTATTTTCATGACTATGGAAATTGTAGATTCACTCTGAAGGCATCAAAACTATGAATTAACACATGTGGAATTATATAATTAACAAAAAAGTGTGAAACAACTGAAAATATGTCTTATATTCTAGGTTCTTCAAAGTAGTCACCTTTTGCTTTGATTACTGCTTTGCACACTCTTGGCATTCTCTTGAGGAGCTTCAGGAGGTAGTCACTGGAAATGGTCTTCCAACAGTCTTGAAGGAGTTCCCAGAGATGCTTAGCACTTGTTGGCCCTTTTGCCTTCACTCTGCGGTCCAGCTCACCCCCAAACCATCTCGATTGGGTTCAGGTCTGGTGACAGTGGAGACCAGGTCATCTGGCGTAGCACCCCATCACTCTCCTTCTTGGTCAAATAGCCCTTACACAGCCTGGTGGTGTGTTTGGGGTCATTGTCCTATTGAAAAATAAATGATGGTCCAACTAAACGCAAATCGGATGGAATAGCATGCCGCTGCAAGATGCTGTGGTAGCCATGCTGGTTCAGTATCCCTTCAATTTTGAATAAATCCTCAACAGTGTCACCAGCAAAGCACCTCCACACCATCACACCTCTTCCTCCATGCTTCATGGTGGGAACCATGCATGTAGAAGTCCATCCGTTCACCTTTTCTGCGTCGCACAAAGACACGGTGGTTGGAACCAAAGATCTCAAATTTGGACTCATCAGACCAAAGCACAGATTTCCACTGGTCTAATGTCCATTCTTTGTGTTTTTTAGCCCAAACAAGTCTCTTCTGCTTGTTGCCTGTCCTTAGCAGTGGTTTCCTAGCAGCTATTTTACCATGAAGGCCTGCTGCACAAAGTCTCCTCTTAACAGTTGTTATAGAGATGTGTCTGCTGCTAGAACTCTGTGTGGCATCTGAGCTGCTGTTAACCTGTGACTCGGATGAACTTATCCTCCGCAGCAGTGGTGACTCTTGGTCTTCCTTTCCTGGGGCGGTCCTCATATGAGCCAGTTTCTTTGTAGCGCTTGATGGTTTTTGCCACTGCACTTGGGGACACTTTCAAAGTTTTCCCAATTTTTCGGACTGACTGACCTTCACTTCTTAAAGTAATGATGGCCACTCGTTTTTCTTTACTTAGAATTTGTATTATGGCAAGATAAAAGCAGCTAATAGTCTATTCAGTACGATTATCAGCTGTGTATCCACCATACTTCTGCACAACACAACTGATGGTCCCAACCCCATTTATAAGGCAAGAAATCCCACTTATTAAACCTGACAGGGCACACCTGTGAAGTGAAAACCATTTCCGGTGACTACCTCTTGAAGCTCATCAAGAGAATGCCAAGAGTGTGCAAAGCAGTAATCAAAGCAAAAGGTGGCTACTTTGAAGAACCTAGTATATAAGACATACAGTATTTTCAGTTGTTTCACACTTTTTTGTTAATTATATAATTCCACATGTGTTAATTCATAGTTTTCATGCCTTCAGAGTGAATCTACAGTTTTCATAATCATGAAAATAAAGAAACCTCTTTGAATGAGAAGGTGTGTCCAAACTTTTGGTCTGTACTGTATATATATATATAGTTAGGTCCATATATATTTGGACAGAGACAATATTTTTCTAATTTTGGTTCTAGACATTGCCACAATAAATTTTAAAAGAAAACAATTCAGATGCAGTTGAAGTTCAGACTTTCAGCTTTCTTTTTAGGGTATCCACATTAAAATTGGATGAAGGGTTTAGGAGTTTCAGCTCCTTAACATGTGCCACCCTGTTTTTAAAGGGACCAAAAGTAATTGGACAATTGACTCCAAGGCTACTTCATGGACAGGTGTGGGCAATCCCTTCGTTATGTCATTCTCAATTAAGCAGATAAAAGACCTGGAGTTGATTTGAGGTGTGGTGCTTGCATTTGGAAGGTTTTGCTGTGAAGGAAACAAGTGGTCAAAGGAGCTCTCCATGCAGGTGAAACAAGCCATCCTTAAGCTGCAAAAACTGAAAGAACCCATCCGAGAAATTGCTACAACATTAGGAGTGACAAAATCTACAGTTTGGTACATCCTGAGAAAGAAAGCAAGCACTGGTGAACTCATCAATGCAAAAAGACCTGGGAACCCAAGGAAGACAACAGTGGTGGATGATCGCAGAATAATCTCCATGGTGAATAGAAACCCCTTCACAACAGCCAACCAAGTGAACAACACTCACCAGGAGGTAGGCGTATCAATATCCAAATCTACCATAAAGAGAAGACTGCATGAAAGTAAATACAGAGGGTTCACTGCATGGTGCAAGCCACTCATAAGCATCAAGAATAAAAAGGCTAGACTGGACTTTGCTAAAAAAACATCTAAAAAAGCCAGCACAGTTCTGGAAGAACACCTCTACCAGAATGATGGAAAGAGAAAAGTATGGCGAAGGCGTGGTACAGCTCATGATCCAAAGCATACCACATCATCTGCAAAACACGGCAGAGGCAGTGTGATGGCTTGGGCATGCATGGCTGCCAGTGGCACTGGGTCACTAGTGTTTATTGATGATGTGACACAGGACAGAAGCAGCCGAATGAATTCTGAGGTATTCCGAGCCATATTGTGTTGCTCAGATCCAGCCAAATGCAGCCAAACTGATTGGTCGTCGTTTCATACTACAGATGGACAATGACCCAAAACATAAAGCCAAAGCAACCCAGGAGTTGATTAAAGCAAAGAAGTGGAATATTCTTGAATGGCCAAGTCAGCCACCTGATCTCAACCCAATTGAGCATGCATTTCACTTGTTAAAGACTAAACTTCAGACAGAAAGGCCCACAAACAAACAGCAATTGAAAACCACCACAGTGAAGGCCTGGCAGAGCATCAAAAAGTAGGAAACACAGCGTCTGGTGATGTCCATTAGTTCAAGACTTCAGGCAGTCATTGACCAACAAAGGGTTTTCAACCAAGTACTAGAAATGAACATATTATTTTACAATTATGTAATCTGTCCAATTACTTTTGGTCCCTTTAGAAACAGGGTGGCACATGTTAAGGAGCTGAAACTCCTAAACCCTTCATCCAATTTTAATGTGGATACCCTCAAATGAAAGCTGAAAGTCTGAACTTCAACTGCATCTGAATTGTTTTGTTTAAAATTCATTGTGGTAATGTCTAGAACCAAAATTTGAAAAATGTTGTCTCTGTCCAAATATATATGGACCTAACTGTATATATATATATTACACATTCCATGGTGTGACCTGTTGCTCCCACCTTATGAATTATTTTGTTGTGCTTGATAGGATTATTGATATCTGTTATTACATATATATATTTCGGTCCCTCTTGATGGGGTTTGGTGTTCTTTGTATATTTTTGTGATGTCCGATTTATAAATCTATAACACACCATTTTCATCTGTATTATCTGTTTATTTACTTTGACATATTGCTCTGCTGGAACATTTATATATTAGATTATATTATCCTTTTTCGTTATGCCCATCTATTTGCCCACCCTCAAGATGTCTGCTATAGTGTGTAGTGGTATTGTTGCTGCCCTGCCTCCTCCGTTTCCTCCCGTCTGACGTCTGTTCACATGGGGCCCTGTGTGTATCAGCGTCAGCAGTCTGTCTCTGTGTAGGGGTGGGAGCTGCGGCTCTCCTATTACCTTTATTTCCAGCAGCGTCAGCTATAAATAATGATGTGCACTCTGTATGGCACGCCACCTGAGGATGAAGAACCTCTGAAACGCACGTTGGGGTGGGCGGGAGACAGCGTGCAGACCCGATATGTTTTACAGCTTTTCCTCTAGTTGCATTTACATGCACATTTAACTCTTTGTATGACTGCTCTATGTGGGTAAGGTAGTTAACTTATTGATTCAGTGACTACACTTTATTATGCACTACTATTCGCCATACATGAGCTTTTACTCACAATTTTCTGCATGTATGTGCCTTCTGGTTACCTACTGGGACCTCTATGCTGCCTCTACTGCCTTGGCTTATGCGGTGTTTGCCTGTCACTTTTTAGCCCTGTTACCTGTGTCTTGATCTTTTGTGTTATAAATTTTGCAATATAATAATTATTGTCTTGGACTTTATCACTGTGCTTCTTTTGTGGTGCTTGCTGTTGTGACATACAGTGTGTCCTCTATAGCCCTGACGCATAGGCTAGGAATATTTCATATTAAGTATATAGGACATGTTTATGTTCTTTTATCATGCTATATCATACTAGCCTCTGGTGTTTATCGTTCAGCTATTGAAGAAAAGCAGGCCCAAACCATGATGCTGCCACCACCATGTTTGACAGTGGGGATGGTGTGTTTGGCATAAAGGCTACACAGCTCATCACCCTAAACATATCGTCGATTTTGGTTTCATCTGACCAGAGCACCTTCTTCCACATGTTTGGTGTGTCTCCTAGGTGGCTTGTTGCAAACTTTAAACGACTCTTTTTATGGATATCTGTGAGAAATGTCTTTCTTCTTGCCACTCTTCTATAAAGGCCAAATTTGTGCAGTGTACGACTGATTGTTGTCCTATGAACAGACTGTCCCACCTCAGCTGATCTCTGCAGTTCATCCAGAGTGATCATGGGCCTTTTGGCTGCATCTCTGATCAGTCTTCTCCTTGTTTGAAATGAAAGTTTAGAGGGACGGCCAGGTCTTGGTAGATTTGCAGATATGATTGCTTGCACAGTGCTCCTTGGGATGTTTAAAGTTTTGGAAATCATTTTGCATCCAAATCCGGCTTTAAACTTCTCCATGGTTCCTTGGTCTTCATGACGCTCTCTGTGCTTGAAACAGAACCCTGAGACTATCACAGAGCAGGTGCATTTATACGGAAACTTGATTACACACAGGTGGATTATATTTATCATCATTAGTCATTTAGGACAACATTGGATCATTCAGAGATCCACAATGAACTTCAGGAGTAAGTTTGCTGCACTGAAAGTAAAGGGGCCGAATAATATTGCACGCCCAATTTTCAGTTTTTGAATTTCCATAAAAATTTAAAATAACCAATAAATTTCGTTCAACTTCACAATTGTGTCCCACTTGTTGTTGATTCTTCACCAAAAATGTACATTTGGTATCTTTATGTTTGAAGCATGATATGTGGGAAAAGGTTGAAAAGTTACAGGGAGCCAAATACTTTCGCAAGGCACTGTATATACTAATATACACACACACGGGGTTCACAGCTCAGGTACATTCTAGAATTGGGGGGCACTGCATGCATCTTGAACAACTGGGTGCAGCACCCGTCACAATAGGGAAGGTGTATCACATATAAACACAAAATAAACAGGCAAATAGGGAGAGGACAGTCCCCACACAGTAAGAGCAAAATGTGCAATACCCACAGTAAGAAAGGAAAGAAATAGCTAACTATCTACACAGCTAATGGGGTGCAATAGTCACAAAGAGGGGTGAGCCCCCAGATACACACACAAAGACAATACTGACATACTTAGAGCATGGCTGAATGGATCACGACCTTCAATGCCGTTCGCTGTCCCAATGATATAGAGAGAGCAGAGAGATTCATGTAACAGATTGCTACTTCGGCCTTACAAATGTAACTGGATATTCAGCAAAGAACAAGAAATCAATAGAATATCCTATTCTTCCTTCATGCATAAGACCAGTGCCACACGATGAAAGTCTTCTTGTTGCAAAGCCGCCCAAAGTATGGACAATGGAGGACGACGAAGATGAACAATGTCAGTGGAAAATGAAACTGCTGCAGACCCAGACTTTGAGCCTTCTACATCTAATCCACATCTGTTCAGTCAAGCTGATCTGAGTGACTTGTTCAGAGATTTGAAATTGTCAAAGTGTATGGCAGAATTATTTGGATCAATGCTACAGGAACGGAATCTGTTATTACCAGGAACAAGAGTTTCTGTTTTTTGCAGTCAAGAAAACCTTAAACAATTTTTCAACCATGTCGACAGTTTAACCTTTTGCAATGACATCTTGGGGTTGTTTGGTGCTCTTAGATGACCCGAAGGAAAGGCGACTGTTCATTGACTCATCAGTTTTAAGTCTGAAGGCTGTTTTACTAATTAACGGAAATATCTATCCTTCTAAACCTATTGGACATGCCGTACACATGAAAGAAATGTATGAGAATATGGAGTTACTGTTGACCCACATTAATTATAGAAACTATAACTGGAACATATGCGGTGATCTAAAAGTTGTTGCACTTCTTCTTGGACTTCAGCCTGGATATACCAAGTACTGTTGTTTTATTTGTGAGTAGGACAGTCGTGCACGATAAATGCACTATTTCAGAAAGGACTGGCCACTCTGCGAAAACCTAATTGCTGGACAGAAGAATGTTAAACATAATCATCTCGTTGATCCAGCAAAGATATTTCTCCAAACTTTGCATGTTAAACTTCGGCTTATGAAGAATTTTGTCAAAGCAATGAACAAAGCATCGGAAGCCTTTTCCAAGAATAAGTGATGCAAAGATTAAAGAAGAAATATTTATTGGCCCACAGATCAGAAATATAATGAATTACAGTAGCTTTGATGGTCTTTTGCAAGGTGCTGAACAAGTGACATGGAGAGCCTTTAACCCCTTCATGACCAGGCGATTTTGTGCAATTCTGGCCACTGTCCCTTTATGAGGTAGTAACTCTGGAACGCTTCAACGGATCCTAGCGATTCTGAGACTGTTTTTTCATGACATACTGGGCTTCATGTTCGTGGTAAATTTAGGTAGATCATTTTTGCATTTACTTGTGAAAAAAATCAGAAATTTGGCAAAAATTGTTAAAATTTCGCAATTTTCAAATTTTGAATTTTTATTCTGTTAAACTAGAGAGTTATGTGACACAAAAATAGTTACTAAATAACATTTCTCACATGTCTACTTTACATCAGCACAATTTTGGAAACAAAATTTTTTTGTTAGGAAGTTATAAAGGTTTAAAGTTGACCAGTGATTTCTCATTTTTACAACAAAATTTACAAAACCATTTTTTTAAGGGACCACCTCACATTTGAAGTCACTTTGAGGGGTCTATATGGCAGAAAATACACAAAAGTGACACCATTCTAAAAACTGCACCCCTCAAGCTACTCAAAACTACATTCAAGAAGATTATTAACCCTTCAGGTGCTTCACAGGAACTAAAGCAGTGTGGAAGGAAAAAATGGACATTTTAATTTTTCCAACAAAAATTTTCTTTTAGGCCAGGTTCACGTTACGTTAAGCAGCCCGTTCAACGCATAGCTTTGACGGGCTGCGTTAACGGTATAGCATAACGCGATCGCAGTCGCAGTTGCAGTCGCTGCAGCCTGGGTCCGTGGCTCCGTCAGTGAATGACGGCACATCGCAAATGCATGCCACTTTAAGGCATTCGTTACGATGCGCCTCACAGTGGGCAGTATTAACGGACTGCGTTACACCGCGGTGTAACGCAGTCCGTCTAACGGACTGCCTAACGTAATGTGAACCTAGCCTTAGCATCAATTTTTTCATTTTCACATGGGCAACAGGAAATGGATCATAAAATTTGTTGGGCAATTTCTCCTGAGTACAGTGATACCTCATATGTGGTCATAAACCACCGTTTGGGCGCACGGCAGGGTTCGGAAAGGAGCGCCATTTGACTTTTTGAATGGAACATATGCTGGAATATTTAGCGGTTGCCATGTCACGTTTGGAGAGTCCCTGTTTGCCTAAACAATGGAGCTCCCCCACAAGTGACCCCATTTTGCAAACTAGACCCTCCAGGGAACTTATCTAGATGCATAGTAAGCACTTTGAACCCCCAGGTGCTTCACAAGTTGATACGTTAAAAAAAAAAAGTACTTTTTTTCACAAAAAATTTCTATGTGGTTATAAACCACTGTTTGGGCACAAGGCAGGGCCCGGAAGCAGCGCCATTTGACTTTTTGAATGGAAAATTGGCTCCAATCATTAGTGGACACCATGTTGCGTTTGGAGAGCCCCTGTGTGCCTAAACATTGGAGCTCCCCCACAAGTGACCCCATTTTGGAACCTAGACCCCCCCAAGGAACTTATCTAGATGTGTGGTGAGCACTTTGAACCCCCAAGTGCTTCACAGAAGTTTATAACGCAGAGCAGTGAAAATAAAAAATCATTTTTTTCCCCTCAAAAATTATTTTTTAGCCCGCTATTTTGTATTTTCACAAGACTAACAGGAGAAATTGGACCACAAAAGTTGTTGTCCAGTTTGTCCTGAGTACACCGATACCCCATATGTGGGTGGGGGGGAACCACTGTTTGGGCACATGGGAGAGTTCAGAAGGGAAGGAACACCATTTTGGAAAGCAGACTTTGATGGAATGTTCTGCGGGCATCATGTTGCGTTTGAAGATCCCCTGATGTGCCTAAAGAGTAGAAACCCCCCAACAAGCGACCCCATTTTGGAAACTAGACCCCCCCAAGGAGCTTATCTAGAAGTGTAGTGAGCACCTTGAACCCCCAAGTGCTTGACAGAAGTTTATAATGCAGAGCCATGAAAATAAAAAATAAATTTTTTTTCCTCAAAAATGATTTTTTAGCCCGCTATTTTTTATTTTCCCAAGGGTAACATGATACATTGGACCCCAAAAGTTGTACCCCATATGTGGGGGGAACCACTGTTTGGGCGTGCTGCAGGGCTCAGAAGGAAAGGAGCGCCATTTGACTTTTTGAATGGAAAATTAGCTCCAATCAGCGGACACCATGTCGTGTTTGGAGAGCCCCTGTGTACCTAAACTTTGGAGTTCCCCCACAAATGACCCCATTTTGGAAACTAGACCCCCTAAGAAACTTATCTAGATGCATAGGGAATACTTTGAACACCTAGGTGCTTCACAGAAGTGTATAACGCAGAGCCGTGAAAATAAAAATATTTTTTTTCCCTCAAAAAATGATTTTTTAGCCCGCTATTTTTTATTTTCACAATGGTAACAGGAGAAATTGGACCCCAAAAGTTGTTGTCCAGTTTGTCCTGAGTACGCTGATACCCCATATGTGGGGGGAACCACTGTTTGGGCACATGTTGGTGCTCGGAAGGTAAGTAGTGACGTTTTGAAATGCCGACTTTGATGGAATGGTCTGCGGGCGTCATGTACATTTTGCAGAGCCTCTGATGTGCTTAAACAGTAGAAACTCCCAACAAGTGACCCCATTTTGGAAACTAGACCCCCCCAAGGAACTTATCTAGATGTGTGGTGAGCACTTTGAACCCCCAAGTGCTTCACAGAAGTTTATAACGCAGAGCCGTGAAAATAAAAAATAATTTTTTTTCCACAAGTGTGATTTTTTTAGCCCCCAATTTTTTATTTTCCCAAGGGTAACAGGAGAAATTAGACCCCCAAAGTTGTTGTGCAATTTTTCGTGAGTATGCTGATACCCCATATGTGGGAGTAAACCACTGTTTGGGCACACGTTGGGGCTTGGAATAGAGGGAGCACGGTTTAACTTTTTGAACGCAAAATTGGCTGGAATAAATGGTGGCGCCATGTCACGTTTGGAGACCCCGTGATGTGCCTAAACAGTGGAAACCCTCAATTCGAACTCCAACCCTAACCCCAACACATCCCTAACCCTAATAATAACCCTAACCACAACCCTAACTCCAACACACCCCTAACCCCACCTCTAACCCTATCCACAAGCCTAACCCTAATCCCAACCCCAACCCACCCCTAACACTAATCTTAACCCTAATTCCAACCCTAACCATAATTCCACCCCTAACCATAATTCCACCCCTAACCATAATTCCACCCCTAACCATAATTCTAACCCTAACTCCAACACTAACCCTATTTCCAACCCTAACCCTAATTCTAACACTAATGGAAAAATAAAAATATTTTATTTTATTATTTGTGCCTACCTATGGGGGTGATAAAGGGGGGATTTATTTACTTTTTTATTTTTATCACTGTGAAAGTTTATCACAGGGATCAAAATGAATGAATGAATCTGCAACATATGCATTTTCCACGATGTCGGCGCCCATGATCCGGGACAGCAGGATGGCCAGAGGGACATACTAGGTACCGGTGGAGTTGAGGGGGGTAATCGGAAGCTGGGGGTGAGCGGAGGGAAGGCGGGGGAGTGGATCATGACAGCAGCGGCAGATCGCCGCTGTCATTCGGTGGCAGGGTCAGATCGCCCCTGTTAGCCGGTGGGGGGGGGTCGGATCGGTATCTCCAGCCATGTCCAATGCTACTGCAGCATGAGCCATGGCTGGATTGTAATATTTCATCAAATTTCATTGATGAAATATTACTATCGCTCTGATTGGCTGATTCACTTTTAACAGCCAATCAGAGCGATCGTAGCCAGGGGGGGGCGAAGCCACCCCACCTGGGGTGAAGTACAAAGCCCCCTGTACCTGCGGGTCGGGGGACCATTCATTGTCCCCGGTCACCCGACCCGCAGGGGGGATTTCAAGTCATGACACAGCATATGCGTCATTGGTCGGATTGGCACAGACTTTCATGACGCATACGCTGTGTAACTGGTCGGGAAGGCGTTAAAGATGTGACCTTCAACTTCCTTGGCAACAGCAGGGCATCGAACTTTGAACAACTTGTGGACAACATGCTCACAGCATATTTGATGAAACGCAATATGTCACTAAAAATGCATTTTCTAAATTCTCACTTGGAATTTTTCCAGCCAATCTTGGTGCCGTTAGTGAAGAACACGGTGAAAGATTTCACCAAGACATTGCGCTGATAGAGAAAAGGTACCAGGGAAAGTGGAGTACTTCAATGCTGATTGACTATTGCTGGATTCTTATTGGAGAAGCATCTGACACGGATTATAAATGAAAGTCATCTGCAAAACACTTTTGAACAAATGCTTTTGCTACTGACATCAATGCACATGTATGTAGTGTCTCGGACGTCATAATGTAGCCTATAAACTGTTGTTTCTTAACCCCTTACTGCCAAGGTGATGGAATCGTAGTCAGCTGGCAGTATCCCCAGCTTTGAGGTGAGCTCCGGCGGTGAGCCCACCTCAAAGCCGCAACATGTCAGCTGTTTTTAACAGCTGACATGTGCCTGCAATAGGCGCAAGCAGAATCGCGATCTGCCCGCGCCTATTAAGTAGTTAAATGCCTGCTGTCAAACTTTGACAGCGGGCATTTAAATGCACTTCCAGACGCCAGTCCGGAAATACGCGCAGCGACGACCCCCGTCACTTGACCTCTATGGTTGTTGATAGCAGATTGCTATGAGCGCCACCCTGTGGACGGCGATCATAGCAAGCCTGTAATTCTGCTGCATAGAGGTGACCTAAGCATCACCTCTATGTAGCAGAGGCGATTGCGCTATGGCAGCTTCTAGCCTCCTATGGAGGCTCTTGAAGCATGCCAAAAGTAAAAAAAAAAAAAAAGTGTTTAAAAATATAAAAAAATAAAAAAAACAAAAGTTCAAATCACCCCCTTTTCGCCCCAATCAAAATAAAAAAAAAACAAAAAAACCTACACATATTTGGCATCACCGCGTTCAGAATCACCCGATCTATCAACAAAAGAATTAACCTGATCGCTAAACGGCGTAGCGATAAAAAAATCAAAACGCAAGAATTCCTTTTTTTGTCGTCACGACATTGCATTAACGGGCAATCAAAAGAACGTATCTGCACAAATGTGGTATCATTAAAAACGTCAGGTCGGTGTGCAAAAAAATAAGCCCTCACCCAACCCGAGATCACGAAAAACGGAGATGCTACGGGTCTCGGAAAATTGCGCAATTTTTTTTTTTTTTTTTAGCAAACTTAGGAATTTTTTTTCACTGCTTAGGTAAGAGAACCTAGACATGTTTGATGTCTATGAACTCGTAATGACCTGGAGAATCATAATGGCAGGTCAGTTTTAGCATTTAGTGAACCTAGCAAAAAAGCCAAACAAAAAACCAGTGTGGGATTGCACGTTTTTTGCAATTTCACTGCACTTGGAATTTTTTTTTTTCACGTTTCAGAGTACACGACATGGTAAAACCAATGGTGTCGTTCAAAAGTACAACTCGTCCCACAAAAAAATAAGCCCTCACACGGCCATATTGATAGAAAAATGAAAAAGTTATGGCTCTGGAAAGAAGGGGAGTGGAAAACGAAAAATCGAAAACCGCTCCGGTCATGAAGGGGTTAAAAACCTTACGCGATACAGACTTTTGGAGCACATATTAATGTTCAGCATATCAAAATCTATAAGATACAATAACATGTTTTCAGGGGACAAGAACTTCTCTGAAATTTGTTGTGCAGTGTAATTGTTTATATAAACAAATCATTTTTACTACGAAAAAAAAATTGCGGAACCTTTCCTTTAAGGGTGTCTTCTTATGCCAGAAACGTGTTCAGGTTTTTAACGTTTATGGACTTATAACTTGATTCAATAAACTTTCAGTTTTTTGGCAGGCGCGGAACTGTATAAGGATCGTGCCTCTGACTGTGAAGCCTATCTAACAGACAACAATAAAATTCTGTTAGTGCCCCCCCCCACACCAATCCCCTTGGTGATGCAATAATTGGGATGACCCTGCCGGCCAATGGTTATTAAAGGGGAAGGGTCCTACGGCCACACCTACAGGGGTTAAAGCCAGGTGTCCTTGCCACTAACTTCCTCTTTCCCTCCCGGCGGACACCTAGAAGCTATTGTGCTGTAGTTCGGTACGAAACAGGCAGCAAATCCCTAATTCACTACCTCGATGATTTTTTGTTCGTCGGAACCAGAAATTCTAAACTCTGCTACTACCTACTAGAGAAATTCAAAACTATCTCACGGCAATTCGGCGTACCCGAAAAAACAGAAGGACCATGCAATATTTTCCCCTTTTTAGGCATGAGATAGACACCGATTTGATAGTTTTCCACGGATAAAATACAAAAAACACAGCAGATGCTTAATTAGGTGGCCTAATTAATGAGGACATAGTTATATGCATCGACGTTTTGCGCATTCGGGTGAGGAAATCCAAGTGCGATCCCACTGGTAGGGGCTCATGGGTTCTGGTTAACGCATCAAATGGCCCTGTTTGCCCGTTAAAGATCGTCGAAAGATACGCCTTAATAAAGCACGCAAGTAAATTTTTCCTCACTCATACAGATGGGTCCCATCTGACAAAGTACCAATTCCAAGCAATTTTTAAGCTATGCTTGGAAAAAAACGGCGCAAATCCAAAAGAGTATGGGACACATTCGTTCCGTATCGGGGCAGCCACAGAAGCCGCTAGGGCAGGTGTGTCAGAGGCCGAGGTGCAGAGAATGGGTCGTTGGAAATTCGCATGCTTCGCCAGATACATAAGACCTGATTTGCTGAATTAACATATGCTATCTCTTGCAGGAGTTAAAGTTTGGGTTGTAGGACATTCCTATGTCTATTGGGAGGAAAAAAGGGCCAAACAGCGTTCGGGAGGAAGGAATCTTTACCTCCCGAGCCTAGAGGTTAACTGGAGGGGTATCAGAGGCCTCCAGTGGAAGCAGGTGTTCAAAGGGATGATTGACATTTCAAGGAGGGCAGAGCGCCCGGGGGTAATGGTGCTACACGTGGGTGGCAATGATCTTGGCAAGCAAAAGGTGGCGGATCTGTATAAATGGATGTCAACAGATATAGAACGGCTCACCTGTTTATTCACAAATATGATACTGGTGTGGTCAGAGATGATACCACAGGCTGTCTGGCGTGGCGCAAGAGATAAAAAAGCCATAGAGCGCACAAGGAGGAAATTCAACGCCCGGATGGGAAAATTTGTGAGAGGAAAAGGCGGTATCGTAATTCGTCACCACCAGCTGCAAGGGGATAACACAAGACTATTAAGACCGGACGGAGTTCACCTGACAGACATTGGCCTGATATTTTTATGTCTGATTTACAGGATGGGGTTGAACAGGCCCTAATGCTGATGGGTGCGGGTCGAAGTCTCATGTAGATTATACACAGGATCCTCCGTGGCGGTAGAAGCGGAGGAGGGCAATTGTTATGATTGGGTCACCGAGGAGGAGAGCAAGCCCAAGCTAAGCCACAGAAAACCAGAGAGGTTGGTAACTAAGCAGATTGCAGACCCCTGATCCTATCCACACAACTAGCAGTAGCCGTGGAGCGTGCCTACGATGATCCTAGATGCCTCGGCACAGCCGGAGAGCTAACTAAGCCTAAAGCATGAAAGGGGAAATCTAAACTGCCCCAGAGCAGACCCCAAAGGAATAGATAGCCCCCAAACATATATTGCCAGTGAGACAAGATGAAAACACAAACACAGGTAGGAAAATAGACTGAGCAAACGATGGGGCCCACACTGACTAGACAGGACAGGAAAGGAAAGACACTGTCTGCAATCACACAAAAAACCCTACAAAAAGGTCCAACACGTCTGATGCAAAAATACTGAAGTTGCACTCTGATATATTCTGAAAGCAGAGCAAAAAGAGGCCAATCTAATAAGGGACAAAAACAAACTGGCACAAGAAGTAACATGTGGATGGTGATTCAGCACAGCCCCAGCCGGAGCTGGCTGACCTACACAAAACTGAAATAGACAAAATCAGATCAAATGTGAACAGAATAGCAAAAGAACACTTAGCTGAACATGCAGGGACTGAGCTGGAAACTAAGACCTCAGGAGGCAGGAAAAAATCACCAACAGGGATAGAGGGAGCCGGCTGTCTTAAATCCAGTCTGAAACCCCAGATCTCCAATCGTCTTCCTCATTATCAGGTGGCAAGCCTCTGTTAATCAGATGAGCTCCATTACCTCCAGTAACCAGCAGAGGGAGCCCAGAAAGAGAACTCGCAACCCCTCCGTCAACCTGACCAGCTCCACCACCTTCAGCAGTAACCAGAGATAGGCCAGAAAGCAAATTCACAACAGTACCCCCCCTTGAGGAGGGGTCATCGAACCCTCATCCACGCCACCAGGCCGATCAGGATGGGCCCGGTGAAAAACACAAACCAATCTATCGGCATGAATGTCAGAGGCAGAGACCCAAGAATTATCCTCCTGGCCATAGCCCTTCCATTTGACCAAGCACTGGAGTCTCCATCTAGCCAAACGAGAATCCAATATTTTCTCTACCTCATATTCCACATTGCCTTTAACCAATACAGGGTCAGGAAGCGCCGCCATAGGAACTACCGGCTCCACAAACCTCTTCAACAGAGATTGATGAAGCACGTTATGTATCTTAAACATAGCTGGAAGAGCCAATCGAAAAGAAACAGGATTAAGAATCTCCAAAATCTTTTAAGGTTCAATGAATCTTGGCTTGAACTTTGGAGACGCAACCTTCATAGGAATATTCTTTGATGACAACCAAACCATATCACCCACTTTAAACCGTTGACCAATGGTCCTGTGCCGGTTGGAAAACGATGGCTTTTTCCTGAGAGAGGGACAACTTATCCACCACTTGGTCCCAAATCTGCTGCATTCTCTCTACCAGTGTCCACACTTGGGCAGGTCAAAGATTCCACTTGCCCTGAAGAAAATCGAGGGTGAAACCCAAAGTTACAGAAAAAGGGCGACATCAAAGTGGCAGAACTAGATCTATTGTTTAGCGCGAATTCGGCCAAGGGCAAAAATGAGACCCAGTCATCCTGATGAGCAGATATAAAACATCTCAAATAGGACTCCAAAGTCTGGTTTGTTCTCTCAGTCTGCCCATTGGTCTGAGGATGAAATGCAGAAGAGAAAGATAACTGAATTCGCAGTTTGGAACAAAAAGCTCTTCAAAATATGGAAACAAACTGGACTCCTCTGTCCGACACAATGTTTTCAGCAATCCCATGCAACCGAACCACCTGTTGTAAAAACAAGGGCACCAACTCAGAAGATGATGGCAACTTTGGGAGTGGTACAAGATGGATCATCTTAGAAAATCTATCACAAATCACCCAGATAACAGTCATTCTCTGAGAGACAGGAAGATCGGAAATAAAATCCATTGAGATATGGGTCCATGGCCTCTTGGGCACCAGCAGGGGCTTCAACAACCAACTAGAACGAGATCAGGGTTTGGACCGAGAACAAGTCCCACAGGACTGCTCAAAATTCCTGACATCATGAGATAAGGCAGGCCACCAAAAAGACTGACTCACCAAATCTCTGGTACCAAAAATACCTGGATGACCAGCCAACGCGGAGCAATACATTTCAGACATTACTCTCTTCCTCCACTGGTCAGGGACATACAATTTTCCTATAGGGCAACGTTCGGGTTTGTCCTCCTGAAATTCCTCCAGGGCACGTCTCAAATTGGGTGAGATGGCGGAAAGAACTACACCCTCATTTAGAATGGTAGTAGGCTCGGTCACAATAAGAGAATCTGCAAAGAAACTCCTAGAAAGGGCGTCCGCCTTAACATTCTTAGAGCCCATAAGAAAAGAGACCACAAAATTAAAACGCGTGAAAAACAAGGCCCACCTAGCTTGTCTAGGATTCATGCGTTTGGCTGATTCAAGATAAATCAAATTCTTGTGGTCGGTGAGGACCACAACTTGATGTCTAGCTCCCTCCAACCAATGTCTCCACTCTTCAAATGCCCATTTCATGGCCAACAATTCCCGATTCCCCACGTCATAGTTACGTTCCGATGGGGAGAATTTTCGAGAAAAGAAGGCACAGTGATTCATTTTAGAAGTCACAGGATCTTTTTGAGAAAAAACGGCTCCTGCACCAATCTCAGAAGCATCTACCTCCACCTGAAATGGGAGTGAGGCATTAGGTTGCCGTAGAACCGGAGCAGAAGTGAATCTCCGCTAAAGCTCCTGAAATGCCGAAACTGCCTCTGGAGACCAATTCACCACATCAGCGCCCTTTTTGGTCAGATCAGTCAGTGGTTTGACAATACTAGAAAAATTACTTATAAATTTACGGTAGAAATTAGCAAAACCCAAAAAATTCTGGAGAGCCTTCAAAGAAGTGGGCTGAACCCAATCATAAAAGGCCTGTACCTTGGCCGGGTCCATTTCAATAGCCGACGGGGACAAAATGAATCCCAAAAATGAAATCCTCTGTGCACCAAAGAGGCACTTCGATCACTTAACATACAGAGAATTTTCCCTCAAAATCCGGAACACAGTCCGGACATGTTCCACATGAGAATCCCAATCACTGGAAAATATCAAAATATCATCCAGATAAATGATCAAAAACTTATCCACAATTCCCGGAAAATATCGTTCATAAAAGATTGGAAGACAGAAGGGGCATTAATGAGCCCAAAAGGCATCACCAGGTACTCAAAATGTCCCTCCGGAGTATTAAACGCCGTCTTCCATTCATCCCCGTGCTTGATGCGAATAAGATTATACACCCCCTGAGGTCAAGTTTGGTAAACCAACAGGCAATTTTAACTCTGGAAAATAAATCAGAAATAACGGGTACTGATATTTAATAGTGATTTTGTTAAGGGAACGATAGTCAATACAAGGCCTTAATGAACCATCTTTCTTGGCCACAAAAAAAAAGCACCTAAAGGTGAAGAGGATGGTCTAATATGACCCTTCTCCAACGATTCCTTGATATAAGATCGCATAGCATCATGTTCGGGTACCGATAAGTTGAAAAGCCGACCCTTGGGAAAATTACACCCGGGCATTAACTCAATTGCACAGTCATAACTCCTATGAGAAGGCAAAGATGCAGACTTACTCTCACTAAATACATCAGAAAAATCAGCCAAATAATCAGGAATATCATGAGACTGAGGAGAGGTGGAGAAAACAGGAGTGTCACTAAGAACACACTGACAACCCCAACTCACCACAGACAAAGATTTCCAATCCAAAACAGGATTATGAGTTTGCAACCAGGAAAAACCCAGAACAATAGTATCATGTAAAATTGTGCAACACCAAAAATTTACAATTTTCTTGGTGGTCCGGGGCGACCCGCATTATCACCTGGGTCCAAACCTGGGGTTTATTCACCGCCAAAGGAGTAGCATCAATACCCCTCAAAGGGATAGGAGTCCGCAGGGGTATCATGGGAAAACCACAACGTTTAGCAAAGTCCAAATTCATCAGATTCAAAGCTGCTCCTGAATCTACAAAAGCCTTAGTGGAAAATGTAGACAAGGAACAGATCAGAGTAATTGCCAAAAGGAACTTAGGCTGTACACTGCCCACGGCAAATGTGTGAGCAAAATGTTTTTCTCATTTAGGGCAGACAGAAATAGTATGAGAGGTGTCTCCACAGAAAAAAAACAGCTTATTACGCCTTCTAAACTCCTGACGTTGCGCCCTAGACAAAAACCTATCACATTGCATGGGTTCAGACGTTTGTTCAAAAGGCGGCAACGCCTCTCGTATAGTTTTACGTTCACGTAAACGCCGATCAACTTGAATGGCCAATGACATAGAATCGTCAAGACCAGAGGGAACAGGAAATCCCACCATAACATCTTTTACGGTTTCTGCCAAACCCTTCCGAAAGAGAGCTGCTAGGGCATCTTCATTCCATTTAGTAAGGACCGCCCACTTTCGGAATTTTTGACAATATAACTCCTGACCCTGGTTCAATGCCAATAAGGTTTTCTCAGTTTGATCAATAGCATTAGGTTCATCATACAACAACCCCAAGGCTTGAAAAAATGCGTCCACATTAGCCAGAACAGGATCTCCAGGTGTCAGAGAAAAAGCCCAATCCTGGGTATCGCTGCACAGCAAGGAGATGACAATTTTAACCTGCTGCACAGAGCTCTCCGATGAGTTAGGCTTCAAGGCAAGAAATAGTTTACAATTATTCTTAAAATTCAAAAATTTAGACCGATCCCCAGAAAACATCAGGAGTAGGGATTTTTGGTTCAACAGCAGATGATTGAGCGAGATAGGCAGAAATTCCCTGCACTTCAGCAGCGAGATGCTCAACACGATCAGACAATTGCTTAATCTCCATTAAAGATAAAATCCTCCTACGGACCCAGAGGAAAAAATATATAAAAAAAATTCTGACACTTTTTTTTTTTTTTACAATTCTTTCCTTCTTTTGAGTACCCTAGAGTCTGCGGTTTGGCTGGTGATACTGTTATGATTGGGTCACCGAGGAGAAGAGCAAGCCCAAGCTAAGCCACAGAAAACCAGAGAGGTTGGTAACTAAGCAGATTGCAGACCCCTGATCCTATCCACACAACTAGCAGTAGCCGTGGAGCGTGCCTACGATGATCCTAGACGTCTCGGCACAGCCGGAGAGCTAACTAATCCTAAAGCATGAAAGGGTAAATCTAA
Source organism: Dendrobates tinctorius (assembly GCF_039654945.1). Classification (NCBI taxonomy): domain Eukaryota; kingdom Metazoa; phylum Chordata; class Amphibia; order Anura; family Dendrobatidae; genus Dendrobates; species Dendrobates tinctorius. Next base: position 284,797 of record NW_027361713.1, on the reverse strand, counting down.
ACTGCCCCAGAGCAGACCCCAAAGGAATAGATAGCCCCCAAACATATATTGTCAGTGAGACGAGATGAAAACACAAACGCAGGTAGGAAAATAGACTGAGCAAACGATGGGGCCCACACTGACTAGACAGGACAAGAAAGGAAAGAAACTGTCTGCAATCACGCAAAAAACCCTGCAAAAAGGTCCAACACGTCTGATGCAAAAATACTGAAGTTGCACGACTTCGCCCACTATATCAGCACTCTGGTATATTCTGAAAGCAGAGGAAAAAGAGGCCAATCTAATAAGGGACAAAAACAAACTGGCACAAGCAGTAACATATGGATGGTGATTCAGCACAGCCCCAGCCGGAGCTGGCTGACCCACACAAAACCGAAATAGATAACCCAGATCAAATGTGAACAGAATAGCAAAAGAACACTTAGCTGAGCATGCAGGGACTAAGCTGGAAACTAAGACCTCAGGAGGCAGGAAAAATCACCAGCAGGGATAGAATGGAGTCGACTGTCTTAAATCCAGTCTGAAACCCCAGATCTCCAATCGTCGTCCTCATTATCAGGTGGCAAGCCTCTGTTAATCAGATCAGTTCCATTACCTCCAGTAACCAGCAGAGGGAGCCCAGAAAGAGAACTCGCAACCCCTCCGTCAACCTGACCAGCTCCACCACCTTCAGCAGTAACCAGAGGTAGGCCAGAAAGCGAATTCACAGCAGGCAAAGGTTCGAAACCACTCGTTGGGCCAACTTGCCTGTCAAACGCGGACAGGATCTCATCGCGAGCCGCCCATTACGAAGTGTAATTGCCTTTCTCTGATTATGTAATTAATAAACTGTGACCGACCTGTTCAACCCACCTAGGATTGTCTGTGTTTTATTACGGGATTGGAGGGAGGGGGGGGGAAGCACTGGTTACAACACACAGGTCTCCACAGTCTGGCAGGCGCGGAACTGCATAAGGATCGGGCCTCTGACTGTGGAGCGCATCTAACTGACAATAAAATTCTGCCAGTGCACAGTCCCCCCCACACCAATCCCCTTGGTGATGCACTAATTGGGATGACCCTGCCGGCCACTGGTTCTTAAAGGGGAAGGGTCCTACGGCCACACCTGCAGGGGTTAAAGCCAGGTGTCCTTGCCACTAACTTCCTCTTTCCCTCCCGGCGGACACCTCCCTCCCTTATAAGTGTTAATGGATGTGGATGGCCATACTAAACAGAAAGCGAATTCACAACAGGCAAAGGTTCGTAACCGTTCGTGGGCCAACTTGCCTGTCGAACGCGGACAGGATCTCGGCTCGAGCCGCCCGTTACGAAATGTAATTGCCTTTCTCTGATTATATAATCAATAAACTGTGACCGACCTGTTCAACCCACCTAGGATTGTCTGTGTTTCATTACGAGATTGGAGGGAGGGGGGAAAGCACTGGTTACGACACACAGGTCTCCACAGTCATCCAGCTGGTTGTGCCGAAAACGCCCCTCGTTTTTTCCTGTCAGCTGCAATCACCAGCAGGTACGGCACCGACTGGTTTCTAATTACAGCAATGGATCCAGCTATAATACTCCCCTCTCCTCTACCTCCTTCTGTTTGTTGTGACCAGGGCTGTGGAGTCGGAGTCGGTGCTCATTTTGGTGGAGTCGGAATAAAATGGACCGACTCCTAAAATATATAATAAATTGGGTACAGTAGTTCAATGCAGAATGTGCTGAATATTTTTTCATAGGAATTTTGGAAAGTTATGAAATGTCCTATAAATGGCTGTTCTATTCCAGATCTAAGGCTACATTCACACACAGCGTTTTTCCTGAGTTTTTTGAGGATACGTTTTTCAGCTGCAGAAGCACATCAGCTTTTTAAAAAACCGCATCACCTGAAAGGTTTTGAGCTCATAGATAATGTTATCAATAGCAAAAGCAGATTAGAAATCTGCTCTATCTATCCATTTATCCATATCTGTCTATCCATATCATATCTTATCTGTACCAAAAAGAATGAAAGCCGGGTAGCACACAGACTAACACTCCTTTTTTTTTTTAGCACCAGTCAGGTACACCTCATAGCTGCCCAAAAGAACGCCCAGTAACACATCAACATCAATTGATAGTTGGAATAAATAGACTGCATTCATCACCACATCTTCTTAAGGTGCAGGCTTTATTTTCAAGTGTAGGGGTGTGCAGCAGCATAGGTGTGCAGTATGAGGTTCTGCAGAACAGTATGAGGTTCTGCTCCCCCCCTAGGTTTGATCCTGGCTACGCCCATGGTGTGAACGTAGCCTGAGGATCTAGGCTTTGCCTTAGCTGAGATAAGTCATAGTGTTATATATATATATATATATATATCATTAGAAAAAAGAAGAAACAGCACAGTACTTGGCTTCACATGCACGGCCCCCAGGCAAATAGTCCAGTATCAGCCACAGTATCCAATATTCATTCCAAATAGAGGCAGCACTCCATAGTTAGTTTTCAAGTGATAGTGAATTTATTAGACCCACATATCAGAGTTCTGATATGTGGGTCTAATAAATTCACTATCACTTGAAAACTAACTATGGAGTGCTGCCTCTATTTGGAATATATACAGTATATATCGAATATATAAAGCTCAATGTGTGTGTGTGTGTGTGTCCTGGATTGGCATCTGCACCGTCGCAGCTACAGCCACAAAATTTGGCACAGTCACACGTCTGGACCCCGAGAGCATCCTAAGCTATGTTGTGAGGCGAAATTTTAACCCCGCGCGTTCCAATTCACCAAACAATTTTGCCCCTATCTATATAATGGGGAAAAGTGTGTGCATATCAAGCCCCGCCCCTCATTATGATGTCATAATGGTTGCCATGGCGGTGCTGATTCATCATAGGTTGCAAGCCCCGCCGCTCATTATGATGTCATAATGGTTGACTATGCAATGGAGGATGTGTGATGGGTATATGGGCACTGAACTATGGAATGGCGGATATGTATGATGGGTATATGGGCACGGGATTATGGGATGGAGGATGTGTATGATGGGTATATGGGCACGGGCCTTTGGGATGGAGGATGTGTGATGGGTATATGGGCACTCAACTATGGGATGGAGGATATGTATGATGGGTATATGGGCACGGGCCTATGGGATGGTGGATATGTATGATGGGTATATGGGCACGGGACTATGGGATGGAGGATGTGTGATGGGTATATGGGCACTGGACTATGGGATGGAGGATATGTATGATGGGTATATGGGCACGGGACTATGGGATGGCGGATATGTATGATGGGTATATGGGCACGGGACTATGGGATGGAGGGTATGTATGATGGGTATATGGGCACTGAACTATGGAATGGCGGATATGTATGATGGGTATATGGGCACGGGATTATGGGATGGAGGATGTGTATGATGGGTATATGGGCACTCTACTATGAGATGGAGGATATGTATGATGGGTATATGGGCACGGGCCTATGGGATGGAGGATGTGTGATGGGTATATGGGCACTCAACTATGGGATGGAGGATATGTATGATGGGTATATGGGCACGGGCCTATGGGATGGTGGATATGTATGATGGGTATATGGGCACGGGACTATGGGATGGAGGATGTGTGATGGGTATATGGGCACTGGACTATGGGATGGAGGATATGTATGATGGGTATATGGGCACGGGACTATGGGATGGCGGATATGTATGATGGGTATATGGGCACGGGACTATGGGATGGAGGGTATGTATGATGGGTATATGGGCATGGGACTATGAGATGAAGGATGTGTGATGGGTATATGGGCACTCGACTATTTGATGGCGAATATGTATGATGGGTATATGGGCATGGGACTATGGGATGGAGGATATGTATGATGGGTATATGGGCACGGGCCTATGGGATCGTGGATATATATGATGGGTATATGGGCACGGGACTATGGGATGGAGGATAATTATAATTTGCTATAACTAACCACAGTTAGTTACTATGCCCGGGCAGCACCGGGCTCTTCAGCTAGTATATATATAAAGCTCAAGTGTGTGTATGTATGTATGTGTGTATGTCCGGGATTGGCATCTGCACCGTCGCAGCTACAGCCACAAAATTTGGCACAGTCACACGTCTGGACCCCGAGAGTGTCCTAGGCCATGTTGTGAGGCGAAATTTTAACCCCGCGCGTTCCAATTCACCAAACAATTTTGCCCCTATCTACATAATGGGGAAAGTGTGTGTGTCAAGCCCTGCCCCTCATTATGATGTCATAATGATTGCCATGGCGACACTGATGTCATCATGGGTTGCAAGCCCCGCCGCTCATTATGATGTCATAATGGTTGACTATGGGATGGAGGATGTATGACAGGTATATGGGCACTGGACTATGGGATGCAGGATATGTATGACGGGTATATGGGCACTGGACTATGGGATGGAGGATATGTATGACGGGTATATGGGCACGGGACTATGGGATGGCGAATATGTATGATGGGTATATGGGCATGGGACTATGGGATGGAGGATGTGTGATGGGTATATGGGCATGGGAATATGGCATGGAGGATCATTCAAAGAGTTTTCTTTATTGTCATGACTATGAAAATTGTAGATTCACTCTGAAGGCATCAAAATTATGAATTAACACATGTGGAATTATATAATTAACAAAAAAGTGTGAAACAACTGAAAATATGTCTTATATTCTAGGTTCTTCAAAGTAGCCACCTTTTGCTTTGATTACTGCTTTGCACACTCTTGTCATTCTCTTGATGAGCTTCAAGAGGTAGTCACCGGAAATGGTTTTCACTTCACAGGTGTGCCCTGTCAGGTTTAATAAGTGGGATTTCTTGCCTTATAAAAGGGGTTGGGACCATCAGTTGTGTTGTGCAGAAGTCTGGTGGATACACAGCTGATAGTCCTACTGAATAGACTGTTAGAATTTGTATTATGGCAAGAAAAAGGCAGCTAAGTAACGAAAAACGAGTGGCCATCATTACTTTAAGAAATGAAGGTAAGTCAGTACGAAAAATTGGGAAAACTTTGGAAGTGTCCACAAGTGTAGTGGCAAAAACCAAGAGTCACCTCTGCTGCAGAGGATAAGTTCATCCGAGTCACCAGCCTCAGAAATCGCAGGTTAACAGCAGCTCTGATTAGAGACCAGGTCAATGCCACACAGAGTTGTAGCAGCACACACATCTCTACAACAACTCTTAAGAGGAGTCTTTGTGCAGCAGGCCTTCATGGTAAAATAGCTGCTAGGAAACCACTAAGGACAGGTAACAAGCAGAAGAGACTTGTTTGGGCTTAAGAACACAAGGAATGGACATTAGACCAGTGGAAATCTGTGCTTTGGTCTGATGAGTCCAAAATTGAGATCTTTGGTTCCAACCACCGTGTCTTTGTGCAACGCAGAAAATGAGAACGGATGGACTCTACATGCCTAGTTCCCACCGTGAAGCATGGAGGAAGAGGTGTGATGTGTGGGGGTGCTTTGCTGGTGACACTGTTGGGGATTTATTCAAAATTGAAGGCATACTGAACCAGCATGGCTACCACAGCATCTTGCAGCGGGGCATGCTATTCCATCCGATTTGCGTTTAGTTGGACCATCATTTATTTTTCAACAGGACAATGATCCCAAACACACCTCCAGGCTGTGTAAGGTCTATTTGACCAAGAAGGAGAGTGATGGGGTGCTACGCCAGATGACCTGGCCTCCACAGTCACCAGACCTGAACGCAATCGAGATGGTTTGGGGTGAACAGGACCACAGAGTGAAGGCAAAAGGGCCAACAAGTGCTAAGCATCTCTGGGAACTCCTTCAAGACTGTTGGAAGACCTTTTCCGGTGACTACCTCTTGAAGCTCATCAAGAGAATGCCAAGAGTGTGCAAAGCAGTAATCAAAGCAAAAGGTAGCTACTTTGAAGAACCTAGGATATAAGACATATTTTTAGTACTTTCACACTTTTTTGGTAATTATATAATTCCACATGTGTTAATTCATAGTTTTGATGCCTTCAGAGTGAATCTACAATTTTCATAGTCATGAAAATAAAGAATACTCTTTGAATGAGAAGGTGTGTCCAAACTTTTGGTCTGTACTGTATATATGTAATCAATATTATATAGTGTATTACATATTTACAATTTATTAAAGTTTTTTCTGTTCTAAAGTTGTATTCCAATAAATATATATTATGTTCTATCTAAATATCTTGATTATTGTATCATAAAAATGATTAAATGTCTGATGTTCACATTGTACTACAATAAATTTTTCACTTAAATATAAGCAATATGTGTGGGAGTCGGAGTCGGAGTTGGTGTAAGGGAAAGTGAGGTGTCGGAGTCGCAGGTTTGGCTTACCGACTCCACAGCCCTGGTTATGACAGTGGTGAATTTAGATTGATTAGTTTTACGTTTTTTTTATTTGAAAATGTGAAATTTGATGATTCTTTTTTAAATAGCAATTTTCAGACATTTCATGTTTATTCCCTTAGACAAGATAGCCAAACCACAAAAAAGGTTAATACATACGATTTCCCATATATCTACTTTTCTCCACCCTCAGTTATCACATGTCTATCTTTTTAGAGGGGTTCAAACTTAGTAACAATTTTTCATTTTTTTTTTCAGGGAAACTTACAAATCTTATAAATTAAGATGTAAGAGAATGGTCAGCTGTAATATACTGAGCGGCCATGATGAGCTAGGCAGCCATCTTATGAAAGTTAGGAGAAGATTCCACTTTTACTAAAGAACTAATAAAATGTACTTCAAATGGAGGTTGGAAAATGAGATCATGTCTCCTAGCAACCTCAGCAGACGTGCATAGAGGAAAATTGGATCAATAGGGGAATAGGGTTACCAAATATATGGTCAATGTGTGTATACGTGATAGTGTTGGTAAAAAGAACAAACTCATTAAAATGTCAAATGCATGAATTTATGGATCAAGCCTGAAAGTAGTGATAAGATTATTAACAGTAGCTAGAGAGAATATTGAATTTTATGAGTTTTAGTGTTTGGGGAAACGTTAATTAATGTCTTCGTATTATGTCATTATATTCTTTGTTGTGAACCACACGTTTCTCTAGAATTATCATGTAAACGCCTTAGAATTATAATGTAAACACCCTCTGCGGCAAAATGCAGCTTTCTTTGTTAGCATTATGTATAAAAATCCCCTGTTACTGTTGCTCAGGGCCATTCCACCGCCATCATGCCGCTGTGCCACACCATGGCCAGGGCACGGAGCCTTTTCATCGCCAGACTTCACAGCGAATCTCTGCCCGACTGAATTCCTGTTTTTGTACCCGCATGCTTCAGCTTCCCTGATTGTCTGTGCCTGTTCTGCTGTGTATCACTAAATAAACTTCGACCTCAGCTTGATAAGAGGATCGTCTCCATATTTTTCCGGCTCTTCCAGCTCTCAGTAAGAACTTTCTCTTATAAAGACACTATTCAAGCCTTAGTTGAGTGTTCTATACAGTGGGGAAAAAAAGTATTTAGTCAGTCAGCAATAGTGCAAGTTCCACCACTTATAAAGATGAGAGGCGTCTGTAATTTACATCATAGGTAGACCTCAACTATGGGAGACAAACTGAGAAAAAAAAATCCAGAAAATCACATTGTCTGTTTTTTTTTCATTTTATTTGCATATTATGGTGGAAAATAAGTATTTGGTCAGAAACAAGCAATCAAGATTTCTGGCTCTCACAGACCTGTAACTTCTTCTTAAAGAGTCTCCTCTTTCATCCACTCATTACCTGTAGTAATGGCACCTGTTTAAACTTGTTATCAGTATAAAAAGACACCTGTGCACACCCTCAAACAGTCTGACTCCAAACTCCACTATGGTGAAGACCAAAGAGCTGTCAAAGGACACCAGAAACAAAATTGTAGCCCTGCACCAGGCTGGGAAGACTGAATCTGCAATAGCCAACCAGCTTGGAGTGAAGAAATCAACTGTGGGAGCAATAATTAGAAAATGGAAGACATACAAGACCACTGATAATCTCCCTCGATCTGGTGCTCCACGCAAAATCCCACCCCGTGGGGTCAGAATGATCACAAGAACGGTGAGCAAAAATCCCAGAACCACGCGGGGGGACCTAGTGAATGAACTGCAGAGAGCTGGGACCAATGTAACAAGGCCTACCATAAGTAACACACTACGCCACCATGGACTCAGATCCTGCAGTGCCAGACGTGTCCCACTGCTTAAGCCTGTACATGTCCGGGCCCGTCTGAAGTTTGCTAGAGAGCATTTGGATGATCCAGAGGAGTTTTGGGAGAATGTCCTATGGTCTGATGAAACCAAACTGGAACTGTTTGGTAGAAACACAACTTGTCGTGTTTGGAGGAAAAAGAATACTGAGTTGCATCCATCAAACACCATACCTACTGTAAAGCATGGTGATGGAAACATCATGCTTTGGGGCTGTTTCTCTGCAAAGGGGCCAGGACGACTGATCCGGGTACATGAAAGAATGAATGGGGCCATGTATCGTGAGATTTTGAGTGCAAACCTCCTTCCATCAGCAAGGGCATTGAAGATGAAACGTGGCTGGGTCTTTCAACATGACAATGATCCAAATCACACCGCCAGGGCAACGAAGGAGTGGCTTCATAAGAAGCATTTCAAGGTCCTGGAGTGGCCTAGCCAGTCTCCAGATCTCAACCCTATAGAAAACCTTTGGAGGGAGTTGAAAGTCCGTGTTGCCAAGCGAAAAGCCAAAAACATCACTGCTCTAGAGGAGATCTGCATGGAGGAATGGGCCAACATACCAACAACAGTGTGTGGCAACCTTGTGAAGACTTACAGAAAACGTTTGACCTCTGTCATTGCCAACAAAGGATATATCACAAAGTATTGAGATGAAATTTTGTTTCTGACCAAATACTTATTTTCCACCATAATATGCAAATAAAATGAAAAAAAAAACAGACAATGTGATTTTCTGGATTTTTTTTTCTCAGTTTGTCTCCCATAGTTGAGGTCTACCTATGATGTAAATTACAGACGCCGCTCATCTTTTTAAGTGGTGGAACTTGCACTATTGCTGACTGACTAAATACTTTTTTTCCCCACTGTATATTAGAAAATCCCCCAAAGTGATACCATTTTAAAAACTGTGGTCAGGAAGTTTGCATTAATTTCTCGGAAGCGCCTGAAGCATTAACGAAGTGGAATGGATGAAATGAAAATATCTTTTTTTTTCTACTAAAATATTTCTTTAATCCCCCAAATTTTTCATTTTCACAAAGTGACATACGAGAAAATTGGTCATTAAAACGTATTATGCACTTTCTCCCAAATGCAGTGATATGAGGTCAGACACCACTGTTTGGTGGGGTTCAGAAGAAGAGCACTATTTGATTTTTGGTAAAAAAATGTGGCTGGAATAGAATGTAATTTTTTACATGTAACTTTTTGATCACTTGTTATACATTTTTCTTGTGTGGCCGTATGAAAAAACAGTATTTTTGTTTTTTATTATTTTTTGTACAGTTCAACACACAGTTTAGATAATGACAGTTTTATAGCTCAGCTCGTTCCACACACGGCAAAAACAATTACTATTACAGGCAGACGCTGGCTGTGTAATACAGTCGGCATCTGTCTCGTATGATGTGGTCTTACGCTGGCTGTGTAATACAGTCGGCATCTGTCTCGTATGATGTGGTCTTAGTTCCTAAGCCTGTTTTATTTCTGGGGACCTAACATTGTACATACCTGTACATACCAGTACATCCAAAGTTCCTAAGAGGTTAATGATAATCATATAAAGGTGATCATTAGGGGTTAAACTCATGAGGCCAGATTCATTAGTTTTCACGACAGAATTGTTTCCAAAAAGTCTCAAAATTTAAGTGCAACTTTTAGCATTTTCAAGAAATTTTTTTTTTTTTTTGTAATTCTTTATTTTATTAATAAAGAGAGATTACAGCAATACAGAAGCAAGACATGTTCAAATTTTGAGGTACAAGTCTGTATGTAGAATTACAGAGCATTAATTATACAGTTTTACTCTTTTCAAACAATATAACACTTAACGAGGTAAATAACCTAACTAAAACTAACCCATTACATAGGCAGGTATCCTTGATGCTCTAGGGCATACTTTACAAAGAAAAACAAGCTCTTGAGGTTCTCCGATAAAAATATTAGTGAAGAGGCCCGATGAACCGCCCCCACCAGAATGTCGCCTCAGCCGATACAACGCTCTCTCATGCACATCTGTTGTAATTATGACCTTAGATCAGTGGTCCCCAACCTTTTTTGCACCAGGGACCGGTTTCAAGCAAGACCATTCTTCCATGGCCCGGCAGGGCGGGGATGGAGGTGTGGCAGGGGCGGGGCTTTTGTCATAAGGGGGCGTGGCTATGGACGCAGTTGTAGTGTAGCAGTGCATACTTATAATTAAATAACATTTATAATGTGACTCAACTCACCATAGGTTTTGAATGAGTGCTCCATCACCCCCTTCTCCCCATCATTGCCTTCACCCCATCACTCCCTTCACCCCATCACTCCCTTCTCCCCATCATTGCCTTCACCCCATCACTCCCTTCACCCCATCACTCCCTTCTCTCCATCATTGCCTTCACCCCATCACTCCCTTCACCCCATCATTGCCTTCACCCCATCACCCCCTTCTCCCCATCATTGCCTTCACCCCATCACTCCCTTCACCCCATCATTGCCTTCACCCCATCACTCCCTTCTCCCCATCATTGCCTTCACCCCATCACTGCCATCTCTCCATCATTGCCTTCACCCCATCACTCCCTTCTCCCCATCATTGCCTTCACCCCATCACTCCCTTCTCCCCATCATTGCCTTCACCCCATCACTCCCTTCTCCCCATCATTGCCTTCACCCCATCACTGCCATCTCTCCATCATTGCCTTCACCCCATCACTCCCTTCTCCCCATCATTGCCTTCACCCCATCACTCCCTTCTCCCCATCATTGCCTTCACCCCATCACTGCCATCTCTCCATCATTGCCTTCACCCCATCACTCCCTTCTCCCCATCATTGCCTTCACCCCATCACTCCCTTCTCCCCATCATTGCCTTCACCCCATCACTGCCATCTCTCCATCATTGCCTTCACCCCATCACTCCCTTCTCCCCATCATTGCCTTCACCCCATCACTCCCTTCTCCCCATCATTGCCTTCACCCCATCACTGCCATCTCTCCATCATTGCCTTCACCCCATCACTCCCTTCACCCCATCACTGCTGTCTCCCCATCACTCCCTTCACCCCATCACTCCCCTCTCCCCATCATTGCCTGCACCCCATCACTGCCATCTTTCCATCACTCCCCTCACGGTCTTCTCCTCATGTCCCCATCTCCTCCAGGGCCAGGCTACACAAACACAGACCAACACACACACACACACACACACACACACAGACATACATGTACACACACAGACATACATGTACACACACAGACATACATGTACACAAACAGACAGACATACACACACACATTATACATACACACACACACCACCTCTCTCCTCTCACCTGCCCGCCGCCCGCGCTTCCTCGTTCTGACACAGCAGCGGCCGCGCTCCTCTCTGTGTCAGTCAGAGACAGGAAGCGCGGGCGGCGGGCAGGAAGCTGGACGCAGTGGACGGGTCCTTGCAGCTCCGCTCCTGCTATTCCCTCTTGCAGGCAGCGGAGCTGCTTGATCGCTTCCTGGCCGCCGCTAAGAACTGCTGCGTGCCGCCCCAGCCCCCGCTACGCCACTGACCGCCCCTGGCTCCCCTTGTGTCCGCGGACCGGCAAGGGCACTGCAGCGGCCCGGTGCTGGGCCGCGGACCGGCGGTTGGGGACCCCTGCCTTAGATAGTTTGAAGAAATTGGCTCAGTGGCCCCCATGGCTCAATCACTCCTCGCTACTTACTCAGCCGCCGTGGCACCCCCCAGCCTCCCCGCAGTGCCCTGGAAATGTATCCGAGGTGCCCAGGTTTTCTTAAATTTCTCATGAGATGACGAGTCCCAACTCGTGAGCTCCTCGAGTCTAAACAAATCTCTTATTTTACGTTTCCACTCTGTCAGAGTCGGGGGGGGTTTGCTGTTTCCACCTAAGTGCGATCAATTGTTTTGCCGCTCCCAGCATCAATGGCGCTAGCTCATGCTTCTTAGGTTGGAAATTCTCTGAAGGTAAGGGATAAGCGTGCCTCCGCCGCAGTCAGGTCTGCCTTAAGTATGCTGAGGTTCTTCATAAACCCCATGACATCTGACCAGAATTGGGCGAGAGTAGGACAGAACCAAAAAATGTGAGACAGGTTACCCCGCGACTCCCCACACCTCCAACACAGAGGGGAGCTAATCAGTCCCAAATGATGCATTTTTTCTGGTGTGTAGTACCATCGTGATAGTAACTTATAAGCCGACTCTTGAAATAGAACACAACGGGAGAAGCCATGAGAAGCAGCACAGATCTTTTGTTTGTCCAGTGGGGATAAAGAAATATTTAGTTCCACTTCCCACGAATGTAGGAAAGGTGGCTGGGAGGAGTTTTCCTCATCTATGAGATTGGAATAGAATTTTGATACCACTTTCGGGACATAATGGTTAACCTTCGTCAATATTTCCAACCAGAGCCATTTAGTGGGCAACTGAGGAAGCGTTTTGATTTGACTCATAAAGTAAGTTACGTGTGAGAGTTGTAAATGGTTTATGGGACGTCTCCCCGCAGTCACTGGCCAGCCATTTGCGCATAGAATTTTCCCCTGTAATAGGTGAGAAATAGGTTTGTTTGGTAATGAGGACCAGAGTCCATACAGGTCTGTGAAATCTGGTATAAATATGTAAGGTATGAGCCCAATTGGAATTTTATCTAGGAAGTTGCAGTGGGGTGCTCTTATCGGTATCAATGTGCGTCTGGTGCGTAGGATGGCCAGAAGGATATCTCCCACACCAGTTTTAGGTAGTGGGCAATCTGTCCACAAGAATTTTAGCGCATTCCTACCCATGAGCTGCATCTCTATGTGTGCATCCTGTCCTTTTTCTGCCCATTTTATTAATTTCAACCAGTTTGCAAATAAGATAGCCTGATGATAAGCCGTGAGATTAGGTAGGCCAACTCCCCCTCTTCGCTTTGGGCGCGATAGGAGTCGCAAGGGCAACCTGGCCCTTTCGTGTCTCCAAACAAATTTCGCCATCAGGCGATCTAAAGCTCGTAAGAATGACTCAGGGAGTTCGATTGGGATCATACTCATCACATAGAATATTTTAGGGAACACGTATGACTTCATCACATTTACCCTACCCAACCAGGACAAGAGAGGAACGTCGTATGTCTTTAAAAGAGTTTCAACGTGTTTTAACAGGGGGGGGGGGGGAGTTATACTGGAACAGCGCACAGGGGTCGTTCGAGATATATATCCCAAGGTACTTGAGTGTATTGCGTTGCCATGTAAAGGGGGCCAGGCTTTTCAGATTCTGAACATCCCTCTCCGTTGCCGTGATATTCAAAGCCTCAGATTTATCTAAGTTTATTTTAAAATTTGAGAGTTCTCCGAATAGGGAGAAGAGTTCCAGGACCCTAGGAACTGCAGTTATCGGGTTAGATAAAAGTAATAAAAGGTCATCTGCGAAGGCAACCGCTTTCAATTCCAGCTGATTAATTTTAAACCCTTCAATCCCGGGGTCCTGCCTGATGGCTTGGATGAATGACTCCATCACTAAGACAAATAAAGTAGGGGAGAGAGGGCAACCCTGCCTAGTGCCATTATTGATGGCAAAAGGCGCCGACAATATCCCATTCACCCTGACCCTGGCTGTAGGGAAGGCATACAGTGACATGATTGCGTCTATGAAAGGAGGAGGGAAGGCAAAGCTCTGCAAAACACAAGTCATATATCTCCAGCCAATACGGTCAAAAGCCTTTCAAGAAATTTTTTTCACAGTTCCGACAAAAATGGAAAGAGCTGAACTGGACGGAGTCACGTGACGCTACAGCTCACATAATTCATGACAAATTTTGGCATTTCTTACACCAGAAACCTCACTCTAGTACCTGACTGGAACGAGATTTCTGGCATAGCGCATGTCACTCATCAAACGCTCCTGATTCGAGAAGAGGAGTGCAACTCTTCATGAATCAAGGGAAGTCCAACTCCAACATGCCCCCTCATCAAGGCCAACTTGAATAATGTCAGTCTTGATTAGCCAGACCCACAGTTTATTAGTTGTGGCTGAGTCCAATATATTTATGAAATGTGGGCTCCCTCAGCCTCTGACTGTTTTCTCCCCTTTTCTGTTATTAGGAAGAAATTTGACAATAAAAGCTTGGTGAAGTGCTAGTCTTAAAAGGAATTTGTCACCTATTCTGATAGCAGCATAATGTAGAGACAGGGTCCCTTATTCCAGCAATGTGTCACTTGCTGGTCTGCTTGCTGAAGTTTTAGTAAAATCATTATTTTATTAGCAGGAGATTATCACTAGAGGAATCGTAAACCTGCTGCCATGTAGTCCTCCAGAATCATAAGCTTTGTATAACTCCGCCTCCACTGCTGATTGGCAGCTTTTTGTCCATGTACAGAATACACAGAAATCTGTCAGTTGTGATGGCAGGGTTATACAGAGCTCAGCATTCAGAGATAAAACAGCCCAGTAAGTGACATATAGCTGGAATCAGGGTCTGTGCTCCTACATCATGCTACTTTCAGATGGCATAGCGAAATCCTTTAATGAATACATCAACCTCTGGAATTACACTGGCATCACACTGCAACTAAAACTGTGAGCTTAGTCACAACATACTATTTGATTTCAGGAGAAAAGCACGGCCTCAATCACTGTGCAAAGATAGCATTACCTGATTGGGAAGCCGGCTGCACTTATATGAATGGTTTCTACAATGCCACACGCTTCTAGTTGACTGAATACCTAAAACAAATTAATATACAGTGTGTTAGGAACAATACAATCACAAACTTATTTTATAAAATATCTGTCACCAATTACGTTACAATCAATATTATATGACATTGTGTTTTTTTTACAGGAATTTAACAGAAAGGATGCTTAGGAACTATTAATCCTATGGAATCTATGGAAGGAGCCTTTACCAATTACCATATATTTCATGTTGTATAAGGATAAAACAGTGGTGGTCGCCACAAAAAAATCCCAAGGATGCTGCACTTTTCCAATGAGCAGGTGTCCAAGTCTATATCAGCAATCAAGGATGTTTGTCACAGCGATTACGCTTTCAAGGCATCAAACTGCTTAATTATATCCAAACAGACATACTGTAGGTACAACTAATCCCAACGCCTCAAAAGTACCTCTCTTTTACTCTGATGACAGCTTTACACACACTTGGCATTCTCTTAGTGTCATTAGGTAGTTACCTGGAATGGCTTTCCAACAGTATTGAAGGAGTTCCCATAGATGCTGAGCACTTGTTGGCTACTTTGCCTTCACTCTGCGGCCCATCTCATCCCAAACCATGTCAACTGGGTTGATGTTGAAAGATTGTGGAGGTCGTGACATCTGATATAGCACTCCATTTCTCCTCACTTTCTTAGTCATATAGCCAAAACAGCAAACACTTTCTAAAGGCCGTTAATTCCACAAATGAACTCTTGACAAGGCTTACCTGCACATAGGAAGTAATTCTAATGAAGCTGCTTGAGAGAACGACAAGAAAGGCTCTCATCAGAGTAAAAAGATGTACTTTCCGGAATTTGAGGCTTAACACGTATTGTGGATGGTTTCACATATGCTTTTTTTTATTATTTTACTCCTTTCTATATAGGTTTCTCTGTGATTTTGCGGTCTTCAGTCTGAATCTACAATTTTCAAATTCCAATAAGAACAAGCAAAACTAAAGACATGCAGAAACACCAAACACAGATGAAGGCAACCCTGGCACACGCTGCAAACCCGTTTTCTCCAAGCAGTGCTCAGGTGTGCCGAACGAAAGTGGAAAAAAAAAAATCACTTTGAGTAGAAGACTTCATCCACTATAAGTTTGATCTAAAAACTTATATCTCAGTGCTCCATCTGGCCAAACAAACCTACTTCAACACTTTCATCACATCACTATACGACAATCAAAAACGACTTTTCAAAACCTTCCACTCCCTTCTGAGCCCTAAAGTACAGTTCCCTGTTACCAAACTCAGCGCTTAAAATCTGTCCACTTCCAAAAACAAATAAACCATATTCATCAGGACATTTTTATCCAATCCTTAAGGTACCGTTACACCAGCGATGCACTAGCGATCCCGACAACGATACGACCCGGTCAGGATGGCTGATGCATCGCTAAATGGTCGCTAGTGAGCTACCAAACAGGCAGATCTCACCAGCGATGCAGCAGCAGTCGTCACTTACCTGTCACACGCAGTGAGGGTGACGTCTTCCGCCCACGTCCATGGAGTCGCTCGTCGGCGCCAGCAGGAAGCCGACGTCGAGAAATGGACCAGGACGATCTCGCACGATCAGCGATATCCAGCGGGGAGCCGGGTCAGAGGTAAGTGTCACATGTAGAGAGATCTCTACCGATATCGCTGTTGCGTCACAAAATTGGTGACGCTTTAGCGATATCGCTAGCGATCTCGCTATGTGTGAAGGGGGCTTTAGTGTCGGAGTTCAATATGTTCAGTTCAAGGCCCTCTACTCTTTTCCCTATAAACTGCCTCTATTGAACAAACCAACAGAAGATTTGGATTTCCAGCACCATCTACAGCTCTGGCAAAAATTAAGAGACCACCAACATCAAAACCCTGTCATGGGCAGCCCATTGAAAACCTCTGGAATGTAATCAAGAGGATGATGGATAGTCACAAGCCATCAAACAAAGAAGAACTGCTTAATTTTTTGCACCGGAAGCAGTATGAAAGACTGGTGGCAAGCATGCCAAGACGCATGAAAGCTATTTTTAAAAATCATGGTTATTCCACAAAATATTGATTTCAGAACTCTTCCTGAGTTAAAAACATTGGTATTGTTGTTTCTAAATTATTATGAACTTGTTTTCTTTGCATTATTTGAGGTCTGAAAGTACATTTTTTTTAAATTTTGACCATTTTTCTTTGTCAGAAAAAAAATACAAAATTTATTGCTTGGAAACTCGGAGACATGTTGTCAGAAGTTTATAGACTAAAATAATTTACATTTTACTCAACAATATACCTATAAAGAGAAAAATCAGATAAACTGAACATTTGAAAGTGGTCTCTTAATTTTTGCCCGAGCTGTATGTGCTGATGACATCCAATTCTACACATTTTCTCCTGACATTACCTCCCATCTAATACAAAACACCAGGGATTGTCTGTTTGTGGTCTCTGAATGTTTTCTGGCAATCCGATTAATACTTAGCCCCCACATTTTTAACCCCTTATTGACAGAGCCAATTTGGTACTTAATGACCGAGCCAATTTTTACTATTCTGACCACTGTCACTTTATGAAGTTATAGTTGTGGAAGGCTTCAACGGATCCCACTGATTCTGAGATTGTTTTTTCGTGACCTATTGTACTTCATGTTAGTGGTAAAATTTCCTCAATATGACTTGCGTTTACTTATGAAAAAAAAACAAACGGGAATTTGGCAACAGTTTTCGAGTTTTCAAACTTTTAATTTTTGTACCCTTAAATCAGAGAGTGGTGTTACACAAAATTGTTAATAAATAACATTTCCCACTTGTCAACTTTACATTAGCACAATTTTGGAAACATATTTTTTTTGTTAGGACGTTATAAGGGTTAAAAGCGATTCCTCATTTTTCCAACAAAATTTACAAAACCATTTTTTTTAGGGAGCACCTCACATTTGAAGTGAGTTTGGGCGGTCAAAATAACAGAAAATACCCAAAAGTGACACAATTTTAAAAACTGCACTCATCAAGGTGTGCAATAACTCTTCAGGTGCTTCACGAGAACTAAAGCAACAGGGAATGAAAATATGAACATTTTACTTTTTTCCCCAAAAATTATTTTGGAACTAAACTTTAATTTTCACAAGGGTATCAGGAGAAAATGGACCACAAAATTTATTGTGCAATTTCTCCTGAGTACGCCAATACCCTGTATGTGGGGGAAAACCACTGTTTGGGCACATGGCAGGGCTCAGAAGGGAGGGAAGCACATTTGTCTTTATAAACGCAAAATTGGCTGGAATCAATAGTGGGCGCCATGTTGCGTTTGGCGACCACCTGGCTGTACCTAAACAGTGAAACCCCCCCAATTCTAACTCCAACCCCAACAGAACCCTAACCCCAACACACCCCTAACCATAATCCTAACGACAACCCAATCTTTTTATTTTATTATTTTTACCTAACTAACTTGGTGATTAAGGGTGGCTTGATTTACATTTTTTTATTTTGATCACTGTGATAGGGTCTATCACAGAGATCAAAATGAGCCAATAAGAAAAATCTCCTATTGCGGGGTGCCGGCCGGCAGATCTCGGTGGGCCGAGATGCCGGAGGAACAGGGGGGGACACCGAAGGTACCAAGGGGTCTTGGGGGACCCCACTGCTCCCTCATCTGATGTGTTAGATCATATCAGAGGAGAGAGAAATAAATGGGAAACCGGACTTTTTTTTTGCGGCTGCCATTATTTGGTGAGTAACGATGATCGAACACTGGTGATGGTAAAAACCGGCCCAAACCATGTTCTCTAGGGTCTCCATTACCCCCGGTAGCCGAGACCCCGGAGATTTACCTATGCTAGGAGGCGCTATACACTTATTTCTCAGAGCAGTTAAAAAGTGACGCTGAGGAATAAGTACCCTTAACTGCTGCAGTTAAAAGGCGTATCGGCGGTCATTAAGGGGTTAAATATGCTTTAAAAACACATCTTTTTTAGACAGATGTATCACACCTCACTTCACTAATGTAACTTTTCCCTGTTCCCCCTTCAAGTTTTTCTTCTGAATCTAGTCCCTCTTATTCATCTGTCTCCACATCCTACATGCACCCAAACTTGGTATGGTAAATGTACTCAGACAGATTACAGGCTCATGCAGCTATATATTATATCCCCGATTTATTATAATGATGGCTGGATCATACATGGCAAGCAAGTTCTACCCATTGTCCTACCCCCCTATTTCCTTATAGATTGTAAGCTTGCCAGTAGGACCCTCAATCTTCCTGTAACTGTTGACCGATGTTACTTTGTAATATCTTTGTTTGTACATGTAAATAAAAATTATTGTTTGTAAATATTGATTGTATATACAGTGGGGAAAATAAGCATGTGATACACTGCCTATTTTGCAAGACTCCCCCCTACAAAGAATAGAGTGATCACTGGGCAACATTGAGTTTCAGCTCCCTCCAAAGACTGCCTATTGGGTTCAGATCTGGAGACTGGCTAGGTCACTCCAGGATCTTGAAATGCTTCTTACGGATTTACTCCTTAGTTGCCCTGGCTGTGTGTTTTGGGACTTTGTCATGCCAGAAGACCCAGCCACGACACATCTGTAATGCTGTTACACAGGGAAGGAGGTTGTTGGCCAAAATCTCACGGTACATGACCCAATCCATACTCCCTTAAAAACAGCGTAGTTGTCATGTCCTCTTTGCAGAAAAGCACCCCCAAAGTATGATGTTTCCTCCACCATGCTTCACGGTTGGGAATGTGTTCTTGTGGTTGTGCCCATTCTTCTTCCTCCAAACACAATGAGTGGAATTGATATCAAAATGCTCTATTTTGGTGACCACATGAGCTTCTGCCATGCCTCCTCTAGATCATCCGGACGGTCATTGACGAACTTCAAACAGGTCTGGACATGTGCTGGCGTGAGCAGTGGAACCTTGTATGCCCTACAGGATTTTAATCCATGACTATGTAGTGTGTTACTAATGGTAATATTTGAGACTGTGGTCCCAGCTCTCTTCAGACCAGGTCCTCCCGTTTAGTTCAGGGTCGATTCCTGACATTTCTCAGAATCATCATCACCCCACAAGGCGAGATCTTACATGGAGCCCCAGGCCGAGGAAGACTGACAGTCATCTTTTGTTTCTTCCATTTTCTAATGATTGTGCCAACAATTGTTGCCTTCTCACCAAGCTGCTTGCCTATTGTCTTGTAGACCATCCCAGCCTTGTGCAGGTTTAAAATTTTATCCGTAGTGTCCTTAGACAGCTCTTTGTCTATTGGTCATGGTGGAAAGGTTGGAGTGTGATTGACTGTGTGGACAGATGTATTTTATAAAGGTAACAGATATACAGGTGAAAAGTTTAAAGATGTGCAGTTAATAGAGGACTAGAACTCTAGTGCCACCTATTGGAGGTAGCAATCCTAAAAGTCAATGTTGACCCTTTAACGAGCCTAGTTACATGACTTAGGATAAAAGCCAAGCCAGAAACTCCATTTGCAGACACTGTGTTTCGGGGTACTGCCCCTCATCAGTGCAAAGTGGGAGATCTGGTTTGGCATATTTCCCAGAGGAGCATTGCGGCTTTAAGTCTCCTCACCTCGACATGCTTAGCATGTCATTCTCCGCAAGGAGAAATGATACTTCTTGGATATCAGTTAATAGAGGTAATGGGTGCAGAGTAGGAGAGCTTGTCAAGGAAAAACAGGTCTGCGAGGGCAGATTTCTTGCTGGTTTAGTAGGTGACTAAATACTTATTTCGTGCAATAAAAATCAATGTAATTATTTAAAAATCAAAGTGATACTCCAGTTTTTATTTTTAGATTCTGTCTGTCACAGTTGAAGAATACCTACGTTAAATATTACAGATCTCTCCATTCTTTGTAGGTGGGAAAATTTGTAAAATCGCCTGTGTGTCAAATACTAATTTTCCCCAGTGTATGTTACATACAGGTGCATCTCACAAAATTAGAATATCATCAAAAAGTTAATTTCAGTTCTTCAATACAAAAAGTGAAATTAATATATTAGATAGTCATTTCAAACAGAGTGATCTATTTGAAGTGTTTATTTTGGTTAATGTTGATGATTATGGCTTACAGCCAATGAAAACCCAAAAGTCACTATCTCAGTAAATTAGAATACTTTATAACATCAGCTTGAAAAAATAATTTTAAAATTCGGAATGATGGGCTACTGAAATGTATGTTCAGTAAATGCACTCAATACTTAGTCGGGGCTCCTTTTGCATCAATTACTGCATCAATGCGGCGTGGCATGATGGCAATCAGCCTGTGGCACTGCTGAGGTGTTATGGAAGCCCAGGTTGTTCTGACAGCAGGCTTCAGCTCGTCTGCGTTGTTGGGTCTGGTGTCTCTCATCTTCCTCAAGACAATACCCCATAGATTCTCTATGGGATGAAGGTCAGGTGAGTTTGCTGGCCAATCAAGCACAGTGATACTGTTGGTTTTAAACCAGGAATTGGTACTTTTGGCAGTGTGGACAGGTGCCAAGTCCTGCTGGAGAATGAAATTTCCATCTCCAATAAGCTTGTTGGCAGAGGGAAGCATGAAGTGCTCTAAAATTTCATGGTAGACAGCTGTGCTGACTTTGGTCTTGATAAAACACAGTGGCCCTACACCAGCAGATGACATGGCTCCCCAAACCATCACCGATTGTGGATACTTGACACTAGACATCAAGGTCCCAGAGTCTGGAGGAAGAGTGGAGAGGCACACAATCCAAGCTGTTTGAGGTCTAGTGTGAAGTTTCCACAATCAGTGATGGTTATTTTTATTTGAAAATGTAGTGATAACAGCATTCACACTCCTAAACAAACCACTGATAACTTGTGCAGAGCTTTATACAGTAATTCTAATACTACAGTTCTACATTCATCAGAGCAGTCACTCAAAGAGGAATGCTAGAAACCAGGAAGGAAAATATAAGGAGACTGAAGAGTTGTCTGCTGCTCAAGAGGCAACATTACAATACCCCTTTAAAGTAATCAAATCAGATACTGTATGTTGCTCAAAATAAAACAGCAAGAAAAGCTATGTAAGGTGTGTTTTGACAAAGATTTACCTCTTCATTCCCGAACACCATCGCCTTGCAGTCCATATTTGGTTTAATACATCGTATATAATGTGGTGTTGTTTCATGCAAAATATTCATCAAATTCTCTAACGAACCCTTAAAGAAATAAATTGGATCACTTGCAAATGAGGTTTAAACATATTCATGCAATTTAAAAGAAGAAAGATTTCCTTAGCACAATTTTAAATTATGTTTCCATATAGAAAAAAATATATGTTTAACATTTTGTAAAATATAGCAAAACCCATAAAATATTAGAATGGTCACTGAACAATCACAAAATACTGACACACTTGAACGCCTGTTCTCTAGAGATTCCTTTTTAGCTTGTGTTGGGTATACTGGGAGCTGGGGAAAATAACACTGGATAATACTACTGACCTCAGATGATGAAGATAGCTTAAAACCTCCTCACCTTCCCTATTCTAATTCAGTACTTGCAAGCATGTTGGGGGTGTTTGTTAAGCTGGTAAATATGGTCAGGGTCTTGAAGTGATATCTAAGAAAGCATGCAGAAAATCATGTGCGGTGAAGGATCGGGATTTGTGTCGGTATGGATCTTATAAAGAGACTAGATGTGTGCCCGATTCTATCGCATCAGGAGGGCAGTAACATCATGATGGGGGCAGCTTTGTGGCACTGGGAGTGGCGGCTCACCCACTTCCGTGCAGTCACATCCGGCAGGAAAGACTGTGTTTTGCGGCCTGTGCTGGATATGGTGTGCGGCGCCACCAGAGGGTGGCCGCACCGAGTCGCCAGCACAGGCTTCAAGCCGCAGTCTTTCCTGCCAGCTGTGACTCCACGGAGGTGGGTGGGCAGGCAGCGGCGGGATCTGGCTTGTGTAGTCAGGCGGTGGGTCCTGGCGGGGGTCCGGCGGCGGCATCCCTCTCATTACATCCTCTCGTTACACCCCTCTCACAGCCATCAGGAAAGACGGTGTTTTGCGGAATGTGCCAGAGTTGGTGTGCGGCGCCACCAGAGGGTGGCCGCACCCAATCTCCAGCAAAGGTTTCAAGCCGCGGTCTTTCCTGCCGGCTGTGACTGCACGGAGGTGGGTGGGCAGGCAGTGGCGGGATCCGGCGCGTGTAGTCAGGCGGTGGGTCCTGGCAGGGGTCCCGCGGCATCCCTCTCAATACACCCCCTCATTACACCCTCTCATTATACCCCCTTCATTACACCCCTCTCGTTATACCCCCTCTTAGCCTTGTGATCGTAGCGGCGGCCTGGATCGGCGCGGCAACTGGGATCCGAACGGAGGCTGGGATCCAAGCAGCGGCCGGGATCGCAGCAGTGTTCAGGATCGCAGCGGCTGCCTGGATCCGAGCAGCAGCTGGGATCCCAGCGGTGGCCTGGATCCGAGCGGCAGCTGGGATCCCAGCGGCGGTAGGGATCGCAGTGGTGGCCTGGATAAGAGCAGCAGCTGAGATCCCAGCATTACATAATGCTGTAGATAAGCCCCTGATGTCGATGCCGGCAGCTCATAGTCCAAAAAAGGGTGACAACAGATTCCCTTCAAACCCAGTGAACTTTTCAACACCAGGGTGATGTGCAGTGTTAGTTTTCCGCCAAACATTTCTCCAGTCACCTTCCATGACAGTCACCTTGGCGGATGTCTCCCAGCCCTGATGGGGGACAGGAAACGCAAAGAGATTAAATAACCCTCCCCTTCCTGCTACCTCCAGCGTTTTTCCTGTCCCCCTGTGGGGCATGAAGAGGTACAAGGGGGCTGCCGTGGCCAGCGACCGGAGCTCCTGGAAACTTACATGCCAGGTAGCTGAGGTCGGGGGATTCACCTCTCCTCCTCCATATGGCTGCTCCCGTCTCCACCTGAGGGTGCGACTCGGGACTTCTTCCGCCCCTCCCGCGCCCTCCGGGGTAAAGTGGGGCGGTATGGTGCAGCCGGGGTCCTCTGAAGCTCCCTGGCTTCCTCCTTCCTCTCTGGAGCTGCCGACACCGGGCCCGCGCACATTGGAGGGGGCGTGGCTTCTGACAGGAAGTGACGTTGGCGCACTTCCGGTTCGCGTCCTCCGGCGTTCCTGGATGGAGCGCACGCGCCGGGCGTTCGGGCAATAGCAGCGGGGGTCGTGCCGCAGGTTCCTCCCCATGGACCAGGAGGAAGGAGGGGTACAGAAACATTGAATGCCTATATAATCGGGCCACAGGCTCCATGTAAGCGCAGTGTGTCTGCATCAAAGCCAAAAAATGGAGAAAAATGCAGCACTCATGGAATCCGTTAAAAAACCATAGTACTTTATTAAATTAGTTGGACAAGGTCAGCATAAGGGCTAGGTACGTGAGCAACATGCAGGGAAAAAGGCTACAGCTGTTTCGCGATACACACACTTCAACAGGTCCAGATGCATCAATTACAACGTTATATCCTTTTATAAGGCTTGTAATCAAAAAATTACCATACAACATTTACATATTCAAATTAAAAACAGCAATAAATGCAAAATTTAAAAACAATGCAAAAAATACAATGCAAAAAATACATCCAATTTACTGATTGTAAGCGATCAACAAATATATTAAAGCAATATCATAGGAACACAGAATAATCTAATCTATCATTTAACCCCAAAGCTCCTTGTGCATTGGTTTTGATAATCCACCTTGCTTCACGTTGCAATAATAATTTATTGTGATCACCACCTCCTGGTGGGAATTTCACCACTTCTAAACCTGCAAACTTCAAACAAGATGGGTTACATCCATGCGCCTCCTGTACATGCTTTATCAGCCTCAAAGATCCTTTACCTGTTGCAATGGAACGGACATGTTCCCGAAATCGTACAAACATAGGTCTTATTGTCTTCCCTATATAGTAATGAAAGCAAGGACAAAAAACTATATACACCACGAATTATGTTTTACAAGCAATTAAATCCTGTATTCTATGATGAATAGGGCCAATCTGTAAGGAATTACCAATTAGATGTTGGTCACAGAAACTGCAGTCGCCACATTTGAAATTTCCTTTAGGAACATTTGAAGTTAACCAGGTTTCCTGTGTATTGCAAACATGATTGCGCACTAATAGATTAGTGAGATTGTTAGTCCTTTTATAGCAAAAACTAGGTTTAATTTAATTTTGCATAGTTTATTAAGGCCCTTGTCGGCGTTTAATACATGCCAATTTTTACGAATCGATGCATGGATAACCTTATCCAAAGGACTATGTTTAAAGCAAAAATTTAAGTGTTTTTCCTGAGGTATGGCATTATTATTAGTGCCTGTCTGATCTCGGGCAGTGTTTTTTCTCAGTGTGACAGTTTGTGAAAGTTTAGAGACACGATCTGCAGCTTCATTCAGTATTTCTCTGCGGTACCCTCTATTAATAAACCGAGATTTGAGATCTTTCATTTGTTCCTCAAATGTATCGTTGTCATTATTTTCCTCAGTCTCAACATTTGGCTATAGGGCAAATTTCTTTTAGTATAACAAGGGTGTGCTGATTCAAAATGTAACAGGGAATTTGTAGCGGTTATTTTTCTATGGACCTTAGTAATAATTTCATCATTTTTATAGCAATATCAATATCCCAAAAATTCAAATTATTTCCTCCAAAGTTGGATGTAAATCGCAAGCATGTAACATGGAGGAAGTAATCGATCCTTGTGAAAAACTTCAAGTAGTTAATTTGTCGAAAAAAGCATTAACTGCAGAGCATATATCGGTATTGTCTAAGGGGTTAAATTATTGTATTCCTGAGTCTTTTGATTTAATAGAATTTAAGATTGATATGTATAAAGGTGTAAGAAAACTTCATTTGCACAAAGCGTTCGATAATAAGGAGGCAATAAATCCTGTATTGTATTGAAAAAGAAAAACTTGGCTTCCATTGGAACTTTGGGTTTAATGGCGTATCCGCCTGAAAACCCAGAACATCTGAATGATGTAGCAGCACTTTTGGAAATAACGCATCCTAATACGGATATAGTCACCCCTAATGTCAATTTGTATTCTGTGGCTCCATTCAAAATCTAATTATATGCCTCCTATCGCATCAGGTAATGTCATTGATTTGTTCCATGACCTAGTGGTCAAAGATGTAGAAGCATTGCTTTATCAATCCCCTAATAAAAATTTATCTGAAGGTGAATTTCATCCCCTGAAAGACATGCAACAATGGCATAACATAATTTTTCGTAGCGCTGACAAAGGGGGCAATATTGTCCTTCTAGATAAAGATTATTATATTGAAGAGGGGAGACCTCAATTAAGCAATGCTGATACATATTTGTGGCTAGATTATAATCCAATTCCCAAATTTAAGGATAAATTGAGGTTCTTTATTTGGAAAAATGTTGAAAATGGGGTGTTAACAAAAAAGGAAGGAAAAAAATTGTTTCCAATTTATCCAGGAATTCCCCATTGGTATACTATTCCAAAAATCCACAAAAAAAACCCCTGTCCCATTGTTTCTGGGAAAAATTCACTTACTGAACCTCTATCCCAGCATTTAGACTGGTGTTTGAAACCTTTGCTGAGGCAGATTCCTTCATATGTGAAAGATTCTGGGGATTTTTACTGGTTTTAAAGTCGATTGATTGGCAGCCCAATTTTGCCCTTACATCCATAGACGTGGAAAACCTATACACTAGAATACCACAAATAACTGGAATTAATGTAGTCAAAAAAATATTGCAGAATTCAGAAAAAACTGGAGAGTTTATTTCCTTTATTGTAGAAGGTTTAGAATTCATCTTGACTCATAATGCATTTAAATTTCTTGATCAGTGCTATTTGCAGAAGGTCAGTACCGCTATGGCTACGCCCGTGGCTTGTGTGTTCGCAAATCTATTTTTAGCGGCATTTGAAGAAAAATATATTACCGGTCCTGGAAACCCCTTTCTCAAACAAAGTGTTTTTTTTTGCGCTTTGTGGATGACATCTTCATCATTTGGGAGGGAGGGGAAATAGAATTTCATAATTTTGTGGCATTTTTTAAAGAAACCAATGATGAAAATATGCGGTTTACATCCAATTTTGTAGGAAATAATTTGAATTTTTGGATATTGATATCGCTATAAAAAATGATGAAATTATTACTAAGGTCCATAGAAAAATAACCGCTACAAATTCCCTGTTACATTTTGAATCAGCACACCCTTGTTATACTAAAAGAACTTTTGCCCTATAGCCAAATGTTGAGACTGAGGAAAATAATGACAACGATACATTTGAGGAACAAATGAAAGATCTCAAATCTCGGTTTATTAATAGAGGGTACCGCAGAGAAATACTGAATGAAGCTGCGGATCGTGTCTCTAAACTTTCACAAACTGTCACACTGAGAAAAAACACTGCCCGAGATCAGACAGGCACTAATAATAATGCCATACCTCAGGAATAACACTTTAATTTTTGCTTTAAACACAGTACTTTGGATAAGGCTATCCATGCATCGATTCGTAAAAATTGGCATGTATTAGGTTCTTCAAAGTAGCCACCTTTTGCTTTGATTACTGCTTTGCACACTCCTGGCATTCTCTTGATGAGCTTCAAGAGGTAGTCACCGGAAAAGGTCTTCCAACAGTCTTGAAGGAGTTCCCAGAGATGCTTAGCACTTGTTGGCCCTTTTGCCTTCACTCTGTGGTCCAGCTCACCCCAAACCATCTCGATTGGGTTCAGGTCTGGTGACTGTGGAGGCCAGGTCATCTGGCGTAGCACCCCATCACTCTCCTCCTTGGTCAAATAGACCTTACACAGCCTGGAGGTGTGTTTGGGGTTATTGTCCTGTTGAAAAATAAATGATGGTCCAACTAAATGCAAACCGGATGGAATAGCATGCCGCTGCAAGATGCTGTGGTAGCCATGCCGGCTCAGTATGCCTTCAATTTTGAATAAATCTCCAACAGTGTCACCAGCAAAGCACCCCCACAGCTCCGCCTCCATGTTTCACAGTGGGAACTAGGCATGTAGAGTCCATCCGTTCACCTTTTCTGCGTCGCACAAAGACACGGTGGTTGGAACCAAAGATCTCAACTTTGGACTCATCAGACCAAAGCACAGATTTCCACTGGTCTAATGTCCATTCTTTGTGTTCTTTAGCCCAAACCAGTCTCTTCTACTTGTTGCCTGTCCTTAGCAGTGATATCCTAGCAGCTACTGTATTTACCATGAAGGCCTGCTGCACAAAGTCTCCTCTTAACAGGAGTTGTAGAGATGTGTCTGCTGCTAGAACTCTGTGTGGCATTGACCTGGTCTCTAATCTGAGCTGCTGTTAACCTGCGATTTCTGAGGCTGGTGACTCAGATGAACTTATCCTCCGCAGCAGAGGTGACTCTTGGTCTTCCTTTCCTGGGGCGGTCCTCATGTGAGCCAGTTTCTTTGCAGCGCTTGATGGTTTTTGCCACGGCACTTGGGGACACTTTCAAAGTTTTCCCAATTTTTTCAGACTGACTGACCTTCATTTCTTAAAGTAATGATGGCCACTCGGTTTTCTTTACTTAGCTGCTTTTTTCTTGCCATAATACAAATTCTAACAGTCTATTCAGTAGGACTATCAGCTGTGTATCCACCAGACTTCTGCACAACACAACTGATGGTCCCAACCCCATTTATAGTGCAAGAAATCCCACTTGTTAAACCTGACAGGGCACACCTGTGAAGTGAAAACCATTTCCGGTGACTACCTCTTGACACTCATCAAGAGAATGCCAAGAGTGTGCAAAGCAGTAATCAAAGCAATGGGTGGCTACTTTGAAGAACCTAGAATATAAGACATATTTTCAGTTGTTTCACACTTTTTTGTTAATTATATAATTCCACATGTGTTAGTTCATAGTTTTGATGCCTTCAGAGTGAATCTACAATTTTTATAGTCATGCAAATAAAGAAAACTCTTTGAATGAGAAGGTGTGTCCAAACTTTTGGTCTGTACTGTAGTTTTTTGTCCTTGCTTTCATTACTATATAGAGAAGACAATAAGACCTATGTTTGTACGATTTCGGGAACATGTCCGTTCCATTTCAACAGGTAAAGGATCTTTGAGGCTGATAAAGCATGTACAGGAGGCGCATGGATCTAACCCATCTTGTTTGAAGTTTGCAGGTTTAGAAGTGGTGAAATTCCCACCAGGAGGTGGTGATCACAATAAATTATTATTGCAACGTGAAGCAAGGTGGATTATCAAAACCAATGCACAAGGAGCTTTGGGGTTAAATGATAGATTAGATTATTCTGTGTTCCTATGACATTGCTTTAATATATTTGTTAATAGCTTACAATCAGTAAATTGGATGTATTTTTTGCATTGTTTTTAAATTTTGCATTTATTGCTGTTTTTAATTTGAATATGTAAATGTTGTATGGTAATTTTTTGATTACAAGCCTTATAAAAAGATATGACGTTGTAATTGATGCATCTGGACCTGTTGAAGCGTGTGTAACGCGAAACAGCTGTAGTCTTTTTCCCTGCATGTTGCTCACGTACCTATCCCTTATGCTGACCTTGTCCAACTAATTTAATAAAAGACTATGGTTTTTTAACAAATTCCATGAGTGCTGCATTTTTCTCCATTTTTTGGCTTTGAACTACGTGTAGTTTCACGCAAGCACCAGATCAACCGTTTTGAATATCACCCAGACACCCGGATTTCAGACATCCATATCTCCACGAGTGAGTAGACTTTGCTTGAGTGCCGTTCTGCTGTTTCTCTTTGTTTGCTGATTGCAGTGTGTCTGTATGGCGACTGGTGATGGCTATGGATGGCGACAAATCCTCGACACCTGCATCTGCGGAGCCCAGCGTTCCCCCTCCTACCGTGAGTAGCAGGGCCGGTCCCCTAACTGTCCAAACTTTGGTGGCACGGGTCATTGAGTAGCCTTCTCTTTCTCCTTGCAGGAAGAAAAGGCCTCTGTCCCAAGACATAAACCCAGCCGTAAGTGTGGTATCTGTGGTGCCAGGCTCCCTCTGATTACAAAAAGAATCTATGCCAACCTTGTACGCAGGACATCCTCCGCACCGAACAACTCTCCCTGTTTGACAGTATCAAAACTCTCATTGAGCAGGAGGTACAGACCTCCATGGCAGCATTTGCCCAGACCCTGGTAACCCAGGCCCCTCTACAAAAAAAAAAAAGAGGAAAATAGCACCTACGGAGACCGCTTTAGATTCGGGAGAAGTCCGTACCTCAGGGTCTGAGGACATTTGGGAAAATGAAGGCTCCACATCCACCCCCAAACCCGACACAAAAAAAATTACTTCTCTTCGGAGGATATGGAAGAGCTGGTCTCCATGGTGAGAAATACCATGGGGGTTGAGGAGGAGGAAGTGAAGCTCTCAGTTCAGGATGAAATGTTTGGGAGGGCTGAAACCCAGAGGTAGGAAGGTTTTCCGGTACACGAAAATGTCCAGAACCTGATAGTTCGGGAGTGGTCCTCCCCTGAGAAAGGACTTAGTGTACCCTCGGAACTAAAGAATCACTTTCCTCTCGAGGGTGACAACTCTATTTGGGATATCCCCCAGATAGATGTCCAGGTCTCTAAAGTAACTAAGACGACGTCCCTCCCTTTCGAGGACTCTTCCCAGATGAAACATCCTATGGATCGTAAAATAGAAAGTCACCTTAAAAAATCCTGGGAAGCATCCACGAATTTGCTCAAAGCAAATGTAGCCTCCACTTGCGTCGCCAGAGCTTTATTTCTCTGGCTTCATACGTTAGAGGATCACCTCTCTCGGGGTACTCCCAGAGAAGAAATCTTAGATTCCCTTCCCCTTCTCCAGAAATCAACGGGCTTTTTAGCCGATGCCTCGGGAGAGACGGTGCGGGTAGCAGCAAGGTCCTTAGTCCTTTCTAATTCAGCTAGAAGGGCCCTCTGGCTGAAGTCGTGAGGTGACATCACCTCTAAGACAAAGCTCCGTGCCATCCCCTTCCAGGGGCACCACATGTTCGGACCAGTCTTGGACGACATCCTCGAGAAAACCTCGGACAAAAAGAAATCGCTAACCGAACAGAAAATCACCAGGAGACAGTTTTTTCGTCCCACACGACAGCAGTCCTCCCAGAGGGAGTTCAGAGGGAAGGGCAAGACGGGACGGTGGAGCTATCCAAAAGGGGGTAGAGGGAAGAACATCCTCGTCCCTCAGCAACAGCAGCCCCCGGACAAACAGTGACTCCCCGATGGGGGGGGGTCGACTCACTCAATTCTTCACCCAATGGCAGACCATGACCTTGAACCAGTGGATCCTGCACACCATACAATTCGGGCTGAATTTGGAGTTCGAACAACCCCCCCCCACTGTCTAAGAGTCACCCCTACACAGTCCCCAATTCTCCAAAAGATCCTACTTCTTCAACTACAAGATCTGTTACGGGAAGAAGTAGTCTCATAGGTACCTCAGCAGGAAATAGGCAGGGGACATTACTCCCGCCTATTCCATGTAAGGAAGCCCTCCGGAAAATACAGGCTTATCATAAACCTGAAACCCCTGAATCGGTTCATCAAATACCGGAGGTTCAAGATGAAGTCGGTAAGATCGTCGATCCCTCTTATTGGTAGGGCTGGCTGATGGCTACGATAGACCTGAGGGACGATTGTTGTGAGTTCATTTTCCCCTTCACCGTTGATGTCTGATGAACTCCCTCTGCTGGTGAAAAGAGGTAGTGAAATTGACTGGGTTGGGAAGAACCTGTCATCTGAACAGGTGGAGCCTGATTGGACACCCGGAATCACTGAGTGGATATAAGGCAGCCGACGCCCTACAGGGGTGCTGGTGACCCTTTCTGCTCTGAGCTCTTGCAAACCAGTTCAGTACCTGTCTTCTGAAAGCTAAGTATTTGCTCTCTTATTTTTCCATGAGATATTGTCTGTTTACTTAGTGTTTGTGTTCTGCCTGCCCTTGTTGGTACAGGCTGAGTTCCATTTTTGTCTCTGGTCAAGTTGATCTTTTGCCCAGTCTTCAGAATATACCTGAGTGCTGATATAGTGTTTTTGAAGTCTAGTGACTTCAGGGCCTTTTTTCTATCAGACGTGTTGGACATTATTTTGGCAGAATTTTTGCGGATTGCAGCCAGCATCTTTTCTGTCCTTTCCTATTTAGTTAGTTGGGCCCCATCGTTTGTTCAACCTGTCTTTCTGTCTGTGTTTGTGTTTTCATCTGCTTTTCACCTACAATACATGTTGGGGGCTGTCTATTGCTTTGGGGTCTGCTCTGGGGCAGTTTAGATTTCCCCTTTCTTTCTTTAGGCTTATTTAGTTCTCCGGCTGTGAACGAGGGGTCTAGGGCACCGTAGGAACCCCCCACGGCTACTGTTAGTTGTGTGAATAGGATCAGGGGTCTGCAATCCGATAGCTACCAACCTCTCTGGTTTTCTGGACTTAGCTTGTTTTTTTGTTTTTTTCCTCCTTCGGTGACTCATTCATAACAGAATCACCAGCCATACCGCAGATTCTAGGGTACTCAATAGCAGGAAGGAATTGTAAAAGGAAAAAAAAAAGAAAAAAGTGTCAGATTTTTTATTTTTGTGTATATTTTTTCCTCTTTGAGGCCGTAGGGGGATTTTTTTTCTTCTCAATGGAGATGAAGCAATTGTCTGATCATGTGGAGCAGCTCGCTGCTGAAGTGCGGGGAATTTCCGTCTATCTTGCTCATTCACATGTTGCTGAACCAAAGATCCCTACTCCTGATGTGTTTTTTGGGGATCGGTCTAAATTTTTGAATTTTAAGAATAATTATAAATTATTTTTTGCCTTGAAGCCTAACTCATCAGGGAGCTCCGCGCAGCAGGTTAAAATTGTCATCTCTTTGCTGCGCGGCAGGATTGGGCGTTGTCTTTGAAACCTGATGATCCTATTCTAGCTAATGTGAATGCATTTTTTCAAGCCTTAGGGCTGTTGTATGATGAACCTAATGCTATTGATCAGGCTGAAAAGGCCCTGTTGGCATTGAGCCAGGGTCAGGATTCTGCAGAGTTGTACTGTCAAAAGTTCCGAAAGTGGGCGGTCCTTACTACTTGGAATGATGGTGCCTTGGCAGCTCTCTTTCGGAAGGGTTTGTCAGAAACCGTAAAAGATACTATAGTGGGATTTCCTGTTCCCTCTGGTCTTGACGATTCTATGTCATTAGCCATTCAGGTTGATCGGCGTTTGCACGAACGCAAAACTGCACGAGAGGTGTTGTCACCTGTTGAACAAATGTCTGAACCTATGCAATGTGATAGAGTTTTGTCTAGGGCGCAACGTCAGGAGTTCAGAATGCGTATTAAGCTGTGTTTTTCTGTGGAGATGCCTCGCATATTATTTCTGTCTGCCCTAAACGAGAGAAACGTTTTGCACACACATTTGCTGTGGGCGGTGTTCAACCTAAGTTTCTTCTGGCAATTACTCTGATCTGCTCCCTGTCCGCATTTTCCGCTAAGGCTTTCGTGGATTCGGGAGCAGCTCTGAACCTGATGGACTTGGATTTTGCTAAACGTTGTGGATTTCCTATGACACATCTGCGGACGCCTATCCCTTTGAGGGGTATTGATGCTACTCCTTTGGCGAAGAATAAACCTCAGTTTTGGACCCAGGTGGTAATGCGGGTCGCCCCAGATCATCAAGAAAATTGCAGATTCTTGGTGTTGCATAATCTGCATGATACCATTGTTCTGGGGTTTCCCTGGTTACAAATCCATAATCCAGTTTTGGATTGGAAATCTTTGTCTGTGGTGAGTTGGGGTTGTCGGTGTGCCCTTAGGCTAGTTTCACACTAGCGTTTATGAGCGCAGTGACGGCCTGCACACGGCCGCTGCTAAGCCCCGCCCCTGCCGCTCCCCCGCCGGTAGCTCCGCCCTGCGTCCCCTATCTTTATCACAGGGGGCGCAGGCCGTGCGCAGTATGCGTTTGGCGGCGCATGCGCCTTTTTGACGGTGCGCCGCGCAACCAAACTGCAGCAGGTTGCGTTTGGCGCACGTCGGCGCACCGTCAAAAGGACGCATGCGCCGCCAAACGCATACTGCGCATGGCCTGCGCCCCCTGTGATAAAGATAGGGGACGCAGGGCGCATGCAGCGTCATGCGCCGGTGTGCGGAGCTACCGGTGGGGGCGCGGCAGGGGGCGGGGGCGTGCTCAGGCCGTCGCTGCGCTCATAAACGCTAGTGTGAAACTAGCCTTAGTGACGCTCCTGTTTTCTCCACCTCTCCCCAGTCGCATGATGTTCCTGACTATTTGGCTGATTTTTATGATGTATTTAGTGAGAATGAGTCTGCGTCTTTGCCTCCTCATAGGAGTTATGCAATTGAGCTGAGCCCTGGGTGTAAATTTCCCAAGGGTCGACTTTTCAATTTATCTGTACCTGAGCACGAGGCTATGCGATCCTATATTAAGGAGTCGTTGGAGAAGGGTCATATTAGACCATCCTCTTCACCCTTAGGTGCTGTTTTTTTTTTCGTGGCCAAGAAGGATGGTTCATTAAGGCCTTGTATTGACTATCGTTCCCTCAACAAAATTACTGGTAAATATCAGTATCCGTTACCCCTGATTTCTGATCTATTCTCTAGAGTTAAAGGTGCTTGCTGGTTTACCAAGCTTGACCTCAGGGGGGCGTATAATCTTATTCGCATTAAGCATGGGGATGAATGGAAGACGGCGTTTAATACTCTAGAGGGACATTTTGAGTACCTGGTGATGCCTTTTGGGCTCACTAATGCCCCTTCTGTCTTCCAGTGCTTCATGAATGATATTTTCCGAGACTTTGTGGATACATTTTTGATCATCTATCTGGATGATATTTTGATCTTTTCCAAGGATTGGGACTCTCATGTGGAACACGTTCGGACTGTGTTCCGGATTTTGAGGGAGAATTCCTTGTATGTCAAGGGATCGAAATGCCTTTTTGGGGTACAGAGGATTTCATTTTTGGGATTTATTTTGTCTCCGTCAACTATTGAAATGGACCCGGCCAAGGTACAGGCCATTTATGATTGGGTTCAGCCCACTTCTTTGAAGGCCCTCCAGAAGTTTTTGGGTTTTGCTAATTTTTATCGTAAATTTATAGCTAATTTTTCGGGTATTGCCAAACCATTGACTGATTTGACCAAGAAGGGTGCTGATGTGCTGAATTGGTCTCCGGAGGCTGTTTCTTCCTTTCAGGAGCTGAAGCGAAGGTTCACTTCTGCTCCGGTTTTGCGGCAACCTGATGTCTCACTCCCGTTTCAGGTAGAGGTGGACGCTTCTGAGATTGGTGCAGGAGCTGTTTTGTCCCAAAAAGATCCTGTAACATCTAAGATGAGTCCCTGTGCTTTCTTTTCCCGAAAGTTCTCCCCATCTGAACGTAACTATGATGTGGGGAATCGGGAACTGTTAGCCATGAAATGGGCATTTGAGGAGTGGAGACATTGGTTGGAGGGAGCTAAACATCATGTCGTGGTCCTTACTGACCACAAGAAGTTGATTTACCTGGAGTCGGCCAAACGCTTGAATCCTAGACAGGCTAGGTGGGCCTTGTTTTTCACACATTTTGATTTTGTGGTCTCTTTTCTTCCAGGCACTAAGAATGTCAAGGCAGACGCCCTCTCTAGGAGTTTCTTTGCTGATTCTCCTGTTGTGACCAAGCCTGCTACCATCTTAGGTGAGGGGGTAGTTCTTTCTGCCATCTCGCCCGATTTGAGACGTGCTCTGGCAGAGTTTCAGGAGGACAAACCTGAGCGTTGTCCCATTGGAAAATTGTATGTTCCTGACCAGTGGAGGAAGAGAGTGATGTCTGAAGTTCATTGCTCTGCATTGGCTGGTCATCCAGGTATTTTTGGTACTAGAGATTTGGTGAGTCGGTCTTTTTGGTGGCCCGCCTTGTCTCGTGATGTCAGGAGTTTTGTGCAGTCCTGTGGGACTTGCTCCCGGTCTAAACCTTGTTCTGGCTCTAGTGGGTTGCTGTGCCCAGGAGGCCATGGACCCATATTTCAATGGATTTTATCTCAGATATGCCTGTCTCTCAGAGAATGACTGTTATTTGGGTGATTTGTGATAGATTCTCTAAGATGGTCCATCTTGTACCACTCCCTAAGTTGCCATCTTCCTCAGAGTTGGTGCCCTTGTTTTTGCAACAGGTGGTTCGCTTGCACGGGATTCCTGAGAACATTGTATCTGATAGAGGAGTTCAGTTTATTTCTAGATTTTGGAGGACTTTCTGTTGCAAGCTGGGAATTCGGTTGCCCTTCTCCTCTGCGTTTCACCCTCAGACCAATGGGCAGACGGAGAGAACAAACCAGACTTTGGAGTCGTATTTGAGATGTTTTATTTCTGCTGATCAGGATGATTGGGTTTCATTTTTGCCCTTGGCCGAATTTGCTTTAAATAATAGAGCTAGTTCTGCCACTTTGATGTCACCTTTTTTTTGTAATTTTGGGTTTCATCCTTGATTCTCTTCAGGGCAGGTGGAGTCTTCTGCCTGCCCTGGTGTTGACACTGTGGTGGAGAGAATGCACCAGATCTGGGACCAAGTGGTGGATAGATTGTCTCTCTCCCAGGAAAAGGCCTAGCGGTTTTCCAACCGTCATAGGACCATTGGTCCCCAGTTTAAGGTGGGTGATATGGTTTGGTTGTCATCAAAGAATATCTCTATGAACGTGGCTTCTCCAAAGTTTAAACCTAGATTTATTGGACCTTACAAGATTTTGGAGATTCTTAATCCTGTCTCTTTTCGATTGGCTCTTCCTGTTACATTTAAGATCCATAACGTGTATCATAAGTTTCTGTTAAAGAGGTTTGTTGAGCCAGTAGTTCCTGTGGTGGCACCTCCTGACCCTGTATTGGTGGAAGGTAATGTGGAATATGAGGTTGAGAAGATACTGGATTCTCGCCTGGCTAGACGGAGACTTCAGTATTTGGTTAAATGGAAGGGTTATGGCCAGGAGGATAATTCTTGGGTCCCTGCATCCGATATTCATGCCGAAAGATTGGTTCGTGCTTTTCATCGGGCCCATCCTGATCGTCCTGGTGGCGTAGATGAGGGTTCGGTGAACACTCCTCAAGGGGGAGGTACTGTTGTGAGTTCATTTTCCCCTTCACCGTTGATGTCTGATGAACTCCCTCGGCTGGTGAAGAGAGGTAGTGAAATTGACTGGGTTGGGAAGAACCTGTCATCTGAACAGGTGGAGCCTGATTGGACACCCGGAATCACTGAGTGGATATAAGGCAGCCGACGCCCTACAGGGGTGCTGGTGACCCTTTCTGCTCTGAGCTCTTGCAAACCAGTTCAGTACCTGTCTTCTGAAAGCTTATATTTGCTCTCTTATTTTTCCATGAGATATTGTCTGTTTACTTAGTGTTTGTGTTCTGCCTGCCCTTGTTGGTACAGGCTGAGCTCCATTTTTGTCTCTGGTCAAGTTGATCTTTTGCTCAGTCTTCAGAATATACCTGAGTGCTGATATAGTGTTTTTGAAGTCTAGTGACTTCAGGGCCTTTTTTCTATCAGACGTGTTGGACATTATTTTGGCAGAATTTTTGCGGATTGCAGCCAGCATCTTTTCTGTCCTTTCCTATTTAGTTAGTTGGGCCCCATCGTTTGCTCAACCTGTCTTTCTGTCTGTGTTTGTGTTTTCATCTGCTTTTCACCTACAATACATGTTGGTGGCTGTCTATTGCTTTGGGGTCTGCTCTGAGGCAGTTTTAGATTTCCCCTTTCTTTCTTTAGGCTTATTTAGTTCTCCGGCTGTGAACGAGGGGTCTAGGGCACCGTAGGAACCCCCCACGGCTACTGTTAGTTGTGTAAATAGGATCAAGGGTCTGCAATCCGATAGCTACCAACCTCTCCGGTTTTCTGGACTTAGCTTGTATTTTTGTTTTTTCCTCCTTCGGTGACTCATTCATAACAGACGCTTATTACCACGTCCCAATCCATCTGGATCACAGAAAGTTCCTGAGGTTCATGGTCTCCCACGACCGGGGGATCAGCCATCTCCAGTTCAATGCCATACCGTTTGGCGTATCTCCAGCACTAAGGGTGCTTACGAAAATTATGAGGGAAGCAGTCATTTTCATCCATCTGCTGGGAATATGTATTGTTCCATATTAAGACTACCTGCTCATTATCGCTCCATCAATATCCCGACTAAACCAGGACGTGTCGAAAACTCTGCAGATCCTCAAATCCCTAGGTTGGATCCCGAATCTTCAGAAGTCGGACATTCACCATTCTTCAAAGAAAAAATTCCTGGAGATTCTCTTAGACTCGGAAAAAAGAACATCCTTTCTTGCAGAGGATCATCAATTAGACCTTCATCAGAGAATTATCCGATTCAGAGAACAAAGGGCACCGACTCTGAGGGACGCTATGTCTATACTGGGGTCCCTGACATCATGTATTCAGGCGGTGTCCTGGGCCCAGGCACATACGCGAATCCTACAGTCATACGTCATAGTAAACTCAAGGAAGTATTGAAACAATCTGTCAAGAAGGATTCCACTTCCAGGACACGTGAAATCGGCCCTCTTGTGGTGGGTGCCTGAGTTACCGAAACTTGAGGCGGGGAATAAGCTGGGACCAGCTTCCCCTGAAAATACTTTGTACCGATGCCAGCCTGAGAGGTTGGGGAGCCGTGGAGGAAGAGTATTATTTCCAGGGAAGATGGTCCCAGAACATAAGAGCCAGATCTTTGAATCTAAAGGAATTGAAGGCAGTGGAGGAAGCACTAAAAGCCGCTTCATCCCTTATCCAGAACCATCAAGTTCGAATATATTCCGACAACGTAACCACGGTAGCCTACCTCAGACACCAGGGGCAGGGCCGGTGTCAGCACCCGGCGCACCCGGGCAAGTGCCGGGGCCCTGGCGAGACGGGGAGGCCCACTCGGCACCTGAACAAGTTTTTAAAAAATTTTTTATTTATAAGTCCGGGTCGGTCACCCCAGGGTCAGTCCTCCGCCCTCCGCAAAACATCATACTCACCACTATCTTTTTTTCTGTGAAACCGCGCGCCCACATGTTACCGCTCATTAAGGTCATGAATATGGACGCCACTCCACTCCCATAGGCGTGGCGCCCATATTCATAACCTTGAGTTGTACCACGTGGCCGCGCTCTCTCGCAGGAAGTTACCGGCGCCTGGACTCAGGTGAGCGGCGTTGAGAATGAGTGGCGGTGGGGCGGGGGGAGAATGAGCGGGGGGGCCTGGTGGGAGGAATGAGCTCAGCCCTTGAGGGAGATGAGTGAGCTGGGGGGGAAATGAGCCCAGCAGGGGAGATGAGAGTGAGCGGGGGGGGAATGAGCCCAGCAGAGATGGGAATGAGCCCATTATTCTCTATGGGGCATTATATGGGGCCCACTCTATATGTATGGAGCATTATATGGGGCCCATTATCCTGTTTGGAGCATTATATGGGACCCATTATCCTGTATGGTAATAAAATAAATTTTTGGCACTCAACTTGAGAATAAGCTAAGGATTTTATTTGCAGTCAAAGGCAGTAACCATCAATACACTGCAGAAACCAAAATATCACAGAAGAAAAAATACAACTATGTAAATTGCATCCATGAGTATAACAAGAAGAATAGGCAACAAAATGTGTCAAATAGTGCACAAGTGATGAGGGATTGGAAAAACATGGGAAGGGAGAGGAAAACACATTACAGACTGTTCCTGAGTGGTCCGTGAATATAGAGTCTAAAGGAATGTGGCAATAAGTATAAGTCCCTAGAAGCATATTGGTCATTTATTCTATAAAATCACTAAGATATAGATACTCACAGTAAAATAACACTGAAATGGAGAGAATCATAGACTACTATGGGGGGTACATTACCCCTGCTGTGGAGGGTTATTCTATAAGGTGAAAAAGGACCATTATCAGACAACGGGACTGCAATTAGAATATGAAAGCCATGTGGTGTGACCAACCTGTTTAGTAAGGTCCTGTGACAGATGGTTAAGAATACTGGGTATACCAAGAATGTATAAGGATATAAGGTTGTGACCAACCTGTTATATGTTAAAGTTCTGTGACAGCTAAACCAGAATGACAGATATTTCCAAAATGCTGTCCACAGACTCAATCTGGCAGGCAGCACCACTATTCACCACTGGTAAGGCACACTCTATGCCTTTGTACCTACTTCTCTTTATGGATGTTTATGGGACCATACCAATCTCTCATACAGACATCCACACAGTCTGTTTACCCTTAGGGTCCTCCCACAGCACACTGACCATAACTTAACATGTTATGAGCCTGTCTTACGCTTCTCTAGCACTTTAGTATACACTTGTTTATACTTTATTCCAGCACAGATTGAGTCCGTGGACAGCACTTTGGAAATACCTGTCATTCTGGTTTAGCTGTCACAGAACTTTAACATATAACAGGTTGGTCATATAGGGTGGGGATATATTTATTCACCAATGTCCTCTTACCTGACAAGATTCCTTTATCACCCCATAGAATATCCTTATACATTCTTGGTATACCCAGTATTCTTAACCAGCCGTCACAGGACCTTACTAAACAGGTTGGTCACACCATATGGCTTTCATATTCTAATTGCAGTCCCGTTGTCTGATAATGGTCCTTTTTCACCTTATAGAATAACCCTCCACAGCAGGGGTAATGTACCCCCATAGGAGTCTATGATTCTCTCCATGTCAGTGTCATTTTAATGTGAGTATCTACAGTATATCTTAGTGATTTTATAGAATAAATGACCAATATGCTTCTAGGGACATACTGTATACTTATTGCCACATTCCTTTAGACTCCATATTCACGGACCACTCAGGAACAGTCTGTAATGTGTTTTTCTCTCCCTTCCCATGTTTTTCCAATCCCTCATCACTTGTGCACTATTTGACACATTTTGTCGCCTATTCTTGTTATACTCATGGATGCAATTTACATAGTTGTAATTATTTATTTTTCTGTGATATTTTGGTTTCTGCAGTGTATCGATGAAGGTCAGATGTATTGACCAAAACGTTTACTGCCTTTGACTGCAAATAAAATCCCTTGTCTATTCTCAAGTTGAGTGCCAAAAATTTACTTTATTATTGCTCTGGTGTGGGAACCTATTTTTGAGCACCGACACAGCTGTGCCACAATATACTTGATATCCATTATCCTGTTTGGAGCATTATATGGGGCCCATTATTCTGTATGAAGCAATATATGGGGCCCAATAAACTGTATGGAAGACTATGTGATGCCCAGAATACTGTATGGAGTTCTATTCTGTCCAGTCTTAAATGAAAACTTTTGAATACCCGCTAGGGCACGCACTGTGCTCTGCGAGGATTTGCTGGTTTCTGAGCTATTGTAGAATTTACAATAGAGATCACTCATGTAATGTAAGAAGTAAGTGATATCTTTGGCATTGTACTATACCTATATTTCTTTACCGTATCTGTGCATCATGAATTGTGGTATGTGTTAAAGGGGCCCACTGAGACACTTTCGCCCGGGGCCCACAAAAACCTGGAGCCAGCCCTGACCAGGGGG
Organism: Dendrobates tinctorius; assembly: GCF_039654945.1. Classification (NCBI taxonomy): domain Eukaryota; kingdom Metazoa; phylum Chordata; class Amphibia; order Anura; family Dendrobatidae; genus Dendrobates; species Dendrobates tinctorius. The sequence goes on along the minus strand of NW_027361713.1, from coordinate 243,416 downwards.
GTACGAAGTATGCCAGTCTGAAGACAGTGGCAGCAAGAATTTTCCTCTGGGTGGAGAAGCACCTATTGTCCATCTCAGCGGTACACCTGAAAGGATCGGACAACATCCAGGCGGACTTCCTAAGCAGGAAAGACATGCATCCGGGAGAGTGGTGTCTGAACCAAGCGGTCTTCCAATCTCTGACCGCGAGATGGGGGGATCCAGAAGTCGTCCTATTTGCGAATGCTCAAAACGCAAAAACAGCAACATATTTCTCCCTCAGTCCCAAGTACAGAGCCCGGGGGACAGACACTTTTGCCCATCCATGGGCCTTCAGACTAGCCTATGCCTTCTGGCCAACACCTATGCTGGCAAAAAGGACGCTGCAAAAGATCCAATTGGACAAGGTCACAACAATCCTGGTTGCTCCAATGTGGCCAGGGCGAAGCTGGTACAGCGCCCTGTTGTACATGGCCCAGGGAGGTCCCTTACTCCTACCCCAAAAAAACGACCTCCTTTATCAGGGTCCCCTACTGTACCCGAACCCCAACAAACTGAATCTGGTAGCTTGGTTATTGAGGCCAACATCCTGAAGGCCAAGGGTCTGTCGGATGGGGTAATCCGGACCCTTCAAAAAAGCAGGAAATAACGCCATATACGGCAAAGTATGGAAGAAGTTCTCTTCCTGGTGTCTTCTTGATGTCCCTGATCCCTTCCATCCCAATATTGCTCAGGTCCTAATTTCCTACAAAAGGGATTAGAGCTAGGGCTCACACCAAGCACACTAAGGGTACAGGTGTCTGCCCTAGTTCCTTTTTTGGCCAGGACCTAGCCAGACACCATTGGGTTAAGCGATTTATGACCGCTGCTACCAGAATACAGCCTACACTCCCTAGTCGGTTTCCCCCCCTGGGATCTTAATATAGCGCTCAATAGTCTAACACATGCCCCATTTGAGCCCCTGACTGAAATTTCATTAAGAATCCTCACACTTAAGACAGTCTTTCTCGTAGCGATCACCACTGCTAGACGAGTAGGGGAACTGCAGGCCCTATTGGTACAAGAACCATACCTCTTGCTCAACTCTGACAGTATAGTACTGCGCCTAGACCCCTCCTTTATGCCCAAAGTGGTTTCAGACTTTCATAGGGGTCAGGATATTGTGTTGCCCTCATTTTGCCCAAATCCTTCCAATACGAAGGAAGAAAGATTCCACACTCTGGATGTTCGCAGAGTGGTTCTCCATTACCTTGAACTAACCAAGGATTGGAGAATTGAACAGAACCTGTTTATCCAATATTCAGGGCGGAATAAGGGAAAGAAGGTGACAAAAAACACAATAGCAAACTGGATATAACAGGCCATCGGCTTGGCATAGTCGTCAAAAGATCTCTCTCCTCCCGAGGCTCTAAAGGCCCACTCCACTCGATCAGTCGCTACGTCATGGGCAGCGAGAGGGAACCAGTCATCAGAGCAGATATGCAGAGCTGCCACCTGGTCCTCTGTGCACACTTTTACCAGACACTACAGATTAAATTTTGATAGGGATCTAACATTTGGCAGACGCGTTCTGCACGCCGTGGTCCCTCCCTAAAAAATTAGTGTTGGTATAGCTCCAAGGTGACTGTCATGGAAGGTGACTGGAGAAAATAGAATTAGACTTACCGGTAATTCGGTTTCTAGGAACCTTGCACGACAGCACTAATTTCCCTCCCTATCTAAATATCTTTATTGGATGATTCCTGCACTATTGGCGGTAACAATTCATGCTAGTTTGTCCAGAAAAAACACTGGAGGTAGCAGAAAGGGGAGGGTTATTTAACCTCTTTGTGTTTTCTGTCCCCCATTAGGGTGGGGAGACATCTTCCAAGGTGACTGTCATGGAAGGTTCCTAGAAACCGAATTACCGGTAAGTCTAATTCTATTTTTGTATATAGCCTAAAAAGTACTACTTTGGTCTCATGTGATGAGAGCACCTTCATCCACATTCTAGATGTGTCCCCTATATGGTATGTGGATGAAGGCACTCTGGTCAGATGAAACCAAAGTAAAACTTTCTGTGCTAAATGCAAAATGCTATGTGTGGCAGAAAACTTACAATGCCCATCACCTTGAAAACACCATCCCCACTGTCAAACCTAGTGGCAGCAGCATCATGCTGTGGAAATGCTTTTCTTCAGTAGGGACAGGAAAGCTTGTCAGAGTTGAAGGTAAGATGGATGTGACTAAATACATTGAAACCCTGGAGAAAATCTTGCTAGAGGCCGCAAAAGACATTTAGACTGGGGTTTAGGTTCACCTTCCTGCAGGACAATGGCCCTAAACATACTGCTAGAGCTACAATTGAATGGTTTAGATTAGGCCTGCACAACATACCTCTAGCAGTGAAGGATGCTGTGCAGCCAGTGGAGAACCTGGAGACTCTGGTTCTCATGTTCCTATATTAAACTGTATTTGCGTATTTCAGACGTGAATATAGTTGTACACTTTGGTGCCAGGACAGGAGCAGAGCTGACGTGCAGCGATGAGGTCATCACGCTGTAACTTCATCACTCTGTTGTCGCCACAGCGCAGAGGTGTCAAGCAGGCAGCGTAGATTGTAAAAGCTGCAGCCGATGATTAAATATGCTATTGTAGGAAGAGGAGGGTTGGCTTTACTATGAGGGCACCTTATAGGGCAACGAGGTGAGGAAGGAGATTGTGAAGGAGCCACAATATGCAGAACGGTGGGGCAGTTTCTGTGTGTAACATTACGGAGGGGGGCAGGTTGTGTGGAGGACATCTCAGAGGTGGCAGGTTTGTGGGGGACATTACGAAGAGGAGCAGTGTGGAGGGGAAATTATGGAGAGGGGCAGTGTGAGGTACATTACGTAGAAGGGCAGTGTGGGGGAATATTATGGAGAGGTTCAGTGTGGGGGGATATTATGGAGAAGAGTAGTTTGGGGGAAGACATTATGGAGAGATTCCGTGTACGGTGGACATTATGGAGGGGTTCAGTGTGTAAGAATATTATAGAAAGGGGCACTGTGGGATATTTTGTGCAGGTAGTACAGTAAGGGGTAATTATTTATGCAGGGGTACACCGTGGGAGATATTTTTAATTATGGAACAGTATAATGATTCTTTTATTTTTAAGGACATCGTGTCGGAAAGTGCTTCAGAGGAGAGGGAAGTCTGGAGAGGTAAGCTCTGGGCATGAAATCTCATCATGGCATGTGTACCATGGCAAACAGGTTAGAGACAAAAGAGATGGGAACAATTTAATTCAAAGAAGATACAGTGGGGCAAAAAAGTATTTAGTCAGTCAGCAATAGTGCAAGTTCCACCACTTAAAAAGATGAGAGGCGTCTGTAATTTACATCATAGGTAGACCTCAACTATGGGAGACAAACTGAGAAAAAAAAATCCAGAAAATCACATTGTCTGTTTTTTTTTCATTTTATTTGCATATTATGGTGGAAAATAAGTATTTGGTCAGAAACAAAATTTCATCTCAATACTTTGTGATATATCCTTTGTTGGCAATGACAGAGGTCAAACGTTTTCTGTAAGTCTTCACAAGGTTGCCACACACTGTTGTTGGTATGTTGGCCCATTCCTCCATGCAGATCTCCTCTAGAGCAGTGATGTTTTTGGCTTTTCGCTTGGCAACACGGACTTTCAACTCCCTCCAAAGGTTTTCTATAGGGTTGAGATCTGGAGACTGGCTAGGCCACTCCAGGACCTTGAAATGCTTCTTACGAAGCCACTCCTTCGTTGCCCTGGCAGTGTGCTTTGGATCATTGTCATGTTGAAAGACCCAGCCACGTTTCATCTTCAATGCCCTTGCTGATGGAAGGAGGTTTGCACTCAAAATCTCACGATACATGGCCCCATTCATTCTTTCATGTACCCGGATCAGTCGTCCTGGCCCCTTTGCAGAGAAACAGCCCCAAAGCATGATGTTTCCACCACCATGCTTTCCAGTAGGTATGGTGTTTGATGGATGCAACTCAGTATTCTTTTTCCTCCAAACACGACAAGTTGTGTTTCTACCAAACAGTTCCAGTTTGGTTTCATCAGACCATAGGACATTCTCCCAAAACTCCTCTGGATCATCCAAATGCTCTCTAGTAAACTTCAGACGGGCCCAGGCTTAAGCAGTGGGACACGTCTGGCACTGCAGGATCTGAGTCCATGGTGGCGTAGTGTGTTACTTATGGTAGGCCTTGTTACATTGGTCCCAGCTCTCTGCAGTTCATTCACTAGGTCCCCCCGCATGGTTCTGGGATTTTTGCTCACCGTTCTTGTGATCATTCTGACCCCACGGGGTGGGATTTTGCGTGGAGCACCAGATCGAGGGAGATTATCAGTGGTCTTGTATGTCTTCCCTTTTCTAATTATTGCTCCCACAGTTGATTTCTTCACTCCAAGCTGGTTGGCTATTGCAGATTCAGTCTTCCCAGCCTGGTGCAGGGCTACAATTTTGTTTCTGGTGTCCTTTGACAGCTCTTTGGTCTTCACCATAGTGGAGTTTGGAGTCAGACTGTTTGAGGGTGTGCACAGGTGTCTTTTTATACTGATAACAAGTTTAAACAGGTGCCATTACTACAGGTAATGAGTGGAGGAAAGAGGAGACTCTTAAAGAAGAAGTTACAGGTCTGTGAGAGCCAGAAATCTTGATTGCTTGTTTCTGACCAAATACTTATTTTCCACCATAATATGCAAATAAAATGAAAAAAAAACAGACAATGTGATTTTCTGGATTTTTTTTTCTCAGTTTGTCTCCCATAGTTGAGGTCTACCTATGATGTAAATTACAGACGCCTCTCATCTTTTTAAGTGGTGGAACTTGCACTATTGCTGACTGACTAAATACTTTTTTGCCCCACTGTATCATATACACTCCCTGTCAAAAGTTATGTCGCTTATCCAGGTTACGTAAATAAAAGCTTATAACCTGACGTTAAATTCATCCATTGGTTGTATAAATTATTCTATTGAAAGCTGAAACCCTCAGAAATGTGGCTTAGGTTAAGAAAATAAATTGCCATCAATGCAGAAATATTGATTATTTAATGGACACAGAATGGTCAGATTTTGGCAAGTCAAAATCTTATAAAGTCAGGTTATAAGCTTTTATTTACATAACATGGATAAGTGACATAACTTCTGTCAGGGAGTGTATAAGCTACCTGGACAGTAATGTTTATGTGTGATACGGACTACGTCTCATCAGTACTGTGGTTCTGCAGTCTGACGACGGCTGGTAACAACTCTCTGTATCCCCTTACCATTGTTAAGTACAGTATATACTGGGAGTTTCAGGTTCACTTGATACAAGCGTATATGGGGCTGAACTGACATAGGAATCGATCACTATACTAAGCATGGTGATGTGTTCCTACACAGACTGTGGTTGTGATCAAGTAGCATTCTATAATGTGCTTCATGTTAAAACTGAAAAATCCTTGGGACTTGGATTTGAGATTGTGAGGAGGACTTGGTTGAGATTCTGCTACAAAAACTCATATAAGTTTGGGTATTTTCATACTGATATTTTGGAGAAGAAACTCTCAATCTCTCTAAAAATACTCAAAACTTGGTTCTGATTATGTATTAATATACCGACGGTGATTCTGCTGATGTATTCATGGAAGTATCCCCTTTAAAACTTTTTTGCGGCCCTTCAGATTGGTTCAGTATGAAAATCTGGTCCTTAAAACAAAAAATGTTGTGCACCCCTAGTTTAGATCTAAGCATATTAATGTGGGTGAATGGCCCAGTCACGATCCACACCTAAATCTCAGAGAATCTGTGGCAAGATGTGAAAATTGCTGTTCGCAGACGCTCTCCATCCAATTTCAGCTAGATTGCAAAGAAGAATGGGCAAAAATTTCAGCCTCTCTGGTACAGACATAACCCAAATGACTTGCAGCAGTAATTGCAGAAAAAGGTGGTCCAAAAAAGTATAGGCTCAGGGGGCTGAATACAAATGCAAGTCACTACTGATGAGTGTAGTTAGATGGGAGGGAGGAGCTAAATGCAGAGCTCCTCCTTTCTTCTACCGCCTAAATGCAATTTTATGAGCATCATCTGTCATCTCCTATCTCAGTAATGAAACAATCTCTCTTCACTGAATATAGATTTTACCTATATAGAATTTTGAGAATGATCGATCAATTCTGGTGGAGAAAGAGGCAAATCTCACTGATAAGTAGAGATGGGCGAACCCAAAAACAGTAAAGTTCGGGCCCGTACTGAACATCTACTGTTTGGGCACGGACCCCGAACACGGACTTGAGCAAGAAGTCCATGTTACTGTTCGGGTTTGGCACCTCGTACACCGGTCGTTTCTTGCGCTATCCTCTGCATGACAGCGCAAGAAACAATGGCAGCTTAGATTGGCGGTAAGATTTATACCACCGGTCAGACTGCTGCTGCTGCTCCCTCGCTGTCAGATGACAGGGTGAGCCCGCAGATGTAATCAGAGCTAAAAAGTTTACCTAAGATTACAGGCGTTGGCTGATGGAACTACTACTTCCAGGTGCAAACCTCAGCTGTAGCGAGACTGGCTATCAAGAATAGAGGAGTCCCCACGCAGATTTTATTATTTGAATAAACAATTTAAAAAAAAATATGAAGCCCCCCATTTTTCACAACTAGCCAAGCTAAAGCAGACAGCTGGGGGCTGGTATTCTCTGACTGGTAAAAGAGCCATAGATATTGCCCCCCCAGACTAAAAATAGAAGCCTGCAGCTGCCCTAAGAAAAGGCGTATCACCCAGCTTTTCCCACTTGTCCCATGATGGTGGCAAGTGCAGTTCTTATTTGTGGGGTTGATGTCACCTTTGTATTGTCTGGTTATATCAAGCCCACGGGTTAATAATGGAGAGGTGTCTATAAGATGCCTATCCATTACTAATCCTATAGTTATACAGCCAGAATAAAGTCCTTTATTTGGAATAAAATTAAAAAACACTTTCACTTTATTTAAATAAACACAGTTACACTCACCTAATTCCCATTCCACTGAAGCCATCGTCTCTTAAAATACCACAAAATAAATAAACAACAATACTCACCTAACGCCCATTCCATTGAAGCCAAGGTCTCCTGTAAAAAAAACAAATAAAAAAACAACCATATCCCTCACCTATCCGACGTTCTATCACACGCTGTAATCCATGCCTGGTATAAATAATTTAAAACCTGGACAGTGCCAAGATTTGACTGCCCAGGCTGAAAACCACTGGACAATGAGCTGCTGCAAGTGCAGTATCAGTGGTGACCTCATTGAGGTTATAGCTGGTCACTTAGGCTGCATTCCCAGCCGAGCCAATGAACTGCGGTGAACTCAATGCTGCACAGTGAGACTTTTCTTACAGTGCTAAAGGGGAACGCACCGCTCCCAACACCTTAACCCTCTAAATGCTGCAATCACAGCATTTAACAAGCAGGCAGAGGAAGAAAGCCCCTCTGGCCTTGGTCCGGAGTCATCATGAGGCTCAATCATTGCAATAGTGACTCGATGTCATCATGACATCCAGGTCACCGAGGCACTAGCAGGTTAGGTAGATCATACCCAGTGCATGATCTCACCAACTTGTGTCTGCAGCACTGGCAGGTTGCATTGCTATCCGTTATAGCTGCAATCAGTCTGCAGAAGTGAAAGTCCCATAGTAGGACTAAGTAAAAAAGTAAAAAATTAAAAGACCACTGTAAAATTTTCAGCTTGTCTGATTTTTCTCTTCGTAGGTATATTTTTGAGTAAAATGTAAATTGTTCTTTTATTCTATAAACTACTGACATGTCTCAGAGTTTCAAAGCACTACATTTTGTATTTATGTTCAGAAAATGAGAAATGGTCAAAATAACGAAAAAATGCAGTGCTTGCAGATCTCAAATAATGCTATGAAAACAAGTTTATAATCATTTCGAAACTACAATACTAATGTTTTAATTCAGGAAGAGTTCAGAAATCAATATTTTGTGGAATAACCATGATTTCTAATCACAGCTTTCATGCGTCTTGGCATGCTTTCCACCAGTCTTTCACACTGCTTTTGGGTTACCTTATGCCACCCCTGGTACAAAAATTTAAGCAGTTCTTCTTTGTTTGATGGCTAGTGACTATCCATCTTCCTCTTGATTATATTCCAGAGGTTTTCAATGGGGTTCAGGTCTGGAGATTGGGCTGGCCATGACAGGGATTTGATGTGGTGGTCCTTCATCCACACAATGATTGACCTAGCTGTGTGTCATGGCGCATTGTCTTGCTGGAAAAAACAGTCCTCAGAGTTGGGGAACATTGTCTGAGCAGAAGGAATCAATTTGTTTTCCAGGATAACCTTGTATGCGGCTTGATTCACACGTCCTTCACAAAGATTAACTTGCCCAATTCCAGCCTTGAAGAAGCATCCTCAGATCATCACTGATCCTCCACCAAATTTCACAGTGGGTGCAAGACACTGTGGCTTGTACACCTCTCCAGGTCTCCGTCTAACCATTAGACGACCAGGTGTTGGACAAAGATGAAAATTAGACTCATCAGAGAAGATTACCTTACTCCAGTCCTCTATGCTCCAATCCTTATGGTCTTTGGCAAACTTCAGCCTGGCTCTCCTTTGCTTCTCATTGATGAAAGGCATTTTTCTACCTTTACATGACTTGAGCCCTGCCTCTAGGAGCCTGTTGCGAACTGTTCTTGCCGTGCATTTGCCGTACCATTTCCCATTCCTTTTGTAGATCACTTGATGTCATCCTGGGTTCCTGAGTGAAATTCAAATAAGATGACCATCATCCCGGTCAGTGGAGAGTCGTTTTCGCCCTCGGCCGGTCTGTAGTTTTGTTGTCCCCAATGTCTGCTGCTTGACCTTGTTGTAACGGACTGCCGTCTTAGAAATTTTAAGGATGGAGGCAACATGATGCTCACTGTATCCCTCTGCTAGTAAAGCCAGAATTGAACCCTTCTTTTCCTCACTCAAGACTTTTCTTTTCAACTCCTTTGGCATGGCTAAAAGTTATTTTTTCATTCCTATTACTTTTGGGATATTACTAGCACTTGTTTTGCCATCCAGCTTGTCCTATTGCAAGAGGATTGTGAACACCACAGCAGGGTTTTTTATACTTTCCTTCGTTAAATTAGATTTGGTTGAGGTGATCACCTAATCACAAGCACATTAAGTAGAATGAGGTATACTCTGGTTGGAATTCAACTGACACTGGAATGGAATGGCTGTCAGACATGTAAAGAAGCTGATTTTTATAAAACTGTGCAGTGGTCTCTTAATCTCTTAATTTTTGCCAGAGGATTTTACTCATTCAGCTGCAGCAGGAGGAAAAATAGGAGGCGTGCTTCTTTAAGAGTCCGTGTGGGTTTATTTGCTCCATAAACCCCAAAGCAAGTTAAGCAACAACACAAGGTTTCCAGCCTTCATTGCAGGCAAAAGCAACACTTAGGGTGTGTACACATGCTGCGGATTCTGCTGCGGTTCCGCAGCGGATTTGGCCGCTGCGGGTCCGCAGCAGTTTTTGCTGCGGTGTATAGTACCATTATTCCCTATGGGAATAAAAAACGCAGTGTAGACAGTGCGGATTTTTCTGCGCGGTTTTTCTGCAGTTTTGAAACCGCAGAAAGAATTGACATGTCAATTCTTTCTGCGGAATCCACCATTGTGGAGATGAAAAATCGCAGGGCAAAACCGCAGAGCAATCCGCAGGTAAAATCGCAGGTCTTTTGACCTGCAGATTTACCTGCGGATTTTACAAAATCCGCGCGGCCAAATCCGCACCCCATTCCGCAACGTGTAGCCTAACAGTCTTTAGCTGGGCTTTCCCTCAGGCCCTGTGAGCACACAGGCTAGGGCAATGTCCAGCCCGGAGGCTCCGTCTTGAGCCATACACACAGGAGGCCTTCTACCTCCCAAGTCACAGACCATGTGCTAAACTACAGCCTCCATTATGTAGGCTGTAATCACACCCACAGGTGAGGTATGGATCACATGGACTGGTCACCTGGTCATGACCTCACTGCAGGTCCATACATACACACACACATATATATTAATAAATAATATTATGGCAAAATAAACAATAAAAGAACCAATAAAACTGTCCCACTAGTGAACCCCTTTAGTGAACAGTGTACAAAAAAAGGGGGGCAAAAAATGATGCTTTATCATCATACCACTGAACAAAAAGTGGAAAAAAAATGGGATCAAAAAGACAAATGTAAATAAAAATGGTATTGCTGAAAATGTCATCTTGTGCTGCAAAAAACGAGCCACCATATAGCTCCATCAGCTGAACAATTAAAAAGTTATAGCTCTCAGAATAAAGTGACACAAAAATAATTTTTTTTCTATAAGAGTTTTTATTGTGCAAAAGAGCCAAAATATAAAAAAACTAGATAAATGGGCTATGATTTTAATTGTACTGACCTGAAGAATAAAGCTGCATTATCAATTTTACCATACCCGGAACGGCATTAAAAAATAAAAATTCCTGAATTGTTTGTTTTTGTTTATTCTGCCTCCCAAAAATCTGAATAGACAGCGATGAAAAAATGTCATGAGCCCAAAAATTGTACCAATAAAACGTCAACTCATCCTGCAAAAAAACAAGCCCCCACATGACTGTCAGCAGAAACATGGATAAATGATAGCTCTCAAAATATGGTGAAGCAAAAACTAGTTTTCGGAAAAAAAAAAAAACATCTTTTATTGTGTGAGAGGACCCAAACATAAAAACCCGATATAAATTTAGTATCGCTGCAATTGCAATGATGCGAAGAATAAAGTAATATAATCAATTATACTGCACAAGGAATGGCGTAAAAAATAAATAAAACCGATTTTTCACCTGCTGTTGATTTTTTCATTCTGCCACCCAAAGATTGCAGTAAGGCTCGGCTCACATTTATCCTGCGCTCTTCACTCAGCGCTTACACCAGGGTTTCCGTGTAAATCTCTGAAATACGTGATTCAGACAGAACCTCCGGAGGAAGATTCCATATAGGGAGGCAGATGAAGGGCACTGTGGATGCTGTCTCACCTGTGATTAGGTGGAGTTCGTCTTTTTATTAGGCGTGCATAAAAGTGCCATCGGCCACAGTTTTGTGCACTTCTAGAAAAAAGGACAGCGCTGAACAGAGGCCAGACAATGTCCAGAGTAACTTTGCTGCCTCATTACAGTGACTGGATCCTACGGGGATTTCATTTGAATTACGTCACTCGGAGATTTAAAGGGAAACCTCGATGTAAGTGCTCAGTGAGACCACAAGATAAATGTGATCCAAAATGTTATGTAAAATGTTTCCATAAAAGCTCAACTCAATCCACAAAAAAAGCAAGTCCCCACTCCGGTTCATCATCTGTTAACGGAAATATAGGGTGCTTCTATCTTACTTAAAATTATATTAATTTATTTACGCAATAATCAGTGATGATTAAAATAGACCACTACCACCATTAAAAAGATACCAGGAAGTGCCTGTACCTATCACTAAGCTGGACTGTACCTACCTAACAGCGGAGGTTGGCACCCTACACCTGCACAATGGTGCTCCCGCTCACCGTTGGCTGTCCCTTTTAACCCTACCCAGCCCTATTGGGATGGGGAGAAGGAAAGAAGGAGAAAATATAGACCCAGGTATTAACTCTTTAAAGGTATCAATGTACAATTAAATGCCACTTGTGTGGGAAGTCTATGTTAATGAATCATTACTACCCACGATCTAATTTGGGTGCATTGATCACCCCCAAGAATCAATGAAATAACAATTTAGAGGTTTGGGCTATGTCCCTCATCTATTTCCTGCCTATCAGTGGAGATTGGCACCCTATGTGAAAAAAAATTTTCTGCACTCCAGAGAACCTCCTGTATAAACAGTACTGCTTAGCCATATGGAGAGACTCGAGAAAGACGGAGAGCTATTTGCCAATAGTGCTCCGTCCCATCCGAGTATCGCCGTATGGTTAGGCAGTACTGTACAGCCACATATGGGGTATTTCTACATTCAGCAGAAATAGTGGGACAAATTCTGGTGCCATTTTTACCCATTTCCCAGTGTGAAAATGTTAAATCTGGGTCTAATGCAAAATACTGGTGGTAAAAATGTAATTTTTTTTTCTTCATTGCCCAATGATATAAAATTCTGTGACCCACCTGTAGTGTCAATATGATCAATGCACCCCTAGGTGAATTCACTGAGAGGAGTAATTTGTAAAATGGGGTCTCAAATGGGGGGGTTTCACTGTTCTGGCACCTCAGGGGTTCTGCCAATGTGACATGGCATGCTCAAACCAGTATAGCAAAATGTGAACTCCAATATGGCACTTTTTCCCTTCTGAGCTTTGCACTGTGCCTCAAAAGTAGTTTTTGACCACATATGGGGTATTGGGTGCACTCAGGAGAAATTGCAAAAATATTTTGGGGTAAATTTTGCCTTTTACCCTTGTGAAAATAAAAAAATTTGGGGCTAAAAAAAAAAACATTTTTGTGGGGAAAAATGTGATTTTTTTTTTATTTTCATAGCTTAATGTTATAAACTTCTGTGAAGCTCCTGCGAGTTCAAGGTGCTCACCATTACAGTTGAGCGAATAAGTTCGGAATTAGTGGCCGAATCTGAATTTGCCATATTCGTGCCAAATTTATGTTTGATGATCGGTTACGAACATATTCGCCAATTTCTTCTCCCATTCACTCCAATGACGTTCGGCGAATATTGCAAAAGCAATATTTGGCACCGATAGTAATTGGAACCGAATGTTGAAAAATTCGCTCAACTTTACTCACCACACATCAAAAGAAGTTCCTTGAGGGGTCTAGTTTGCAAAATGGTGTCACTTGTGGCGGGTTTCCACTGTTTAGGCACATCAGGGCTTTCCAAACACGACATTGCTATTCCAGCAAATTTTGCATTCAAAAAGTTAAATGGTGCTCTTTTCCCTTCCAAGCCCTGCCGTGCGACCAAACAGTAGGTTTTTCCCCACATATTGGGAATCGGCGTATTCAGGAGAAAGTGCACAACAAATTATATAGTGCACCTGTTATCCTTATGAAAATGCAAAATTTGGGGCAAAAAATATTTTTGAGGGAAAAATATATATTTTTTTTTTCTGTTTTTTTTTCACGGCTCACTGTTATAAACATTTGTGAAGCACCTGGGGGTTCAAGGTGCTCACCACGGGGGGCGGGGCCTAGCTCTTCATGTGAGAAGTCGGGTGGCTGTGCTTCTCTGCCACCATTAGCCTCAATTATCCTGCACAGAGCCAGAACCAGCTAATTCCTTTACCAGGATCAGATGTCTGAAGGTCCCAGGAGTCAGGGGCGAGCTTCTGCCAGACTCAGAGAAACAGACATGGGCCGCAAAAGGCAGAAAGATGTCGGAGCCTGCAGCAGTGCCTCAGTCCAAGATGGTACTGAGAGAGAGGAGGAGGCGGGAAGAAGAAACACAGCCTTTGCACAGAGGCTGGAAGTCTCAGCCCGGCTGATCAGGTATGTGAGGGGCATAGAGACAGATGAAGAAGGAAATGGAGGGAGTGAGAAGCACAGAGATGAGGAGGAAGACGATGAGGAGATGCCTGTGCTGAATGCAGAGCTGGAGCAGGAGGAAGAGGGGGATGGTGACACTGTGCAGTTAGCTGAAAGTGCAGATGTAGCAGAGCCCACCCTGCGGGATGTATTCCAAGCTGTCTTATACTGCAAGACTGCCTTAACTTCTCTAACAAAGCAGGTGAATTGCTTGAAAGAAGAAATGGGAGGCATAAAAACATCTATGCAGAAAGTTACAGCCAGATTAACTGAGGTGGAGGACAGAGTTGGTGTAACAGAAGATCACTTAACCTCAGTGCAAAAGACACAACAACAGCACACTCAGAGGATCACGGTAGTAGCCAATAAAAATGATGACCTGGAAAACCGGTCACGTAGGAACAATTTGCGCATTGTGGGCATCCCTGAGAGAGCTGAGGGTGCTGACCCCACAGCCTTTATTGAAACCTGGCTGCTGGACAAGTTTGGTGCTGATAACTTGTCGAGAGTGTTTGCGGTGGAGCGTGCCCATCGCGTACCCATGAGACCCCCCAGTGCCGGGAGATGGACCCCGCACGATGCTAGCCAGAATCCTGAATTGCAGAGACAGGGACACTATCTTACGAAAGGCTGGAAAGTTGACAGATCTTAACCTGGAGTGCAACCGAATCGAAATATACCCGGATTACTCAGCCGAGGTGCAAAAGTTGCGACTGCGGTATGGCGAAGTGAAGAAACAGCTCCGCTCTTTGCATTTGAAATACTCTACAATTTATCTTGCTAAATTAAGAGTGGAAGCTTTTGGAAAGGTCATTTTTTTCCCGTCACCGGTTGAGGCTGCTTCGTGGTTGGAGCGCAACCGGAGCAAATTGAGAGAAGATAATGGCAATATGACCACATGACCCTGCTAGACTGATCACTGGACAGGGTTGTGGCGCGGCTTTACTCTGCGAAATAGGAGCGCAGAGGAGGGGGAGAACTCCCCGCTGGGATCTACGTATTATGGTTATTTGTTTGACTAATGGTTCGGGACTATGCATACTGTTGACAATATGGCGGAGAGACTGCCAATGATGGAGGAGCACACGACGCATGTTGAAGTGCGGAATACTGAGAAGTTGCTCAGGTTCTTTGAGCTCCCACTCTCACGTTGGGGAGAGAGTGACAACTGCAAAAGGGGAAGGGTGGGGGGAGGTGGGTGGGGCGGATTTGTAGAGAGATGGGGGTTTTCATGCTGTTTGACCGGGTATGATTGGGACCACAATGTAATGATGTTACTTGATGATGATGGATTGTTCTTTCTAATGCACAATGAGTAACCGTACTGTTCGGATGTTAAGTTGGAATGTGCGTGGTATATCTGATAAGGTTAAGAGGGCGGCTGTTCTGAATAATATCAAATCTTGTGAACCTATGATCACGTGCTTGCAGGAGACACATCTCACTAGAAACACTATGCACTGGTTGTCAAGAGCCTGGATGCTAAAGACATATCATTCTACTTATTCCTCGTACTCCAGGGGGGTGTCAGTCCTAATACACAAAAACACACATTATGAAGAGCTGAAAGTGCATGTAGACAGTGAAGGGCAGTATGTATGGATAGCTTGCAGATTGTTCGGACACAAAATGATTTTAGTGGCTTTATATATCCCTCCACCTTACTCTAAAAAGAAACTACAAGCAGTACTGGAACTGACGGGCAGATGGGGGGAGACTCCGTTGTTGATTATGGGAGTCATTAACAACACTATGAATGATTATTGGGATAAAGTAAGACCGGCAGGTACGGAAGCTGGACAGGACAGGATGACTGCCTTTGGCAAGTATGTAGGGGAACTTGGGCTGGTAGATCTGTGGAGAGTACGAAATGAGGGTAAGAGGACTTTTTCATGTCATTCGGCAACACATGGAACACTGTCGAGGATAGACCTGGCTTTGGGGGATACCGCTATGGACGGGATGGTGGGGGAGGTGGAATACCTACAGAGGACTCTCTCGGATCATGGTCCTATGGTGGTCACGCTTCTGGTGAGATCTGCTCAGGGTCAGAGGGGAGGTTGGCGTCTTCACCCGACGTGGCTTAAAGTGGTGGACATGGGTGGCATAACCAAAGAGCTAGAGCACTTCTTCCAAATGAACGAAGGGAGTACTGAGGCCACAACGGTATGGGATGCCATGAAGGCGTTTACGAGGGGACTTTTTATAAGTGAGATTGCGAGGTGTAAGACCAAAACTAAATTGGCAGATCAACAAATAAAGGATGACCTGACAAGAGCGGAGGCAGACATGATTTTGGCGCCAACGAGTGAAGCTCACAATAGACTAAAATTGGCTCAGGAGGCAGTTGATAAACTGCACATGATGCAAGCTGAGAGGAAAAGGGCATTTCAGCAAGCCCAATTCTTTGAAGGAGAGAGAGTGGGTCACTTGTTGGCGGTGATATCTGCGGCACAAAGGGAGTCTTCCAGGGTGTATAAACTGAGAGATCAAACAGGGGCGACTCTGACAGACACAAAGGACATACTGGAGGTCTTCAAGGCATATTTCATGGCACTGTACACTTTGAGAGCACGGGATACAGAGGGGGATGTGGAGAAATTTTTGGAAGGCATTTCACTACCTAAATTGTCTGAGGAAGATAGGTTGAGGTTGGAAGAACCTGTGAGTGTGGAGGAGGTGGAATGTGCAATACTGTCTATGCCCAATAACAAATCACCGGGAGCTGATGGTCTACCTGGGGAGGTGTACAGGGAGTTAGTGGAACTGCTGGCTCCGAAATTGAAATCTGTGTTTGATGAGGCTTTAGTGACGGGGGCACTGCCGAGATCAATGGAGGAAGTGGTGATAGTAGTTCTGCGAAGGAGGGAAAAGATCCCATGGATGCGGAGTCGTACAGGCCCATTTCGTTGTTGACAATGGATGTCAAAATACTCGCTAAGATCCTGGCCACCCGGCTCACCGGGGTTGCGCATACCATTATACACGAGGACCAGTCTTGCTTTATGCCTAACTGCTCCACGGCTGTTAACTTAAGAAGATTATTTCTTAATATGCAACTGCCTGCTGATAATGGTGGCAGGAGAATAGTGATGTCATTGGACGCTAGGAAAGCATTTGATAGCGTGGAATGGCAATACTTATGGAAAATCATGGAACTGATGGGATTCGGCCCCGCGTTCATGGCCTGGGTGAAGTTATTGTACTCATCCCCAAAGGCGGTAGTTAAGGTGAATGGAGAACAGTCCGGGATGTTTGACTTGCATAGGGGCACAAGGCAGGGGTGTCCGCTGTCCCCGCTATTGTTCGCGGTGGCAGTGGAGCCCCTGGCGGCCAAGATCAGAGCTAAGAGGGGAGTGGTCGGATTTAAATTTGGGAAGCTGGAAGAAAAAATATCATTGTATGCCGACGACATCCTGTTGTTTTTGGAAAGTGCAGGAGAGACACTGGGGTGCACGATGGATGTAATTACACAATTTGGGTGCATTTCGGGACTGGAGATAAATTGGCACAAGTCTTATGTCATGGCTGTGGATAGAGCAATAGAAGCGGAGGAGATAGATGAGAGGGGGAAACAACTCCAACTAGTTTCACAGTTTAAATACCTAGGGATATGGGTAGCTCTTCCACTGTCCCGATTCACGGGTCTGAATTTGGTTCCTCTGCTAGAGAAATTTAAAGGGAAAATAGGTGCATGGTGCAAATTGGCTTTAACGGTAACAGGTAGAACTAACCTGATTAAGATGGTCCTTATGCCACAACTCATGTACGTTTTGCACAATTCGCCGATATGGCTACCAAAAAAACGGTTTCGGGGCATTGATTCTATCTTCAGATCCTTGATATGGGGCAAGAAGCAGGCACGGATTAAATTTGGAACTCTGCAAAAAGGAAAGGAAGAGGGAGGACTGGCCGCACCAAATCCATGGGTCTATTTCTTGGCAGTACAGGGCCAGCATGTCAGGGGATGGAGAGAGCTCGATTGTGGAGGAGAAGCTCACCGGGTGCTGACACATGTGACGGGGAGACGCCCACTTATCCAGGGTCTAGAGGATGGTACCTTTAAGAAACTGGGAGCACCATATCCTACCATAGGCATGATTCAGAAAGTATGGGACACCATTAAAAGGATCAGAGGGGTGGATGAGCTGACTAGGTACTCACCGGTGTGGGACAATGAGCATCTGCCGGAACTTAACAAGCTGCGTCAAATGGGCAATTGGAAGGCGAAAGGAGTGAGATATGTGTGCCAGCTGCAGAGTGGAACGGACCTGAAGACCTTTGAGACATTGAGAGAGGAATTTGATTTGCCTTCGGTATGGGGGTTTCAATACTATATGCTTCGACATGCTTGGAGGGCACAGTGTAGATTGGGAGCCATGACGGTTCAGGGCGACATTGTACTAGACTTTGTGTGTATGAAGGGAGGGACGAGGGGAGTTATATCGAGCATATATCATGATCTACTACACTCCTATCTGGGGGACAATCACCTCACTGCAAAGAGTAAATGGGAGAGGGAGGTGGGTACCCTCACAACAGAACAATGGGAGGCTATTCTTGAATATGTCCCGAAGAGCTCTCTAAGCGAGCAGGCACGGCTCTCCCAATTATATGTAATACATAGAACATACAAAACACCGCTGGTCCTATTCAAGGCGGGCTTGAGGGGAGACTCTAGCTGCCCTAGATGTGGCACAGACCAGGCCGGACTGTTACACATGCTATGGTCGTGTCCGCGGCTGGTGGCATACTGGCTGGTCGTTATCAACAAAATTGAGAGAGCTTATGCATGTACGCTCGACAGGAATCCAGTGCTGTGTGTTTTGGGGGAGGTGGATGGGATACCTGTCTCAGAACATTACAAATTGGCAATAGCGAGGTTGCTGTATGTGGCACGCAAACTAATAGCACGAAAATGGAAGGATTCGGAACCCCCCACTAGGAGGGAATTTATTGCTCAGACACGTACGGTAATGCATTTAGAGGAAAGCATTTACAGGCGAAGGCATGGTGAAAGAACTTTCGAAAAAATATGGTCTGCCTGGATGGCGGTGATATGATTGCTAAGACTCTCAAGTATACCCGGCATAAGGAGTATTGGGGGAGGGGGGAGGGGGGGATGGCTTTGATTGTATTACTACAAGATATGTGAATTGTTACATGTATATTGATATCCACTGTTTATTGTTTAAAATCTTTTGAAACCTAAATAAAAATAACTGGTTTAAAAAAAAAAAAGATGCTCACCACACATCTAGATAAGTTTCCTGAGGGGTCTAGTTTCCAAAATGATGTCACTTGGGGGGGTTGTTCCATTGTTTGTTTAGGGTACGCTTCCACAGTCAGTAAACACTGCAGATTGGACGCTGCGTATACCCGCAGCGGCCAATCCGCAGCGGCCAGATGTTACAGCATTGTGGAGGGTATTTTATGAAATCCCATCTCCACTATGCGTGCAGGGACACCTGTGACTTCCCTGCGTAACCGGACATGTGGCATGTCTTTCTAGGCATGTCTATTTATCTTGCGGAGATGCTCAGTCTCTGCAAGATAAATATCACAGTCCTATGTATAGGATGTGGTGATTCTGCATGGTTCAATGAACACATGCGGAACCACAGAGCATAAAAAAACTGGTAGCGCTTTGGACAGAGCTAAGTCCGGAAATACAGCAAAAATATGCCAATTTTTGTCAAAAATGACACATACATCTCACCCCAAAACTTAATATATCTATACAGCAATAAGTGAGGTTAAAAAATAACTTTTAATATGTAACTTAAAAGCGCCAAAACAATAATGTCACCAATAGTAATTAAAAGGATGCCATCTGATGGGTAATCCCTGGAAAAAAATGGGAACCACCCAACCGCATCAATCAGGATATAAAACGTTGCTAATTTATCATGTCAGGCAACAGTTTGTATAAAGGATACAGCATTTAACAGTTAGCACACAATGCCATAGCCAATTGCATATATGTATATTGTGTTTGGCTAAACCAAAAAGGATTTATAGCCCCGAGATACAAGAAGGTGAGATATATAAAATAGGAACAATCTCACCGGTTTTTGCAGATGGCCAGGAGTCTCCAGGGATACTCTGTATACACACAGGGAGGTAGCGATAGGAAGACAATACCCTGTCAAATCCCTCAAAAACTAACCATCATCTGATCCCCAGACTCCTGCCCTTACAAGGGCAATCCACAGCTCACCCTATATTGCACATGCCCTGCACTTTCCCTTAGAAGAGCGTCCCAACGCGTTTCAGCCAAGTAAATCTTCAGGGGACTAATTGTTGCAAAGTGCCATAGTGCTAAAGCTCAAAACAAGGATCCTTGTTTTGCTGTCTGCATTTATAGTGGAAGGATCCATATTCAAAAAGCCAAATGGTGCTCCTTCCCTTTTGAGCCCTGCCGTGTACCCAATCAGTGGTTTTCCCCCACATATTTGGTATCAACATGCTTGGGAGAAATTGCACAAATTTTTCCATGTTACCCATTGCAAAAATAAAAAAAAATAGGTCTTAATTAAAATTTGTGACAAAAACTTAAATGTTCTACATTCCAAAAGTTCCTGTGAAGCACCTGAAGGGTTAATAAACTTCTTGAATGTTGTTTTGCGTACCTTGAGGAATGCAGTTTTTAGAATGGTGTCACTTTTTGGTATTTTCTGTCATACAGACCCCCCCCAAAGTCACTTCAAATGTTATGTGGTCCCTAAAGAAATGGCTTTGTAAATTTTGTTGTAAAAAATAAAAAATGGTGGGAAATATTAACTATTTAACTTTCTATTTAAAGGACATAAAATTTAAAAGTTTGAAAATTGCAAAATTCTCAAAATGTTCGCCAAATTTCCGGGTTTTTTTTTTCACAGATAAGTGCAAGTCATATCAAAGAACTTTTACCACTGTTATAAAGTACAATATGTCACAAAAAACAGTCTCAGAATCAGTGGGATCCATTGAAGCGTTCCAGAGTTATTATCTTTATTACCTCAAAGTGACACTGATCATAACTGTAAAATTAGAATGTAATAAACTTGTTCTAAAATGCTATTTAATTATTATAATGGTATGGGTAAAGAAAACTAAATTACAAAGCTTCTCCTATACTTTGTAATGTGAAACATTCAGCACACAAATAGCATAAGGATGACAACCGTGTGCTGAACATGTTGTTCACTGACTCAGACTTGTATTGACCATTGTCATCTGTGTTTTACAAGGACATATGCATAAGAGCAGTGGTTATAATGGGTACGTGGGTTATATGTGAAAAAAAGGATACCACACGTACTGGAAACACGGACATGTGAAGGAATCACCCGGCCTGCAAATAGTTGATCTGTGGGGGTGATAAGGGCAGTAAGCTGATCTAAACATGGGTCATCAAGAGCAATGGACAACACATTTAAGCTTTCACCCTGCAATTTTAATGTCCGTTTTTTATTTAACAACTTTACTTTAGGGAATAAAAGTTATTCTGGTAGTTTCTCCATAGATTGTCCTTTCTCTAACTGGCATACAGTACACTGACTGCACAGAATTGAGAATAACTAACCTTAAATTTGGAAACAACTGTCACGGCTGTCATTCTGTTGGGTGCACCAACATAAACATTGTTAGTGACTAGTGGAAACACCTCTTGAAGTAGTCTGTCCTTTGTCTCCTGCAAAAGTTGAATAAGTTCTGGTGGAACAGGGTCCTAGATAAGGAATACAAAAATGCATATATAAACAGGCTTCAATTACTGTACAGGAATATATTTCAGAGGAAATAATGACAACTGCTATTTTCATAGTATGTGCATTTTTGTAAAGAAATACACTATTTTTTTTTCAAAGAATGAAAGTAGTACAGCACATCAAAAATATAATTGCACCACAAAGATTCTTCCTGCAATAGCCCTCACAAATCTAGGAGGAAATTTCCCGCAGTAATATAGTAAATTAACAATATCCAGCATTTAAATCCTGTGTACCTGGCATACTGAAACAGCAGCTATAGGGCAAAAATTAAGTTTTATTCTACCTACAGCCACTCGCTTACAATCAATGGAGTGGGAAAGGAAGCGATCACAGTCAACAGTCACTATACAATGAGCGTGGCTGTAATCATCTTCCTGACAGCCAACTCTGCAGAGTGTGTGCAGTGTATGTGTGCAGAGCTGGCTGTCAATCTAAGTGTAGGGGAATGTTCACAACCGTACTCACTGTTTAGTGAGTGCTGACTGTAACCGCTCTTTGCACTTCTCCGATGATTAAAAGCTAGCAGCTGCAGGGACAGTTAAACTTCATTTTCTCCCTGTAGTCGCTGCTCCAGTAAGTCAATACAGAGTATTTAAACACTGTTTGCCTGCAGATTACCACTATGTCCACAGGTAAATAGCGTTCATGGACAAGAAAGCCTGCTTTCAATAATGCCCATCTTCTCCTGTCACATACGCATGTCAAAAATAATCA
This sequence comes from Dendrobates tinctorius, assembly GCF_039654945.1. NCBI lineage: Eukaryota > Metazoa > Chordata > Amphibia > Anura > Dendrobatidae > Dendrobates > Dendrobates tinctorius. The sequence continues at coordinate 221,455 of NW_027361713.1, read as the reverse complement.
TAATGGCAAAACATTAAGTGCTAACACGTGCACAAGGAAAGACATAATTACTTGCCAGTAATGGGATTTTACAGAACCCATGACAGCACAATTGATAGAGGTAATCCGCCTTTCAAGAACTGAAAACCTACAGAATAAAAGGTCTGATCCACTCCCACGCATCAGCTGGATTACAGAGCATGAGTGGACACCCTTTAACAGTAATAAAACATCAACACAAAATTGCTTCCTCAAGCACTAGTGAAACCAACCCCATGAATGAAACAAGTGATCACCCATTACATCATTGGCAGGAGGGAATATAAGGGTGCTGGTCAGGAGTTCTGGAAAATCCCATTACTGGTATATAATTTTGTCTTTTCCCATCACCCATGACAGCATCATGGAGAGATTTACAGAGAACTTTAACTTTACGGTGGGACCACAGCCTTTAGAACCCTTCTCCCAAAGGATAGATCGGCAGAAGATCCCAAATCACCTTGCATCTTGTATAGACACTATAGGTTTGAAGACCACATTGCTACCTTACATATGTGTTTGATAGAAATATCTGCTTTCTCTACCCAGATGGTTGATATAGGCTTAGTAGAATGAGCCATCAGGCCTCCTGGAACTGCTCCATTACTTGTGGAATATGCTAATTTCATAGCCTCTTAGTCCATCTAGCAAGTGTGCGTGCAGCTAGAAGAATAAGGGTGGCTCTCACCATCCCATAAAATCCACTTTATTAAGGCAATTTGATAATTGACCCATAATAATAGACCCATAGATTGCATTTGCGCGAAATGGCCGTCGTCCTTCACAGTCCACACATGGGACTCTCCTGTCTTGGATGTTTTAAATTGCCTTAATATAGTGGATTTTATGGGACGGTGAGTGCCACCCTTATTCTTCTATTTGCACATGTTCTGTTTTTTTCGTTTGGGTTGGCACCCGAGAGCCCAGGCACAGATGCTTACATCGTTTCTGATACCAAATCCAGGTGTATGAACACAGGTGCTGCAGCGATGTGTATTTTTTTTTGTTATTTTTTTGTTTGTGACCAACTAGAAATTGTGCTTCTAGAGGCGTTAAGACCTTTCCTAGGGTCCTGGACGGAAGTGAAAAGTGACTGACATCTCCTGCGGCTGAGATATATTTTATAGGACTTCACTTGAAATCAAGAGTAGGTATTGCTCTTCCTTAGGATTCCTAGGGTTAGTACAGAGGAAAGGGAGCACAATTCCCAGACTTAGAGGCTACCTTAGGGAGGTTGGATAAGTCTGGTTTCAAAATTACCCTATCCTTTAGGACTTAAATAAATGAAGTCAGAGCCACCAGGATGTTTTTAGAGTAAGGATCTTAACAGATGATGAATCTATGGGCTCAAACTGAGGTTTGGTTAGAGCTACCCCTAACCATAATCCCAACCCTAACCATAACCCTAACCACAAACCTAACTCTAACACACCCTTAACCCTAATCCTAACCTCAACCCCAATCCAAACCCTAGCCCCAACTCTAGCCGCAACCCTATCCCCAACCCTAACTTTAGCCTAACTCACTTTAGCCCCAATTCTAACCCCAATGGGAAAATGGAAATAAACGCATTTTTTTTATTTTATTATTTTTCCCTAACTAAGAGGGTGATAAAGGATGGTTTTATTTACTATTTTTTTATTTTGATCACTGTGATAAGGTCTATCACAGTGATTAAAATGAACAAATATGAAAAATCTCCTATTGTTGCCAGGTGCAGGCCAGCAGATCTCAGTGTGCGCACTGCGCATACACCCGCCATTTTCTAACCGAAAGAAGACATTGACGGCCGTGGGGGGGAGCAGGAGGGCTCAGGGGGGATTGGGAACCCTATTTCTCTCTCCTCTGATGTGCAATCACATCAGAGGAGAGAGAAATTAAATGGCAAATCAGACTTTTTTTTTTTCAGTTGCCATTATACCATTAATAACGGCGATCGCAACCCCAGAGTCGGTAAAAAAAACAACCTGAATCATGTTCTCTGAGGCCTCGGCTACCCCCAGCAGCAGAGAGCCCAGAGAAATTCCGACTCTGGGGGCCGCTATACACTTTTTCCTGTGGATTAAGTACCCTTAACTGCCACCCTTAAAAGGCATATCGGCGGTCGTTAAGGGGTTAAATAGTTTAACAGCGCCAACGTGACAGTGTCTGTAGTTTACTTAGCAAAATCCAGCTTGAAAAAATGATTTTGAAATTCGAAATGTTGGCCTACCGAAATGTATGTTCAGTAAATGTACTCAATACTTGGTCAGGGCTCCTTTTGCATCAATTACTGCATCAATGCGGCGTGCTATGGAGGTGATCAGACTGTGGCACTGCTGAGGTGTTATGGAAGTCCAGGTTGCTTTGATAGCAGCCTTCAGCTCGTATGCATTGTTGAGTCTGGTGTCTCATCTTCCTCTTGACAATACCCCAGGTGCCAATTCCTGCTGGAGAATTAAATTTCCATCTCCAAAAAGCTTGTCAGCAGAGGGAAGCTTGAAGTGCTCTAAAACTTCCTAGTAGACAGCTTCACTGACTTTGGTCTTGATAAAACATCATTTTTCAAGCTGGTGTTATAAAGTATTCTAATTTACTGAGATAATGACTTTTGGGTTTTCATTGGCTGTAAGCCTTAATCATCAATATTAACAGAAATAAACACTTGAAATCACTCTGTAATGACTCTATATAATATATGAGTTCACTTTTTGTATTGAAGAACTGAAATAAATTAACTTTTTGCTGATAGTCTAATTTTGTGAGATGCACCTGTATTTTAGCCATGACTTGTCTGCCGTGTTTATGAGACATTTTATTTGACACATCTTCAGGACTGTCATCATCTACTGTATTCCCAACCTGCACCATGCCCCCCATCCTGCTGAAACCTCTATGCTGAGCATGATGCTGCTGTATTTGTCCATATTTCTGCACCTGCTGTGTGATATGGTAACAGTACTCCACATAATAACGCAAACCAATTTACCCTTAAATAAAAATAATGCATCTTTTGTGACCTCTAGATGGTAACATTGCCCCTAGACAATATAATTGCCCTCTACAAATGCCCTTGAAAGTAGCAGTGCTCACAATTTGCCCACTAAAAAGTAATAATGGCTCTTGTGTGTCCTTTTAACAGTCAAAATACACTGAGTGCCACCTTGATGTAACAATGCCTCTTAAATTCCCACTAAAGTTTTAATATATTCCCGAGTGCTCCTAAAAAGTAATATTGTCCCCCAAGTCCTGCATAAACAGTAATAATGGCCTATGTCCCATTATGTATAGTAATAATGCCTCAAGTCCTCCCACAAATTGTAATAATGTCACAAATTTCTGCACAATAGTTGTAATATCCCCTAATTCCCCCTCCCCACATACAGTAATAATGGCCGCCGAGTCCCCCCCCTACATACATCAGTCAGAGTCCACTCCTGCAAACAAAAATCATGGACCCCATATAATATAATTCTCCCCAAAATGCATCACACACTTTATGATACTCACACAGTATAATGCCAAACAGAGCCCACAACACAGTCTGATGACCCCCCCACAGCCACTCACAGTATGATGGCCTCCACAGTGCCCCCCAACATAGTGTGATGGCTTCAACTGTCCCCAAACACAGTATGGATAGATCCCATAGCTCCCTCACAGTATGATGCCCCCACAGAACATTGCCACACACAGTACAGGATATACCTAAATAAAATGGGAATGATTGGTGATATCAGCTTCCTGTTTGTGGCACATTAGTATATGGGAGAGGGGAACTTTTCAAGATGGGTGGCCATTTTGAAGTCAGCCATTTTGGATCCAACTTTATTTTTTCCAATGGGAAGAGGGTCATGTGACACATCAAACTTATTGAGAATTTCACAAGAAAAACAATTGTGTGCCTGGTTTTAATGTAACTTTACTCTTTTACTAGCTGAAGAGCCCGGCATTGACCGGGCATAGTAACTAACTACGGTTAGTTATAACAAATTATGAATATATATATATATACACACACATATATCCCACTCCGCATAGCCACATTCACTATAATATCCCACATCATCCTGTCAGCCAGAGCTACCGGACTACTACCACTGGACTACTAATATCCCACATCATCCTGTCAAAGCCACCGGACTACTACCCCTAATATCCCACATCATCCTGTCAGCCATAGCCACCGGACAACTACCACTAATATCCCACATCATCCCGTCACGGCTGCCGGACTACTACCCCTAATATCCCACATCATCCTGTCAGCCAGAGACACCGAACTACTGTCACTAATATCCCACATCATCCCGTCAGCTAGAGCCAGCAGACTACTCTCCCTAATATTCCACATCATCCCATCAGCCAGAGCCACTGGACTACTAGCCCTAATATCCCACATCATCCCTTCAGCCTGGGGTCAGAATCAGAGCACTGAGTGGAATGGCCCTAACTTCCATATTGGGGATCCCGTTAAGAAAGGCCTGGCATCAGAACCAGAGCGCTGAGTGGATTTGCCCTGATTTCCATACCAATTATCCCTTTAATAGAAGCCTTGAGTGAGAATCAGAGCGCTGAGGGATTTACCCTAACTTCCATACTGGAGATCCCTTTAAGAGAGGCCTGGAATCAGTACCAAAGCGCAGAGTGGATTTGCCCTCACTTCCATACCGGGGATCCTTTTACGAGAGGCCTGGGTTCAGAACCAGAGCGCTGAGTGGAATTGCCCTAACTTCCATACCAATGATCCCTTTAAGAGACCCTGGGCACAGAACCACAGAGCTGAGTGGAATGGTCCTAACTTCCATACCAGGGATCCCTTTAAGAGAGGCCTGGGGTCAAAACCAAAGCGCCGGATGGATTTGTCCTGACTTCCATACTAATGATCCCTTTAAGAGGGAAGATATGCCTATGGGACGGAGGATGTGTGATGGGGATATGGGCATGGGAGGGGGGATTCATTTCTGTCATGTGCTCCCTGCTCCTTTCTGGGGGGCAGACAATGGCTGGGAGCTTATGTTTCCGGGGATGCTATATTTCTCTCACCCGGTCACTGTCTGCTGAGGTGTTGTCGGATGAGAAAACTGTTGCTCATAGCAACCAATCATAGCTCAGCTTCTTTTAAACAGCTCTGGTGAAATGAAAGATGCTTAGTGATTGGTTGCAAGGAAAACTGTTGCTCATAGCAACCAATCACAGCTCAGCTTCTTTTAAACAGCTCTTTTGAAATGAAAGATGCTTCGCCATTGGTTGGTGATACACACACACACATTCAATTTTAAATATACATGAGTACTTTACAAGTTTATGACCACTTATAAAAATGTGCTCATAGTGCTGCCCATTGTGTTGGATCCTCTTCTCCCACTCTTGACACACTGATAGCAACACTGCAGAAGAAATGCTAGTCTAAAGCCCCCGTCACACTAAGCGAGATCGTTAGCGAGATCGCGGCTAAGTCACAAGTTTTGTGATGCAGCGCTCAGCAGCGATCTCGCTGTGTGTGACACCTATCAGCGACCGCCCCCCCCCCCCCGCCGGGTATCGCTGATCGTGCTGGAGTGTCCTGGGCCTTTTTTTGATCGCTGGTCTCCCGCTGGCCAGCACGCATTGCTCAGCAGCGATCTCGCTGTTTGTGACACCTATCAGCGACCGCCCCCGCCGCCGGGTATCGCTGATCGTGCAGGAGTGTCCTGGGCCTTTTTTTGATAGTTGGTATCCCGCTGGCCAGCACGCATTGCTGCGTGTGGCAGCAGGAGACCAATGATCAGCGAGCTCCCAGCGCTGTAAGCAGACGCTGGGAGCTGGTATCCGAGGTAAACCAATGGCAACCAATCACAGCTCAGCTTCTTTTAAACAACTCTGGTGAAATGAAAGATGCTTCGTCATTGGTTGGTGATACACACACATTCAATTTAATATATAGATGAGTTATTTACAAGTTTATGACCACTTATAAAATGTGTTCATAGTGCTACCCATTGTGTTGGATCCTCTTCTCCCACTCTAGACACACTGATAACAACACTGCAGAAGAAATGCTAGTCTAAAGCCCCGTCACACTAGCGAGATCGCTGCTGAGTCACAAGTTTTGTGACACAACAGCGACCTCAGCAGCGATCTCGCTGTGTGTGACACCTATCAGCGACCAGCCCCCCCACCGGGTATCGCTGATCGTGCAGGAGTGTCCTGGGCCTTTTTTTGATCGTTGGTCTCCAGCTGGCCAGCACGCATTGCTGCGTGTGGCAGCAGGAGACCATCGATCAGCGAGCTCCCACTGCTGTAAGCAGACGCTGGGAGCTAGTATCCAAAGTAAACAGTGGGTAACTAAGAGCGCTCGCTTACTTACCCGCTGTTTACCTTGGACACCAGCTCCCAGTGCAAACACGCTGGTATCCAGGGTACACAAAGGGTAACTAAGCGGCACGAGCTTAGTCCTCGCTGGTCCTGATCTCTGGTGAGTCTGCCTGTTTGACAGCTCACCAGCGATCATGTAGCGACACACCAGCGATCCTGACTAGGTCATATCGTTGGTGCGTCGCTATGTGTAACGGGACTCTAAGGGTATCAAATTCCTTGTAGGAATGCTCAGACCTGACACCCATAATGTGGTGGTGCACCATCTTGCTGGAAAAACTCAGGGAACGTGCCATCTTCAGTGCATAAAGAGGGCAACAAATCATCATGTAGCAATTTCAGATATCCAGTGACATTGAGGTTTCCATTGATGAAGAATGGCCCCGCTATCTTTGTACACCATATACCACACCATACCATCAATTATGGATGTCAGGTCCGAACATTCCTACATGAACAGTTTCCTGGAAAGTGGATTGGTCGTCGTGGGCCAGTTGAATGGCCACCAAGGTCTCCCGATCTGACCCCCATAGACTTTTATCTTTGGGGTCATCTGAAGGCAATTGTCTATGCTGTGAAGATACAAGATGTGCCGCATCTAAAACAATGGATACTGGAAGCCTGTGCTAGCATTTCTTCTGTGGTCAGAGTGTAATACAATTTTTTATCGCATTGCACTTGTCCATTTTTCTCACAGATGAGTATGAGCCCTAACTGTTAAACTTTAAGACAAAACCTTATTTAGAAACAAAATGAACATATAAAGCATCTAACATCTAAGTAAAAGCAAAAGTGCAAATAAATAACATTGTTACTTAGCAAACACTGTTTCTAATTTTAAAAAAAGTGTAGAATCCATTCCACCAGCGCCAAGGTTTACCCAATTGGGACTGTCCTAACCTGTAGTATTAAAACCTTATCATGTGTCAAAAATTACTTCAATGTGAATAAGGGATGAACAGGACCAAGAGCAACTATGGACACCCAGCAATGGGAAGCTATATAAACCTACTTAACTGTCCGTCGAGATGATAATAATCCATTTGTCCCTCGACGGGTCTAGCTCTGCTATATATAGATGGCAGGCTGCATTGTTGCATGTTGCGACTATACAGCTTGCCATACAGCAGAGACACTGAGCAGCGTGTGTTACCGCTGTTCAGCATCTCACGGTGAACTCATATGACCTGACTGACGTCATCGTGAGCGTGAGAAAGTTCTCATGCTTGCAGTGCCATCAGAAAGGTCCTGGGAGTTCACAGCCAATAAATTCACTTCACCTAACGAGTGTCGTCAGAAATTTTCCCACCGGGCTCACTCTGATGTCAGTTAGGTAAAGTGAGTTCATTGGCTGTGAACTCGCAGGACCTTTCTGACGGGACCGCGAGCATAAGAATTTTCTCACGCTCAAGGTGTTGTCAGTCAGGCCATATGAGTTCACCGCGAGACACTGAATAGCAGCAGCACACGCTGCTCAGTATCTCTGCTAGATGGCAGGCTGTATAGTCATATCATGCAACAATGCAGCCTGTCATCTTGATGTAGCAGAGCTAGACCTGTCGCAGGCCAAATGGATTATCTTCTCGGTGGACAGGTGAGGAATATGGTTGTTTACTATTTTAATTCTCTTACAGGGGACACTGGCTTCAGTGGAATGGGATATGATGTGAGTATGGTTTTTTTTTTGTACAGCAATATCAAAACATAAAGGAGTCTGTGTCATTTTTTCAATTAAAGGACTTTATTCTGTGTATGTGTGTTTTTATATAATATGACTATGGGGTTAGTAATGAGGGAGTCTCACAGACACCTCTCCATTACTAACCTCTGGGTTTGATGTCACCTGACAATACAAAGGTGACATCAAACTCCCCAACTATCACCCCACATGCCAGTGCACCAGGGCAAGTGGAAAGAGAGAGGCTAAGGGCCAGAATCGGCGCATCCTATAGATGTGTCTTTTCTGGGACAGAGCCCCTTCCTAGGCTATTAATATCAGCCTGCAGCTGTCTGCCTAGTCTTTGCTGATTATTAATTATAGGGCAACCCCAATTTTTTTTGTTTTGGGGGGGGGTCCCCATTTTAATAACCACTAAAGGCTGAATACACTGTGTGCAGAATGATTAGGCAAATGAGTAATTTGATCACATCATCCTTTTTACACATGTTGTCCCACTGAAAGCGGTATAGGCTTGAAAGCCAACAGCCAATTATGTAAATCAGGTGATTTGCATCTCTGTAATGAGGAGGGGTGTGGTCTAATGACATCAACACCCTATATAAGGTGTGCTTAATTATTAGGCAACTTCCTTTCCTTTGGCAAAATGGGTCAGAAGAGAGATTTGACAGACTCTGAAAAGTCAAAAATTGTGAGATGTCTTGCAGAGGGATGCATCAGTCTTGAAATTGCCAAACTTTTGAAGCATGATCACAGAACAATCAAGCGTTTCATGGAAAATAGCCAACAGGGTCGCAAGAAGCGTGTTGATAAAAAAAGGTGCAAAATAACTGCCCTTGAATTGAGGAAAATCAAGAGTCAATCTGCCAAGATGCCATTTGACACCAGTTTTGCCATATTTCAGAGCTGCAACGTTACTGGAGTATCAAAAAGCACAAGGTGTGCCATACTCAGGGACATGGCCAAGGTAAGGAAGGCTGAAAAATGCCCACCTTTGATCAAGAAACATAAGATAAAACGTCAAGACCGGGCTAAGAAATATCTTAAGACTGATTTTTCTAAGGTTTTATGGACTGATGAAATGAGAGTGACTCTTGATGGACCAGATGGATGGGCCCAAGGCTGGATCAGTAAAGGGCAGAGAGCTCCACTCCGACTCAGACGCCAGCAAGGTGGAGGTGGGGTACTGGTATGGGCTGGTATCATCAAAGATGAACTTGTGGGACATTTTCGGGTTGAGGATGGAGTGAAGCTCAACTCCTAGACCTACTGCCAGTTTCTGGAAGACACCTTCTTCAAGCAGTGGTACAGGAAGAAGTCAGTATCGTTCAAGAAAAACATGATTTTCACGCAGGACAATGCTCCACCACATGGATCCAAATACTCCACAGCGTGGCTGGCCAGTAAAAGTCTAAAAGAAGAAAAAAGAATGACATGGCCCCCTTGTTCACCTGACCTGAACCCCATAGAGAACCTGTGGTTCCTCATAAAATGTGAGATCTACAGGGAGGAAAAACAGTACACCTCTCGGAACAGTGTCTGGGAGGCTGTGGTGGCTGCTGCACGCAATGTTGATAGTAAACAGATCAAGCAACTGACAGAATCTATGGATGGAAGGCTTTTGAGTGTCATCGTAAAGAAAGGTGGCTATATTGGTCACTGATTTTTTTTATGTTTTTGAATGTCAGAAATGTTTATTTCTAAATTTTGTGTTATATTGGTTTACCTGGTGAAAATAAACAAGTGAGATGGGTATATATTTGGTTTTTATTAAGTTGCCTAATAATTCTGCACAGTAATAGTTACCTGAAAAAACAGATATCCTCCTAAGATAGCCAAATCTAAAAAAAACCCACTCCAACTTCCAAAAATATTAAGCTTTGATATTTATGAGTCTTTTGGGTTGATTGAGAACATAGTTGTTGTTCAATAGTAAAAAGAATCCTCTCAAATACAACTTGCCTAATAATTCTGCACGCACTGTATACAGGTGTGAACTGATATTAATAGCCTGGGAAGCTCCATGGGTATTACCCTTTTCCCGGGCTATAAACATCAGTCCCCATCCGTCAGCTTTACTTTTGAAGGTTTGGAAAATTAAACGGGAGCCAACGCCATTTTTTTTTTCAGAAAAAAATCATTAATTAAATACATGTAAAGTAAGCTGAACACGCACTGTCCTAATATATGTGACTGACATCTTTATATCTATTTATATCTATCTATCCTGTGTGTTTATACTATATGTAATCTAGTCGATTATGTTGAATCCCGCTGTGATTTTACTGTACACAGCTGCTGAATTGCCGACATTTCATCTACCTATTCTGTATATATGTGGTTTGAAGAATATTTCCTTTGAAAACTGTGTAAATGACAAAGAATTGCTCTATGTAAAAGCGCACGTTAAAATTGCATTGCAATCGTATATCAATTGCACTGCATTCGCTTGTAAATCGGATGCTAGGTGTGAAAAATCGGATTGTAGTCACTTGACACTAGTGTTACTTTTCTGGACCGAAATCGGAACTTTTTTTTTTTTTATTCTATTTAACGGTGATGTGTACGGGCCCTTGAAGTGAACCTGTCAGCAGGATTGTGCTCAGTAAACTACAGACAATGTCATGTTGGTGCCGTTATATATTGATCAAAACGATACCTGGGTTGATGAAATCCTTCTTGTGGTCGTTGTTTAAACTTTATTTGTAATTTTCAATTAATGAGATTCTCGTGCTCCGGGACGGCCTGTGGAGGGTCTTTATGTGGTGCTCTGCTAAGATATTTATCTGTATGGTTTATGACAGGTCACTGATCCCTCAGTGACGTGCCCTCTATTTTACATAATTCTATGCAGTATGGTTTAAAAAAACAAACAAAAAGAATTCACATTCATCAGGCTGGCACCTGCATTGTAGCATGATAAGGTGGATAGTATGCCTGTCTCATGTTATTTAGACATATAGCTTTGTTGATTAAAAAAAAAAAAAAATCTCCATCAAAATGACGCCTGCAGTCGCACCTGTGCAGTAGCATCTATCACATTTTGGTAGAGAAAAAAAATAGGTTCCATCAAGATGGCGCCAGCACCATCTTGATGGAGTCTAGTAATTTTTTCTAAACCAAAATGGCGCCTGCGCAGTGGCATCTAATTTTATTTTTCTCTAGCAAAATGGTGCTGGCACCATTTTAAGATTTTTGTTGTTTTTTTTTTTACACAACAAAACTATGTCGAACTAACATGAAAACAGGCATATAATACACTTTATCATGCTACAGCGCAGGCGCCTGCCTGATGAATGTGATTTTTTTTTCCCAAACCATAATTCTAAGCAGTATGTAAAACAAGGGGTAGGACATTGAGGGATCAGTGACCTGTCATAAGTCATACAGATGAATAGCTAAGCAGAGCACCACAAAAAGACCTCGGCACAGGTCGCCCCCAAAGCACGGAAAGGAAATTCCTCAAGTCTGTATTGTGCATGGGTAACATCATAGAAGTCTTCACTCACTAGCTACGTAACAACTGAAAATTATAGCACAAGCATACAGAGGGTGAAAAAATGCAGTTTACAAGTTATATAATGGCAACAAATACAATAGCATATTCTGAAAAAAGTCACATAGAACCATTTATATATATTAAAGACAACAGTCCATGAACCTACACTGAAGAGACACTGGGTGATGCAACAAGATAATTACCTAAATCACGCAAGTGAATCAACAATGGATGAAAGAACATTTCTTTTGGAATATACAGTACTAATCTTAAAAAGAATCTGTCAAGACGATTTCATCCCCTCCAAGCTACTGATATGCACATGTAGCTCTTTCAAAGACAAGTCCAGCATTACCTTTCAATGGCCAGTGCATTCCTCCTCTACTGAAAAATCAGCATTTGGATTGATATGCAGATTAGGCTGTAGACCTGGCCTCTGTCACTCCAGCTCTATTAATCTACTAGCACTGCCTGCTCCGGCTTTATTGACAGCCTCTATGCTGTTTGACTTAAGGCAAAGGTGCAGTCGGTCAAGCAGGAGGACGGAATAGAGATGGCATCTTCAGATGAACCAAAGTACTTTAGCCTCATTTGCACAGCTATTCAAGTGCTGATTTCTGTATATAAAAATACTGCCTCTTTCAAGAAAACTATAATTTTTATGCAGGTCAATGCTCCATCACATCACATGCATCAAAGTTTTCCACTGTTTAGCCATCCAGTAAAGTCCATAGATATGAAAGAATAATGACATGGTCTCCTTCACCTGCCCTGGGCACTCCTGAGAACTTGTGGGCCCTCCTTAAACAGGACATTTAGAGTATGTGCACATGTTAATTATTTTTTGCAGTAGAAATTTCTGTACCATTTCTGCATCTTTGGCAAGAAAAAAATGTGTAAAATGCGAGAATTTTTGCCGCATTTGTGCTGTTTTTTTCAGATGTGTATTTTTGTTGCAGATTTTTCCCACCTCATAAGAAAATAAAGGAAATCCTTCAGGTTTTGTGACAAAACAAAGCAGAAAAAAGCAACAAAAATGCAATGTGTGCACGTACCCTTACAGTGAAGGAAAACAGTACACCTCTAGAAACAGTGTCTGGAAGGCAGTGGTTGGTACTGCCAAAAAAGTTGATTGTCAACATATTAAGAATCTGACAGACTCCATCAAACTCCATGGATGGAAGGATTATGACTGGTATTGAAAAGTAGGGTGAATATATTGGTCACTGATAATTTCTTTTGAAATGCCAGAAATTTACTTTTGTACATTTTGAGTTGTTTTGTTATCATTTTATCAGATAAAATAAACAATTGAGATGAAAAAAATATGTTTTTCATTTAGTTACATAGCAATTCTGCATACTTATAGATGCATAATAATTCTGCATACATGGATATTATCCTAAGAAAGACAAAACCTCACTGTTACTTTCTTAAATAAACAGGTTCATTATCTCTTGTATTGATTGACAGCACTGGAGTTGTTCAATAATAAAATTAAGCATCAAAATTACTAATTTTCCCAAATTGTGTACAGTGTGGAACAGTAGCGCTGGTCACTACAGTGACCAAGTGATGGCTATATAACAGCGGACCCCCACTGAGTTTGTTCTCGGAACGGCGCCTAATCGCGCTTCATACCCCTGACATATAACGCAGTTAATTTAAAAAAGAAAAAAAATTGCAACAACAGATTACTCTTTAAATGTGGCAGCAGAAGATGCTGCAAGCTTGCATACTGCATAGAAAAATGTGTCATCGTACACGAAAAAGGACTAAAAAATATTTGAACATCAAAATGCTCTTTCAAAAACTCACATACTACTTCAGCAGAAGTGTGAACAAGTGTCAATCTGTTGGCATGAAATATAATTTTTATAATGTCAAAAGATATTCATGTTGTGTTGAATTTTCCTATTGTATCGTTAATAAACTGTTACAACGTATTCAAGTACTGCCGAACACAACCTATATACTACCTGAGAAAAAGAAAAATCACTGGTGGTTTGTTCAGCAGCAAAACATATGCAGTTACTTGCCATATTTTTTATTCTTTGAATATACGGTTATGATTACACATTTCTGAAATGCAAAAAAGCTGAAATTTCCACGGTACACTCACCTTATTTTTTTCGGCCATTCCTTCAATTTGATATGTCACTTTACCAGCGTAGTGCGATATAACAAAGTTAGGACTTTTTCTTAATTTGTCCCTTCCAAAGCACATACTTTGTGAAAGTTTTACTTCAAGTCGAGACTGGAGTTGGAGAGCATCTGAAGGCCGATTCAAACGACATTCCTAGAAAAATATGAAAATCTCATTACATTAGTCTTCCGATCCGTATCGTACACTATCATGCACCAAAGATGAAGTTACTCAGAAAAGGTTTATGTTAACCGGTCATAGAAAATATTAAAATCTCTGAAGCCACAAGTGAGGGGGGCATTCAGCCCTCTCCCTCCTCCTTTCTCTTTTGCAGCAGGACAAGAGCTTGCAATTCGAACTGCCTGGAAATAAACTGGTACAATGGGCATAAAGAAGTAAGAAATTAGGTATAATTGGGAAGTGGCAGTCTAAGGCTACTTTCAGACTAGCGTTACAGGGCGTAGCGCAGGGCCGCCGCTAAGCCCCGCCCCTGACTCCTCCGGTCAGCTCCTCCTCTGATTGCATGACGCTGCATGCAATCAGTGTACCTTATATTTAGCATTGGGTACGCTGGTCATGCGCTGGAACACTTTTGCCGGCGGATCCGCCCTTTTGGCGCTGCGCCGAGAGCACAAAAATGCAACAGAGTGCGTTTTTGTGCGCTTGGTGCAGCGCCAAAAGGGCGCAAGAGCCGGCAAAAGTGTGCCAGCGCACAATCAGCGTACCCAACGCTAAATATAGTGTACGCTGATCGCATGCAGCGTCATGCAATCAGAGGAGGAGCTGACCGGAGGAGGCGCGGCCGGGGGCAGGGCTTAGCGGCAGCCCTGCGTCCTGTAACGCTAGTCTGAAAGTAGCCTTAGACTGCCACTTCCCAACTATACCTAATTTCCTACTTCTTTATTTGCCTACTTCAGAATTTCTGTCTGAAGTTTAGTCTTTAACAAGTGAAATGCATGCTCAATTGGGTTGAGATCAGGTGAGTGACTTGGCCATTCAAGAATATTCCACTTCTTTGCTTTAATAAACTCCTGGGTGGCTTTAGCTTTATGTTTTGGGTCATTGTCCATCTGTAGTATGAAACGACGACCAATCAGTTTGGCTGTATTTGGCTGGATCTGAGCACACAGTATGGCTCTGAATACCTCAGAATTCATTCGGCTGCTTCTGTCCTGTGTCACATCATCAATAAACACTAGTGACCCAGTGCCACTGGCAGCCATGCATGCCCAAACCATCACACTGCCTCCGCCGTGTTTTACAGATGATGTGGTATGCTTTGGATCATGAGCTGTACCACGCCTTCGCCATACTTTTATCTTTCCATCATTCTGGTAGAGGTTGATCTTGGTTTCATCTGTCCAAAGAATGTTCTTACAGAACTGTGCTGGCTTTTTTAGATGTTTTTTTAGCAAAGTCCAGTCTAGCCTTTTGATTCTTGATGCTTATGAGTGGCTTGCACCGTGCAGTGAACCCTCTGTATTTACTTTCATGCAGTCTTCTCTTTATGGTAGATTTGGATATTGATACGCCTACCTCCTGGAGAGTGTTGTTCACTTGGTTGGCTGTTGTGAAGGGGTTTCTCTTCACCATGGAGACTATTCTGCGATCATCCACCACTGTTGTCTTCCGTGGGCGCCCAGGTCTTTTTTGCATTGATGAGTTCACCAGTGCTTTCTTTCTTTCTCAGGATGTACCAAACTGTAGATTTTGCCACTCCTAATGTTGTAGCAATTTCTCGGTTGGGTTTTTTCTGTTTTTGCAGCTTAAGGATGGCTTGTTTCACCTGCATGGAGAGCTCCTTTGACTGCATGTTTCCTTCACAGCAAAACCTTCCAAATGCAAGCACCACACCTCAAATCAACGCCAGGCCTTTTATCTGCTTAATTGAGAATGACATAACGAAGGGATTGCCCACATCTGTCCATGAAATAGCCTTGGAGTCAATTGTCCAATTACTTTTGGTCCCTTTAAAAACAGGGTGGCGCATGTTAAGGAGCTGTAACTCCTAAACCCTTCATCCCATTTTAATGTGGATACCCTCAAATGAAAGCTGAAAGTCTGAACTTCAACTGCATCTGAATTGTTTGTTTAAAATTCATTGTGGTAATGTCTAGAACCAAAATTAGAAAAATGTTGTCTCTGTCCAAATATATATGGACCTAACTGTATCTCTCTACAGCAGGGGGTGGGGAACCTCAGGCCCCAGGGCCATTTATGGCCCTCGATGACTTTATCAGGCCCCTGGCAGATTCTCGGGGACCGCAGTGCTTGGGCAGGGATTTGTATTTTGATTGCCACCAGCTCATTAGTTTCTTCTTACTCTGTGAGCACACAGACACAGTGTTCACTACTGAACACTGAATAGCATGCAATGAAAGATTATGTCCTGACCCCAGTGCCAGAGTCAGGATGTACTTTGTGGGCGGAGTTTGTATGGCCCCTGAAGGATGGAATAAATATCCAAATTGCCCTTGGCAGAAAAAAGATTCCCCACCTCTGCTCTACAGGAACACATTTCATAATTAGTGATGAGCGAGTATACTCATTACACGAGACTTCCCGACCATGCTTGGGTGACCTCCGAGTATTTAGATGTGCTTGGAGATTTAGTTTCTGTCGCCGCAGCTGCATGATTTTGACTGCTAGCCAGCCTGAATATATGTGGAGATGAGAAAATATTTGGAGATGTGAATATATGTGTTTTTTAGGAAATCCCCACATGTATTCAGGCTGGCTAGCAGCCGCAAATCATGCAGCTACGGTGACAGAAACTAAATCTCCTAGCACATCCAAATACTCAGAGATCACCTGAGCATGCTCGGGAAATCTCGAGTAACGGGTATACTAGCTTATTGGAGAAAAAAGGATTTAGTTCAGCTCACCCCTCATTGATGCTGCAGCAAGGTCCAAGCAAGGACACGTCTCCACTTGGATGTCTTGGAATACTTCACAGAAAAAGGAAAGTCCAGCTCAAGGAGTAAAATCCAGAATTTTCTTTATTTATTTCATTAAAATACAAGCATGGCTGCTATAGTCATCATTGCGGTTTTTACCCTGACATGGGATAGCCGCACAGAGAGTGCCCAGGAGGTTCTGTACGCATTTCGAGCAGTATACGCTCTTAGACTCAGAATTCTGAGTCTAAAATTCACTGTGGTAATATCTAGAACCAAAATTAGAAAAATGTTGTCTCTGTCCAAATATATATGGACCTAACTGTATATGAGGGCTTTTTTGTAGGATGACTTCTATTAGTCAAACATTTTGGAGAACATGTAACTTGCTAACTGTGATAACCTGTTAGAAAAATTAAGACATAAGAACAGCAATTCTGCTATTGTTTTTTTACACTTATATTTTTATTATTCACGTGCTGCACAAATATAGTGTAAACTTTATATTTTATTACTTTTTCACAGGGTGGATTGATTTAAATCACGCCGATTTAAATCATGATTTAAATCACGATTTAAATCAAAAGATTTTTTTCTATTTAAATCGGATCGATTTAAATCATGATTTTAATCATGATTTAAATCACTGATTTAAATCAAAAGGTTTTTTTTTAATATAAATCACGATTAAAATGAGAAGTGAGAGCAGTGTGCATGTGCGCCCATAGTTACACGGACGAAACTAGGGGCAACGATCTAACGCCAGGGTGAGGGGGGGACCCCAAAGTAAGTAAAAATCTTTTTTGTTTTACTATATGGCAATAGGTAGGTGTTTAAAAGCAGCATGTCTTAATTGTATAAACTATTAATAGCCTCCACATTTTGTTCATACTGCCCCTTTAATTCCACACTTCTAGCTTGGTTTCAGTTTTGGTTTAGTTTCTTTTTCCCTGCATTCAGTTGACATGCCCAAACTTGTTGGATAGTCAGCAGTACTTGGCTCAGGCTGTAGTAACATCAGCAGTGCTTGGCTCAGGCTGTAGTAACAATCAAACTTCATAAGTGATCTGTGTGAGCCATGGCAGCAGGTCGTAAGAGAGAGAGAGACCCTATTTGGGTTCATTTTGTTGAGATGCCAGCAGCAGATCTTGGAAAGAAAGGTGCAAGAGCAAAGTGCAAATACTGTCAAAAGGATATCCAAGGACTTGTTTGCCGTTTGAAATCACATTATGAAAACTGCAACCAGAAGGGAAATGAAGATGTTGATAGTGATACAACTAATGTCAATGAACCCCCACAGCTTCTTATGCACCAGGAGCCTAGTACTAGTGGTAAGTCTGGCAATTAATTTACAACCTATTTTTTTAACAGACATTTTACTGGGATGGTTAAAGTCTATGAAAAGAAAAATGATTTAAATCAAAAAAATCTGATTTAAATAAAAAAAATCTGATTTTTTTGATTTTTTTAAAAAAATCAAGATTTTTATCCACCCTGCTTTTTCACAATAAACGGTTTGAAAAAAAAATATTTTTGCATCATCATATTCTGAAAGCCTAAGGTTTCTGCCAGCAAAGCTCTGCGAGGGATAGTTATTTTGAATGACCAGATATAGCTTTCATTCGTACCTTTTTGTCGTGCATATGACTTTTAGATCACATTTTATTGCACCTTTTGGAATTTGGAATGTATAAAACCAGCATTTTTTTTTCCTTTTCATATACCGTTCATGATTGGGAATAATTGGAAAGTTAATTTGAATCATTGGATTGAGAAAATAATGACAATATGAAATGTATACAGTTCTTGCATTTTTTATGTGCAAAATTAGCAAAAACTAAATCATTTTTTTCTGCACTATATACTAAGACCGTTACCTTTTTATATGTTTCCATAAAAAGTTTTATAATTACTTACCTCATTCAGCAATGAAAAAATACTAACTGGACTCCCTTCGATAAGTTCCACACAGCGCTTATTGTCTTGGTAGCTGATAAAAGACCATTCAAGGCCTTCTGATGCATATTCATCCTTTAAACATGACAAAACATAGATTTTCAGACTAAAAATACTTATTAATCAGTAAAACATGTCATAGATACAAGACCACAAACATATTAAGTACCAGCTCCCAGAAAACGACATACTATTCCAAAATGGCTCCTAAACACCTAAATATGAGCTGCACAACAATCATTTTGACCTAATGGTACAGCATGGTTTTTACCAGTGCTAAAGGACATGCAGGTGAATTTATTGACAAGGCTCCAATGCAAATTGTAAAGGGCATAAATGTATCTTAAAGAAAATCTGTGAGCAGGTTTTTGCTACCAGAGGGGAGCATAATGTAGGGGCAAGAGACCCGAATTCCAGTGATGTATCCCTTACTAGGCAGAATGTTATTGTGTCAATAAAATTAGCCTTTTATGAGCAGGAGATTATCCCTACAGTTCTAGTTGTCTGGATGCCATGTAATTCTCCTGCCCAAGGTAACTGCACCCCTGGTACTGATTAGCAGCCTTCTTTCTAAGCACAGTATACAAAGAAAATGCCAAGCTATAGTGTGGGCAAGGTTATACAAAGATCAGCATTCAGAAAACTGGTAGATCTGCTGCAGAGAAACCAGTGATGTTATCAAAACGATAGCATGCGGATCAATGATAGAGCAGCTTGATGTAGGGTCAGAGACCTGATTCCAGTGCTCTAAGATTAGGTAGCAAAATCCTGGTGACAATTTCTTTTAAATAACAAAATTATAATGTTCTGACCCGAGCTCTTCAGATTTTGGAAGCAACAGCCTTGGTTTTACAAAAATATAGAGTACAGGAAAACAGGAAAGAAATTCCAAGTGCAGTGCAATTCCACAACTGTTTTTTGGTGGCTTTTAATTTACCATGTTCACTAACTAAACTGACCTGCCATTATGATTTTCCAGGTCATTATGAGTTCAAACACTTTTTTATTTATGTGGTGAAAAAAAAAATCCAAAGTTTGTAACAAAAAATGGAGCCATTTTCCAAGACCTGTAGCATCTTTATTTTTTGCTGATGTGACAGCTCTCCACGGGAGATCGTCGTGGGACAATCGTTATTAATGGGATTACGTCGGACACAGGGAGTATATTGTTTTATTTTTTTAATTTTTTTTTTTTTCAGGTGAGCGAGGGCTTCGGGGATTAGCAGAATATGGTAGGTATGTACTATATGTGTACTGTATGTGTTTTTTATATTCAACACATTAGCCGGATGATGGGACTACTACTGTCCTGGCTAATGGTGTCACTGTAGCAGGCATAGCTGGATGGGACTAGTAGTCCCATCGGACGATGCCTGCACATACACTGACACACACACACAGCCCCCCCACACAGATTCACTCAGACACCGGCACGCACACTACACGCAGACCCCCACACACACTATACACACACACTTCCCTCCTCTCGATCTGCAGCGATTCTAGCACTCACATCACAGGAAATCCGCAGATCTTTTTTACATTTGCGGTTTTGCTGCGGATGTGCCTGATTCAATGCAAATCAATGGGTGCAGAAACGCTGCAGATAAGCACAAAGAATTGACATGCTGCGGAAAATAAAACACTGCAAATCTGCACTTTTTTCTACAGCATGTGCACAACAAAAGTCCATTTCCCATAGATTAACATTGGCTGTGCACTTCACTGCAGATTTGATGTGAATCTGTGTGTCCAAAAATGCTGCGGATCCGCATCTAAATCTGCAACGTGTGCACACAGCCTTACTGGCGATTTTATCTTGCAGTTTTTTAAGTTGTCTTTGTTGCTTTCTGCCATCTGTCTTTCAATTCTTCCTTCTCCCACCCTACACTCTTCATAGACTTCTATAGGCAGCAACTTTTTATCTGATCCCTCAATGATATTAAAATCTGTCTTCATTAAAGACAGATTTGAGCAGCAAAGTCATACAAGGTGTCTAATAAGTTGAAAAAGAGGCATTTTACTTTCATTACTAAGTTTTATTTCTTCATTTGTACTAATGTTTTTTTTTCCTATAAACAGGAAGAAAAAAATATGCACCATCCTGATGTTACATATAAGAGTAAATAAAAACACTAATGCACTGTGGATAGAATCTATCAAGAATGTGCTATTGAAGAAATGTTAGGCTGTGGAGATTACCAACTGGAAGACAAAAAACAATTGTCAATTGTACCAGGAAAACTTGTTAAGGAACCTTTAAAAACTGTATAATTGTATCATTTTCCTTGTGTTCTTCTGTGACCCTGTCGTACTGGTTTTTCACACTTTATCACAAAAACAATGGTGATCAGCAGCATCCTAATTATCTGAATTTTACTAGAAGACTACTTGCTGTCAATTATGGACAATAAATGGATCAGTCTCTCAAAAATGCATTGCAACTGGGGTGTGGAAGCCACATATATGACCAAAGATCCGTAGGATATAACAAAAATCCTTTATTAGATAGTTATGACACAGGACGGGATACATGAAGAAAACATGCAAATTACAAGCAAAAAAGTGCAGCAGTGCAGCGAGGATGCGTCAACCTGACGGCTTCTGTCATTATTCTGCTAGGTTCTTTAGCCAAGTTATGATCATTATAAGTTCTCTTAGCAAATATGTAACTGGAAAAAGGGGAGAGCAGTGGTAACTCAATCCACTTTAGTGATGTCACAGCCTTCAAGTATAAGTTACTGACAGTCAGCCCAACCCAGAGTTACTGCCTGGGAGCTGTTGCAGCAAGACCCTCCATTAGAGTTGAGCGACTTTTGTTTTTTTAGGGTCGCGTTTCGTTTCGTGAAACCCGACTTTTCCAAAAGTCGGGTCGAGCAAGATCGTCCGATTATAGGGAAAAGTCGGGGTCGTACCGAAACCCGAAACCCAATGTAAGTCAATGGGGAATAAAAGTCGGCACTGAGAGGAGGACAGGAAACACACCAACAGTGCCCATTTGAATGCCAAAAGCATCAATTCTTCTTACTTAAGCTTGTCAACCTTAATTAACTTCATAATACAAGTTACGCACTGAAAAATGGGGGTTATTTGGCTACAGTTGTGGGGGGGGGGAGGGCTGGCTCCAGGTTTTCATGTGCCCTGGGCGAAAGAGCGCCCCTTTAACACATACCACAACTCATCATGCTCCGATACGGCAGAGAAATAGCGGTATAGTACAATGAAAAATACTTCACTTTTTACATCTCATGACGAGGCCCATCTATTTCTCCATACAGAATCATTGGTCCCATATAATGTTTGAAACAGTATATGATGAGCTCCACATAATGCTACAGTATATGTTGGTCCCCATGGATGAAGCTCCACTGTCTTATGGGCCCAAATAATGCTCCAAACATAATGGGCCCCATTTCTAATGCTCTAGTGTATAATGGGCCCTGTAAATGCTGCTCCAGTGTCTGATGTCCACCTTTGGAATGTTCCAGTGTATGGTGGGCCCCATCTATCATTCTCCAGAGTATAGTGCTCCCCAAAAATTGCTGTCCCAACATTGAAAACAATCAAATAAGTCTCCTCGCTAGGGAATCCCTGTACTTGTCTGGACTCCTTGTCGTCCCCATCTTCCATCTCACTGCACAGTATTTCAACTTTGCAAGTGCTGTGATCCTGAGCAAGCAGGGGGGGCCCACTCGTTGGCGACGGCACTGGCAAAGGGCCACTGATAGTACGGTGGTGTGTCTGATGGCGGGTGGGCCGAACCTGCACTTTCATCTGCAGCTTCCTCTTCCAGCTTCCTACCGTGTAAGATGGAACTGTATATGGGAAGGGTAACCTGAGTTTCATCAGGGTCAGATTCAGGCAGTGTAGCGTGCGAGGGGAATGTAGTGGTCTGGGTCAATGTACCAGCAGATTCATCGAGCAGTGGCTGGGCATCAGTGCACTTGTGTCGCCCCCAGGAGTACGGTCGCCACAGTGGCATTACCTTCTTCCTAGGGAGTGTGATGTCATGCTTGGGAGCAACGAACGATCTCTCTAGCAGGTTAACTGATTGGGCGGCGTTATTCCCACGAGTCATGACCCTCCAAACAGCGTTCATGAAGGCAAAGTGTTTGTTTTACGTGGGCAGTATGGTTGCAAAGCTGAACCTTAAAGGAATGTCCAGAAGGGCACCACCAGGAGTGGAGCCTACGGTTAAATTCGACTCCACCTGGGAAACCTCAACCATGCCAGCTACAGAACAGATGCACACATTGCAAGCTTAATTCCGTTAACGAACGAGACTCCGTCATGCCCCGCGGTCCGAGTCCGGCTTACTAGAGGGACACGTGAGGCTCTGGCACATGAGATTGGCCAATAACTGGTGTGTCATGCCCTTAAATGTCCGTGGCTGCATGTGCGCTACACTGAAAAGGCCAGCATTGGCGCTTACAGGTGCAGATAACCCGCTGAACAACGTTAGTGATGGGGATCATTGATTACAATTATTACCCGGGAACAATGATTTCCCAGTAAGTGCAGGTCAACCGCAGTTCCGGAATTAGGCCTAACCGTCATTCCTGAAAAAATGAAAAACTTACGTATGCAAACCACAGGTGCTGTAGCTTGCTTAACAGCTCGCCAGCCGTTCTCAAGCCCAGTATGGATTACACGTGATTGCACAAAGGTGAGAAAGGGTACCGTATCCCCAGATAACATGTATGGATAGCGTACACATTCAAAATATATGTCTATACATCAGGAGGCAGGCTCAGACGGTGTTAGGCCCAGTATGGATTGCACGTGATTGCACAAAGGTTAGAAAGGGTACCGTATCCCCAGATAACATGTATGGATAGCGTACACATTCAAAATATATGTCTATACATCAGGAGGCAGGCTCAGACGGTGTTAGGCCCAGTATGGATTGCATGTGATTGCGCAAAGGTTAGAAAGGGTACCGTATCCCCAGATAACATGTATGGATAGCGTACACATTCAAAATATATGTCTATACATCAGGAGGCAGGCTCAGACGGTGTTAGGCCCAGTATGGATTGCACGTGATTGCACAAAGGTTAGAAAGGGTACCGTATCCCCAGATAACATGTATGGATAGCGTACACATTCAAAATATATGTCTATACATCAGGAGGCAGGCTCAGACGTGTTAGGCCCAGTATGGATTGCACGTGATTGCACAAAGGTTAGAAAGGGTACCGTATCCCCAGATAACATGTATGGATAGCGTACACATTCAAAATACATGTCTATACATCAGGAGGCAGGCTCAGACGGTGTTAGGCCCAGTATGGATTGCACGTGATTGCACAAAGGTGAGAAAGGGTACCGTATCCCCAGATAACATGTATGGATAGTGTACACATTCAAAATATATGTCTATACATCAGGAGGCAGGCTCAGACGGTGTTAGGCCCAGTATGGATTGCATCTATTGCACAAAGGTGAGAAAGGGTACCGTATCCCCAGATAACATGTATGGATAGCGTACACATTCAAAATATATGTCTATACATCAGGAGGCAGGCTCAGACGGTGTTAGGCCCAGTATGGATTGCACGTGATTGCACAAAGGTTAGAAAGGGTACCGTATCCCCAGATAACATGTATGGATAGCGTACACATTCAAAATATATGTCTATACATCAGGAGGCAGGCTCAAACGGTGTCAGGCACAGTATGGATTTGACGGCCCAGACTACACAGCGGAGGAGCAGGGAGAGGTAAAGATTGCAAATGCTGGGGCCCTGCCCAAGCAAGGGGGGCCCACTCGTGGGCGTCGGTACTGGCACTGGGCCCCTCATAGTACGGCGGTGTGTCTGACGGCGGGTGTGCACCACCACCGTCAGAGACACTTGATTGCACTATGAGGGACCCTGTGCCAGTGCCCGCGCCCAAGAGTCGGCCTACCCACCTGTCCAGGGCAACGGCACTCGCACGGTGTCGTGCGCTAGGTGGTGACCCCGGCCATGGGGGGGGAGGCAGCACAGTTAGGGAGTTTTAGAAAGTGGCATATGTTGATGTTGGACATTCAGCTGATGCAAAAGGTGAAATAGGTCAAGTCCCAGGAAGAGGTGGACCAAAGCAAGCCATTTTTCTGTCACCCTATGTGTCATCAGGGGAAGGTGGGACAAAATCCTTGGAAACCCATGCGTGGTTCATTTTAATGAAGGTTAGATCATCCACATTTTGGGTTGACAGACGGGTCCTTTTTTCTGTCAGGATTGATCCAGCTGCACTGAAGACTCTTTCCGATAGCACACTTGCAGCTGGGCAAGCGAGCTCCTGTAAGGCATATTGTGCCAATTCAGGCCAGGTGTCCAGTTTAGCGGCCCAATAGTCAAAGGGGAATGACCTGTGTGGGAGAACATCGATATGGGAGGAAAAGTAGTTTGTAACCATAGTTGACAACTGCTGTCTCCTGTCACTTTCCATCGATGCAGTATTACCAGTTGTGTGAGCGGTACTTGAAAAATCAGTCCACAACATTGTCATGAAACCCCTGTCTCCAACGCCACTTCTGCTGTGTGCACCACGAACACCTCTGCCAAGCTGACCCTGGCCCGTACGGCTCGTGTGAGAACCATCACCGCTGCTGTGTGCTGGGAATGCCTCAAGTAACCGATTTACCAGAGTTGCTTGTTTATTAGCCAATATTAGGTCAAGGTTCTCCTGTGGCATGATGTTTTGTAATTTGCCTTTATAGCGTGGATCCAGGATGCTGGCCAACCAGTAGTCGTCATCGTTCAGCATTTTGGCAATGCGGGGGTCCCTTTTTAGGATCTGCAAGGCATAATCTGACATGTGGGCCAATGTTCCCGGTGTCAATGATGCACTGCGAGTGCTGGTTGGAGGAGCACTTTCTGGCAAATCCACATCCCTCCAGTCACGCACAAACCCTGTACCAGACCTTGCCACGCCAACATTTTCACTTGCCCCACGAGATGCATCCTCCTCCCCTAAGTAATCATCCCCATCATCCTCCTCCTCCTCTTCTTCCTCCACCTCGTCCAGGAGAGGTCCCTGAGCAGACAATGGCTGAATGTCATCAAGGATTCCCTCCTCCTCTTCCTCCTCATCAACATTGGCTGCAGAAGCCTGCTCCTTAAGGTGCGTCAAAGTTTGCATGAGCAGACGCATAAGTGGGATGCTCATGCTTAGGATGGCGTCGTCTGCGCTTACCAGCCGTGTGCATTCCTCAAAACACTGAAGGACTTTACAGAGGTCTTTCAGCTTCGACCACTGCACACCTGTCAACTCCATGTCTGCTCTCAAAGTGCCTGGCCGTGTATCCTCCCACAAATGCATTATGGCCTGCCTCTGCTCGCACAGCCGCTCCACCATGTGCAGGGTGGAGTTCCACCTTGTTGCAATGTCGATAATGAGGCGGTGGTTGGGAAGGTGGAGCAATCGCTGCAGCTTCTGCATACGAACGGAGTGTACATGCGACCGGCGGATGTGCGCGCACAGTCTTCGCACCTTCTGGAGCAGGGCTGTTAACTCCGGATAATTTTTGAGGAAGCACTGCACCACCAGGTTCAAGGTGTGAGCCAAGCAAGGTATGTAGCTGAGTTTTGAAAGGGCTATGGCTGCCACGAAATTACGGCCGTTATCACTAACTACCTTGCCTGCCTCAAGATGTACACTGCCCAGCCATGACTCAGTTTGTCGCTTCAAGTACTCGGCCAGCACCTCGGCGGTGTGTCTGTCGACCAAACACATCATCTGCAACACAGGCTGCTGACGCTTTCCACTAGCTGCTCGATAGGGGGACACCTTGTGTGCAACAGTGGCAGCTGCAGATGGAATGCTCGTACGACTGCGCTCTGTGGACGAGCTTTCGCTTCTGGAGGAGGAGGATCGAACGCCTACAAATAACTGTTTCCTATACCGTGGGCTAGGCAGCACTGTCCCACCACCGCTGTCCCCTGTGGACCCTGCATCCACCACATTAACCCAGTGCGCAGTGATGGACACGTAACGGCCCTGGCCATGCCGACTGGACCATGCATCAGTTGTGAGGTGCACCTTTCCGCTCACTGACTGCTTGAGTGCATGGACAATGCGGTCTTTCACATGATGGTGGAGGGCTGGGATGGCTTTGCGAGAGAAGAAGTGGCGACTGGGTAGGTCATAGCATGGTACTGCATAGGCCATGAGTTCGCGGAAAGCTGCGCTTTCCACCAACCGAAAGGGCATCATCTCAAACGAGATTAGTTTGGCAATGTGGGCGTTCAAACCCAGTGTACGCGGATGAGAGACTGAGTACTTTCTTGACCTACTCATAGTGTCTGGGAGGGTGAGCTGGACTTGAGAGCTGCATATGGTGGAAGTAGCGGTGGACAGGGCGGACTGAGAGAGGGTTGATGATGGTGATGGAGTTGGTGTTCTTTCTGATGGCCTAGAATCAGTCTTTCGTTGATATAACAGTGGGATTCCCTGACTGCTCTGGCCTTGCAACTACACCTCAACATTTGCTGCTGTGCTAACCGGTGGGCTTACAGTGGGGGAAACAATGTAGCGTTGCTGACTACCTTCGTTGTGATCAGTTGCACATGTGGCACTTGAGGTTTGGTGTTGTGTCCACGCTTGCAAGTGCATGGTTTTTAAATGTCTAAGCATGCAACTGGTATTCAAATTTTTCAGATTTTTCCCTCGGCTAAAGGTCTTTGCGCACTTCTTACAGATAACCTTGGCCTGATCATGAGGATTTTGTTCAAAAAAGTGCCACACTGCACTCTTCCTACTTTTGCAGACATTTTGTGGCCTAGCACGCTGTGATCTTTTGACCCTCTGGACAAGCTGTCCAGCAACTCTTTTGATTTTTGGAACCTGTCTTTGGAGTGCTCCGGGCCTGCCAGATAACAGCTGTTGCGATGTCGATGTCTGCTGTGGATGCTCCTCATCTGAGCTATTGGAAGCAACACCCTCTTCCCCCAATGGATGCCAATCTGGTTCAACAACTGGGTCATCCATCACCTCCTCTTCAATGTCATGTGCACCTTCCTCTGTGTCACCGTGTATGGTGGCATAGTGTGCGGGAAGGGGCACATGAGTCTCCTCAGGGTCAGAATCTGGCTCTGTACACTGCAAGGACAATGTAGTGCTCTGAGTGAATGTACCAGCAGAATCATCCATCAGCAGCTGTGCATCAGTGCACTCCATGTCAGATTCATCTTGGCCTGGGTAATTCACCATTTGACTTGATAATCCAGGCATGGTATGTGAAAACAGCTCCATGGAGTAATCAGTAGTATGGCCTGCGTCATCCTTCAATCTTGGTTGGGGTGAAGGACAGAAGGAAAGGTGTGGTTCATGAACATGAGCCTCCAATGACGACTCAGTGCTTTTACTTTTTACAACTGAAGAAGAGGAGGCGATAGAGCTGGAGGCTGAGTCAGCAATGTAAGACAAAACTTTTTCCTGATGCTCTGGCTTTAAAAGCGGTTTGCCAACTCCTAGAAAACTAAGCCTTCGAAGCCTTATGGAGCCAGACGATGACGCAGGCTCAACACCTCCTGCATTCGGTCCTATTTTGCTCTTGCCACTACCATCAGATCCACCACCAACACCATCATTACCAGCTGCCAACCCCCGCCCAATTCCATGGCCTCTTCCACCAGCCTTCCTCATTTTTGGTAGAAATGTAGACAAAATCCAACAAACTATATAGTAATGTAAAACAAGGTACAAGGTGTCTATAGGACAGGGGAGATTTTGAATTTCTGCTCACATTAGTGGACACTGGACACTTTTGGATTGTGTGAGGCCCACTGAATATCTGAGCGCTATGTCACAGGCTCGATGGCACAGCTGTGACCAAAGTGACTAGAGGATAAGTGAGATTTTGAATTTCTGCAGACACTTGTGGACACTGGACACTTTTGGATTGTGTGAGGCCCACTGAATATCTGAGCGCTATGTCACAGGCTCGATGGCACATCTGTGACCAAAGTGACTAGAGGATAAGTGAGATTTTGAATTTGTGCAGACACTTGTGGACACTGGACACTTTTGGATTGTGTGAGGCCCACTGAATATCTGAGCGCTATGTCACAGGCTCGATGGCACAGCTGTGACCAAAGTGACTAGAGGATAAGTGAGATTTTGAATTTCTGCAGACACTTGTGGACACTGGACACTTTTGGATTGTGTGAGGCCCACTGAATATCTGAGCGCTATGTCACAGGCTCGATGGCAGAGCTGTGACCAAAGTGACTAGAGGATAAGTGAGATTTTGAATTTCTGCTCACACTAGTGGACACTGGACACTTTTGGATTGTGTGAGGCCCACTGAATATCTGAGCGCTATGTCACAGGCTCGATGGCACAGCTGTGACCAAAGTGACTAGAGGAAAAGTGAGATTTTGAATTTCTGCAGACACTTGTGGACACTGGACACTTTTGGATTGTGTGAGGCCCACTGAATATCTGAGTGCTATGTCACAGGCTCGATGGCACAGCTGTGACCAAAGTGACTAGAGGATAAGTGAGATTTTGAATTTCTGCTCACACTAGTGGACACTGGACACTTTTGGATTGTGTGAGGCCCACTGAATATCTGAGCGCTATGTCACAGCCTCGATGGCACAGCTGTGACCAAAGTGACTAGAGGATAAGTGAGATTTTGAATTTCTGCAGACACTTGTGGACACTGGACACTTTTGGATTGTGTGAGGCCCACTGAATATCTGAGCGCTATGTCACAGGCTCGATGGCACAGCTGTGACCAAAGTGACTAGAGGATAAGTGAGATTTTGAATTTCTGCAGACACTTGTGGACACTGGACACTTTTGGATTGTGTGAGGCCCACTGAATATCTGAGCGCTATGTCACAGGTTCGATGGCACAGCTGTGACCAAAGTGACTAGAGGATAAGTGATATTTTGAATTTCTGCAGACACTTGTGGACACTGGACACTTTTGGATTGTGTGAGGCCCACTGAATATCTGAGCGCTATGTCACAGGCTCGATGGCACAGCTGTGACCAAAGTGACTAGAGGATAAGTGAGATTTTGAATTTCTGCAGACACTTGTGGACACTGGACACTTTTGGATTGTGTGAGGCCCACTGAATATCTGAGCGCTATGTCACAGGCTCGATGGCAGAGCTGTGACCAAAGTGACTAGAGGATAAGTGAGATTTTGAATTTCTGCAGACACTGGACACTTTTGGATTGTGTGAGGCCCACTGAATATCTGAGCGCTATGTCACAGGCTCAATGGCACAGCTGTGACCTTAGTGACTAGAGGATAAGGGAGATTTTGAATTTCTGCAGACACTTGTGGACACTGGACACTTTTGGATTGTGTGAGGCCCACTGAATATCACAGCGCTATGTCACAGGCAGAAATTGGCTAGTGTATCACAAACTACAAGGTGTATGTAGAATTGGGCAGAGTAGGAATCTCCCTAGAGTGCAGGTCTGAAAGAACGGAACATGTCCTCGACTTATTCTCACAGAGTGACACAGATAGCTTCACTGTGGCTGTGATAACAGCCGTTACACGGTACTGTGTGAGGAGCGTACACCGCTGTATGGTGTGAAAAAATGCACGCTCAGTACCTCAGCAGGACAAAAAAAAAAATTGGGATTGCTTTTAAAAAAGCAGTTTGCAGCTCAGTATCTCAGCAGGACAAAAAAAAAAATTGGGATTGCTTTTAAAAAAGCAGTTTGCAGAGCAGTGGGTAAACAGCAATGCAGCTGTCAGGAAGCCTTAGAAGGCAGCCCAACAACCAACACCACTGATACACCACAATATAGCCTCCCCTTGCACTGCACACACAGTGACTGGTGTGTTGTACAGGCACAATCGCTAGCAGCAGAAGCAGTTTTTTTTTCTTCTTCCCTGCCTAACACTCTCCCTACAGAATCAGCAGCAACCTCTCCCTATGCTAAGATCGGCAGAAGTAAGATGGCGGTCGACGTGCACGCCCTTTTATACCCTCTGTGACGCCCACCAAAGCAAGCCAATCACTTGCATGCCCTTCTGAAAGATGGTGGTGACCCGTGCCTATGTCATCACGTTGCCCACAGTGTCCGTGGATCCTGATTGGCTGAAAAAGAGCACAAAACAGACTTTTGAAACGCGACTTTGGCGCGTAAGTCGCCGACCTCGTGGCCGACCTCATCCTAGGGTCGGGTTTCGTTTCATGAAACCCGACTTTGCCAAAAGTCGGCGACTTTTGAAATTTTTCGACCCGTTTCGCTCAACTCTACCCTCCATGCATTTTGATGTGTCACCCCTCCCCCGCAAGCATGGTTAGCCTGGACTGATCTAAGCAACATGTAAATGTTTTTCTTCTTTAACCCTGTTTTTTTGTAATTGCTTTGTACATACTTTAAATGTCTCATATTGTAAAGTCTTTTTATACCTTCTGTAAACACTGCCTACCTTTCTGGAGTAAAATATAAAATTACTAGTCGTTCTCTATGCTCTATAACGAATTGCACATGCCTGTAGTTGATTACGCTACTAATTTGGGTTAGCTTTGGACCCTCTTTAATTAATTATTATTAAATAAGAAATCAGAGCTGGTGGAGGCAAAGTGTGTTCTGGGCTAGGTGGGTACCGCTGGCAGTGACGGAACGGGTTTTATAAGCTCTTGTCTGGCTGCGGCTAGGATTAATTATAATTCTCTCACTGCAGCATGCCTGATAGCCAGTCCACAGTAAGCGTCCCATCCGGTGACCAAATATTCTAGGTGCAGTTCCCTGACTGACCTGGGGGTAAAGGGGGAGCCGAAGAGCTGCAAGTTCCAAAGCGGAACCAGAAAGTGGGATATACATAAATCTTTTGCAGACATATTATTGCAGCAGTGGGATAACTACAATAAGCCCTTGCGGTAAATTGATAGGGCAATAGCCTTGTTTGTGTTTTCGTCACATCGTTGACAGCGGTGGGATAACTAAGATAAGCCC
>NW_027361713.1:0-187500 GCF_039654945.1 Dendrobates tinctorius | reverse complement strand
CATATTTAAAATTTATTTACTATGCATATTTACAATTTATACACTATGCAGTAAGTGGGAAAAAAAAACAGTTTTCAACAAAATCATACTGAATAACATTTGTGCAATCTATGAATTTGTTCTGAGAAATAGTATCGCCTCCATCAGATCCTCCTACATAGATGACCTCAAATCTGACCTAATTATTATTTTAAGGCTAGAGAACAACATCTCTACACTAACTTGGGTTTTTGGCAAAGCAGTAACCACATGGGCAACATCTCTAACAATTTCAGGGTATAAAGGAATTGCCTCGTGCACTGTCAGTTTTGATGAATGATTGAATTCTTTTACTTCTTTAAGAGCAAGTGAAAAATTTTGATGAAATTTGGTCAATCTCTATGGGTGTGGAATCTTTTCCCTGCAGCAACGCTTTGCTTGCTCCATGTTGTCCAAATATTTTTCGAAAACAAACTCCTCACCTGATGAGGATGAAGAAACGGCAGCAGCAGCAGCAGCAGCACTGACAGGACCTGAGTCCTCTTGCTCTTGGCCATCCTGTAGCCCACTCATCTTAACTGCTACCTCAATCAGAGCTTCTTTTCCTTTAGTAAGCTGTTGATCATCCAGCAATATACGATGACTCGGGTCCACATAAACAGCTGCCAGAAGAATTTTATTTTCTAAAAGCAGTGTCTGTCTCCATTTCATTGAAGCAGGAATGCCAACTGCAATTAATCCTCCTCTTTGGGACAGGCAAAACAACAAGTTCTTCCACTCCTTTATAAAAATGCCAGGAGTTAAATCCTCAGCTTGTAATTTTTAGTCA
This sequence comes from Dendrobates tinctorius, assembly GCF_039654945.1. NCBI lineage: Eukaryota > Metazoa > Chordata > Amphibia > Anura > Dendrobatidae > Dendrobates > Dendrobates tinctorius. Next base: position 186,692 of record NW_027361713.1, on the reverse strand, counting down.
CTAAAAGATGGTTGATGAAGCAAATCCTTCAATTCAGCCACCTGTGTCCATTGGCCTTCATATAGTGTTACATGATGGTTGGCCATATCTACAAGGAAGGGTTTCAGCTCAAGCAACCGGTCAATCATTAAATAGGTGCTGCCACACCGAGTGGCTTGATCCACAATTGCCCCTTTTCCAGCACATCTCTTCAAGATGGAATCAATTTTACAGGTTCTGGCATCAATAGCCAATGTCCTCATTTTGCTAATCAGAGTTCCAGCAGACTATCTCTTATTGCCAGCTGCAGTGTGTGCACAACACAGCGCATGTGATGATTAGGTAAGAGGTGTGAAGCAGCTTCAACAAGATCATCTAGTTGTAAAGAATCATTTTGCTGTTCTTCTGTAGTAATATGTTTGTTCCTCCGTTATGGTAACAGGACTGTGGCCTTCCATTTCCAACATACTGAATGTAAAATGTTCTTCTAGCTGCTGTTCACATTCATTATTCTCATTCATCAGTTTAATTGTACTTATGTTTGAAGCATTATCAGTTACAAGAGCAAGAACCTGATCTTTTTTGTGTTCATAATCTTGCAGAACTTTTTCCACTAAGGTCTGGAGAAACTGGCTGCAGTGATGAGCTTTAGTATCTTTTACTGCCAGCATCTTAGCAACAATTTTTTTGTTGTGACAATCATATCAAACATTGATAGCAAAATAGTTCACTCTGTGACATGTGCAGGCATCCATTTTAAGAAACGCAAAGCGTCTGCATCTCTTGAGAGTATTTTTAAGATCTTCCTTTTGGTTAAGGGCTTTTTCAATCACTAATTTTCTAATACTTTCTCTTTCCAGAGAAACACCAAGTTTGTGGGCCATTTCTTCATTAAGAGCTGTAAAAGTCAGTCGTGCAAATAATGATAATGGTGCACTGTCCTTCACAACAAGCTCGATGAGCTGTCTTTTAAACACATCTGCTGCCATTGTTACAGTAACTTTGTCACTTACAAAATATCTTGTAACTGATGTTTGAGATGTTCTTTCCTCCTACTTTGCATGGTGGGAAGTGCTGGGCTCTGGTTTCTTGGTGCTGTTGTGATCTTTTTCAATCACAGCTTTGCAAACTTCTGGGTGGCAGCGTTGTAAAAGTCTTTTTAGATTGGAAGCTATTGAAGGAGCATTTTTATCACTGCCTGAGTATGCACTGTTTTTGGCATATTGGCAAAGGATAGAGTAGCTCCAGCTGCGTAAAAATTTCTTCTTTATTAAGTCGTGTTAAAATCAGACAAATATCCAAACTCTCCACATGATAGTCACACGCCTAGAAGAGGCCTCTTCTAGGCGTGTGACTATCATGTGGAGAGTTTGGCTATTTGTCTGATTTTAACATGACTTAATAAAGAAGAAATTTTTACGCAGCTGGAGCTACTCTAGCCTTTGCCATTATACTGACGTCCGTCTGCACGGAGCTCCGTGGTTCTGCGGTGGTTGCTGGTGAGCTGGCTTACTTTTTATATTTTCACTGATTTTGGCATCACAGCATTTGTTTTAATCTGGGTCACTTATACACTGACACACAAAATGTTTTTTTTTTATCTTGTGTCATTGTGAAATGCTCAAATACAGCTCACTTCATAAGATGCTTCTTAGGCATTTTGCAATTATGTAAATCCGCTCTAAAAAAATGCTGTCCTGTAAAAAAAAAGGTATATTGTAATTCTTGCAAGAATAGGGAATCATGTGCTGTATAATTTTAGGATCGAAATAAAACAATCTTTACATAAATCAATAGGACAGATGAGAAGTATAGTTGGTAAAATATGCTGTTAGATAGCTTTACTCTGAACTTTCAATGTCTGGATTGTCTCAGGGTACAGCTCACTAAATGCTTCACATCATATTTCTTCACAGTCTATAAAGAGGGGAGGAGGGAGGGAGCATGTTTGAGCTGAATCATATTCCAGAACACACACACAAAAATATATATGTCCTCATTGATCCTGTTACTATACAGTCATGGCCAAAAGTATTGACACCCCTGCAATTCTGTCAGATAATATTCAGTTTCTTCCTGAAAATGATTGCAAACACAAATTCTTTGGTATTATTATCTTCATTTAATTTGTCTTAAATGAAAAAACACAAAAGAGAATGAAGCAAAAAGCAAAACATTGATCATTTCACACAAAACTCCAAAAATGGGCCGGACAAAAGTATTGGCACCCTCAGCCTAATACTTGGTTGCACAACCTTTAGCCAAAATAACTGCGACCAACCGCTTCCGGTAACCATCAATGAGTTTCTTACAATGCTCTGCTGGAATTTTAGACCATTCTTCTTTGGCAAACTACTCCAGGTCCCTGATATTTGAAGGGTGCCTTCTCCAAACTGCCATTTTTAGATCTCTCCACAGGTGTTCTATGGGATTCAGGTCTGGACTCATTGCTGGCCACCTTAGATGTCTCCAGTGCTTTCTCTCAAACCATTTTCTAGTGCTTTTTGAAGTGTGTTTTGGGTCATTGTCCTGCTGGAAGACCCATGACCTCTGAGGGAGACCCAGCTTTCTCACACTAGGCCCTACATTATGCTGCAAAATTTGTTGGTAGTCTTCAGACTTCATAATGCCATGCACACGGTCAAGCAGTCCAGTGCCAGAGGCAGCAAAGCAACCCCAAAAAATCAGGGAACCTCCGCCATGTTTGACTGTAGGGACCGTGTACTTTTCTTTGAAAGCCTCTTTTTTCTCCTGTAAACTCTATGTTGATGCTTTTGCCCTAAAAGCTCTACTTTTGTCTCATCTGACCAGAGAACATTCTTCCGAAATGTTTTAGGCTTTTTCAGGTAAGTTTTGGCAAACTCCAGCCTGGCTTTTTTATGTCTCGGGGTAAGAAGTGGAGTCTTCCTGGGTCTCCTACCATACAGTCCCTTTTCATTCAGACGCCGACGGATTGTACGGGTTGACACCGTTGTACCCTCGGACTGCAGGGCAGCTTGAACTTGTTTGGATGTTAGTGGAGGTTCTTTATCCAACATCCGCACAATCTTGCGTTGAAATCTCTTGTCAATTTTTCTTTTCCGGCCACATCTAGGGAGGTTAGCCACAGTGCCATGGGCTTTAAACTTCTTGATGACACTGTGCACGGTAGACACAGGAACATTCAGGTCTTTGGAGATGGACTTGTAGCCTTGAAATTGCTCATGCTTCCTCACAATTTGGTTTCTCAAGTCCTCAGACAGTTCTTTGGTCTTCTTTCTTTTCTCCATGCTCAATGTGGTACACACAAGGACACAGGACAGAGGTTGAGTCAACTTTAATCCATGTTAACTGGCTGCAAGTGTGATTTAGTTATTGCCAACACCTGTTAGGTGCCACAGGTAAGTTACAGGTGCTGTTAATTACATAAATTAGAGAAGCATCACATGATTTTTCAAACAGTGCCAATACTTTTGTCCACCCTCTTTGTTATGTTTGGTGTGGAATTATATCCAATTTGGCTTTAGGACAATTCTTTTTGTGTTTTTTCATTTAAGACAAATTAAATGAAGATAATAATACCAAAGAATTTGTGTTTGCAATCATTTTCAGGAAGAAACTGAGTATTATCTGACAGAATTGCAGGGGTGTCAATACTTTTGGCCATGACTGTATTTTCAAATTTGAGATGTTAGAAAACAGTTTTTCCCCATATATTCTATGTACAGTGTATATAAGTCATCAGAGCAGCTAATTTCTCCAAACATGAGCTAAGAGGAAAAACAAACTAAAACATCAAGCATACAGAGACAACATATACTGGACTATTGATTTATGTACAGTTTATTGAAAGTTTAGCTATGCTTTAAGAAGTACTTACCTTAATCCTGCTTTACTGTTCACTCCAGAAGTTCTGAGATGAATGCAGGCATTCTTTCCCCGTGTGTTTGTTATTTTTTCCCTTATCTGTAGAGGAGTAGCTTCACTACTTATCATGAACATAAACTGCAGCACAGATTCATCTGAGCTAAAAGTCTGGACTTTAGATCAGGAATAGGACAGACATTTATAGGACATTTCATAACTTTCCCAAATTATTATGAAAAAAAAATATTCCCCACAAGCTGCATTGAACTACTGTACCAAATTTATGGTATATATATTTTAGGAGTCTAAGTCATTCCATTTTATACCGACTCCATAAAATGGGCTCCGACTCAGACTCAATGACTCCAACTCCACAGCCTTGCTGTGTGTGGGGGATGGGCTGCATTATACTGTGTGGGGGGGCCTGCACTATACTGTGAGTGGGGTGCTGCACTATGCTGTGTGTGGGGCGGCTGTACTATACTCTGTTTGTGGGGCTGCAGTATACTATGTGGGACTGCATTATACTGTGTGTGTGGGGCTGTAGTATACTCTGAGGGGGCCTGCAGTATATTCTTAAGGGGGCTACATTATACCTTGTGTGGGGCTGCAGTATACTGTGTGTGGGGGGCTGCATTATACAGGTGTGTGTGTGGGGCTGCAGTAAACTGAGGGGGGCTACCTTATACTGCTGCAGTATACTGTGTGTGGGGGGCTGCATTATACTGAGAGGGAGGCTGCACTATACTGTGTGTGTGGGGCTGCATTATACTCTGATGGGGCTGCATTATACTGTGTGGGGAGTGGCAGTAAACTCTTAGGGGGGCTGCAGTATACACTGAGTTGGCTGCATTATACTGTGTGTGGGGCTGCATTATACTCTGAGGGGGCAGCATTATAGAGTGTATGGGGCTACAGTATATTCTGAGAGGGGCTGCATTATATTCTAAGGCGGGCTGCATTATACACTGCGGGGTTACAATATACTCTGAGGGGGCTACATAGAAATTTTTGTAAATTTATTATAAAAGGACAACGGAAATATCACATGGTCATAATTATTCAGACCCTTTGCTCAGACATTCATATTTAAGTCACATGCTGTCCATTTCTTTCCTTGTGATCCTAATTGAGATGGTTCTACCCTTTCATTGGAGTCCAGCTGTGTTTAATTAAACTGATAGGACTTGATTTGTAAAGGCACACACCTGTCTATATAAGACCTCACAGCTCACAGTGCATGTCAGACTAAATGAGAATCATGAGGTAAAAGGAACTGGAAGCTTCTCCTCAGTGCAAGACATATGAAACCAGCATAGGGTTTGTTAAAAAACACATGAAGGACTCCCAGACTATGAGGAAAAAGATTCTCTTATCTGATGAGACGAAGATAGACCTTTTTGGTGATAATTCTAACCGGTATATGTGGAGAAAACCAGGCACTGCTCCTCACCTGCCCAATACAATCCCGACAGTGAAACATGGTGGTGGCAACATCATGCAATTGGAGTGTTTTTCAGCTGCAGGGACGACTGGTTGCATTTGAAGGAAACATGAATGCGGCCAATTACAGAGATATCCTGGATGAAAACCTTTTCCAGAGTGATCTGGATCTCAGATTTGGCCGAAGGTTCACCTTCCAACAAGGTAATGACCCTAACCACACAGTTAAAATAAAGCAGTGACTTCAGAACAACTCTGTGACCATTCTTTACTGGCCCAGTCAGAGCCCTGACCAAATTCCAATTGATCATCTCTGGAGAGACCTGAAAATGGCTGTCCACCAATGTTCACCATCCAACCTGACGGAACTGGAGAGGATCTGCAAGAAGAATGGCAGAGGATCCCCAAATCCAGATGTGAAAAACTTTTTGCATCATTCCCAAGAAGACGACTCATGGCTGTACTAGCTCAAAAGGTTGCTTCTATACTAAGCAAAGGGTCTGAATACTTATGACCATGTGATATTTCAGTTTTTATTTGCAACAATTTCTACATTTCTGGTTGTTTTCAGTCAAGATGGGGTGCAGAGTGTACATTATTGAGGGAAAAAAAATGAACTTTTTTGAATTTACCAAATGGCTGCAATGAAAAAGAGTGAAAAATTTAAAAGGGTCTGAATACTTTCCATACCCACTCTATACTCTGAGGGGGCCTACAGTATACTCTGAAGCCTCGGGAGTGCATTATACTATATGGGATCTACATTATACTGTATCGAGAACTATCTGTAACCATCATTCTTCCTCAGCTGGGGTAGAGTCGAACAACTTCAATATTGTCAATTACGCTCATTTAAAGGCCTGAACTCAATGCATGTAAATAATACCGAAATGTTTCTGTGTGATGGCGCAATATGTGAGCATTTGGGGCCCACTATAAACTTTTGCCTAGGGCCCCACCTTTGTCTAAAACCGGCCCTGGGAATACCCCTTTATCTCTAAAATCCATTCAACAGCCCAAAATCTTCTTGTATGTGCTGTAATTGATTGCAGCAGAACTATAAAAAGTATCCCTTGCTCTACACAGTATGTCCTTACAATTAATTGACCATCCACATCTTTCAATTTTAACTGTGCAACCTTTTTTCTATTTGGCCAGTGGAGACACTGCAGAGGAATTCAGGACTAGCAGCTGAATTCCCAAATCGTTTACAGCAAATGCTACAGATCCCTCTGGTCAGGAACCCTTCTAACATAAAGGCATTACTCAAAGCAGATAACTCCTTTAGTTTTACAGAACAAGCTTATTGTGAAAGTCACTGGCAAAGTGCTGGAGGGGAGATACGTTTCACTGAGGCTATTTGGTTGAGTGACTGGAAACCGAGAAGTTTTGCTGCAGCACACTGTTGAGAGGGGTTAATCAGTCATTTTAAGGGCTGGATTTTTATGGACAACCATAGAGCGAGTGGTAGGTTGTCCACCTTACCTCCAACTCAAGGTGTGGTCTTGGGTTTAAATAATTGATCTACTGAGACATTCAGGGTTCAGTGGATCTGGAGGTGGCAGCTCCAGAGAAGTGGTTTCGTGTTAAACTGAACCTGGCTGTTATATCCTGAGTGGGATGATCCCCGCATCAGCAGAGACTGTATACCATTTTGATTGGTTTTCCTGTTTTGCCCAAAGGGCCATGTTTCTTTTCACTTCGTGTTGATTTATGCCACATGGATAATAAACCAGCGAAGATTTAAAGAGACAGTGTACCTGTGTTTACCTCTGGGCAATTCCCCAAGGAGCATGTTTGTCGGCTGTGGATAAACCGTAGGTCCTGGTGAAAACGGCCATAAAACATGAAGAGATGTCAGCATGGAGGACCTGATTAAGCATCTTGTGAAGGTCCAACAGGATAGAAGTCAGTTGCTTATGCAACAGATTCAGCAACACTGGCAGCAGCACCAGCAGCAGCTCCAACAACAGCAGCAGTAACAAGATCAATTCCGACAACCGCAGCAGCAGATTGAGTTGCTTGCAGAGGCAGTTAGTGGAAGACCGGCAGCCCCTCCCCCAAGTCCAGGTGACGACACATATGTCCAGAAAGCTGTAACACAAGTGATGCAAAATATGACAGCGGGGGATAATGTGGAAGCATTTTTGAGCGGGTTACAGAGCAGTAGAAACTACCAGCCAGACCAGAGGGTGGAGGTGCTGGCACCCTCATCTAACTAGCGAGCCCAAGAAGGCTTATTATGACCTGGCCTAACAGATGCTCAGGATTATGCCAAATTAAAAACTGAGATACTGGCACGCTCAGGGGTGACTATGCGTATCCAAGCGCAAAGGGTTCACCATTGGATGTATTGCAGTGATAAACCCCCTCGTTCCCAAATGTTCGATTTATTCGATTTGCTGCATCTGGTACAGAAGTGGTTGCAGCCCAGATGTTGGAGTGGGTCATAATGGACAGGGTCACACTCCCCCACCAGTTGATCCAAGGGAAACATGTGGGCATCTGCTGTATTCACGGAAAAACCAAGCCAAGCACTACCCCATTGCCAGAGTGTCTGTAAAAACGAACTGTGGTGCTGAGACTCATGAAGTTGGGGTGGTTAAGGACCTATCACATTCAGTGATAATAGGGCGGGACTTTACCCTTGTTTTGGGACTTATTCAGGACGGCGGAAGTACCAGGTGACTCAGACAGGAGCCGGTTCCACCATGATGAATCTTCATTGCAGTCGGAAGAGGATGAGTTCCCCTGTGAGACAAATGAGACACAGATTCCTGAACTTGGGGTTTCTGTGGGAAATTTTGAGACTGCTCAAATATGGGGTTTTACTCGAAAAGTGGCGCTTGACAATGTAAATGTGATAAATGGAGTCGCTCAAGAGCCGAGGGCTGACACCAAGTTTCCCTATTTCACTTTAAATGAGGAGCTGCTATATCATATTACTAAATTAAGAGAGGAAGCTGAAGAGGAGCTGTTATTACCGGGTCCCTATAAGCATATGGTACTAGACCTGGACCATTATCATTTCTTGGGTGAATGTCTGGGAGTAGAAACAACTCAAAAACGGATCCTTCAGAGGTTCTACTGACCAGGATGTCACAAAGAGATTGTTAACTACTGTCGATTCTTATCAGCTCCTGTATCTTCCGGAATCCCCTAGTGCCATGGTCTAATACAGAAGTCCCATTTGATCGGATTGCCATGGACCTTGTAGGGCCCCTAGTTAAGTTCGCCAGGGTGCACCAATAAATTCTAATAGTGATGGACTATGCCACATGGCACCCAGAGGCGGTATCACTGAGAAACTCCTCCACCAAGAGTATAGCTTCTCCCGGAAGGGCTTGCCAAAAAGAGATCCTAACGGAGAAAGGGACTCCTTTCATGTCCAAAGTGATGAGGCAGTTATGCAGAGCTCTCCACACTACACAACTCTGGACATCGATGTAGCATCTGCTGACAGATGGCCTGGTGGAGAGATTCAGCAAGACCTTGAAATCCATGCTTAAGAAGGTCGTGGAGAAGGATGGCCAAGACTGGGATTGCCTACTGCCGTACCTGTTCTTCTCTATCAGGGAAGTCACACAGGCCTCTATGGAGTTTCTTACCGTTTGCAATGCTATACAGATGGCACTCTCAGGGGCTTCTGGATATTGCAAAGGAGAACTGGGAAGCAGAGGTTACACCCCACTAGATCATTGATCATGTGGCCCAGATGCAGGACCGGATCACAAAAGGTGATTCTGATTGTGAAGCAGAGCATCCTTCAAGCACAAGAGGCCCAGGCAAGGGTCTACAATCGGTCAGAGAGACAGACAGTCTAGCCCTGGAGAACAGGTGTTGATCCCCACAGTGGGTATTAAGTTCCTGGCCAAGTGGAAAGGGCCATACGAGGTGGACAAAAAGTTGAGTGACCTCAACTACAAGGTCCACCAACCAGGGAGAAGAAAGCAGTACCAAGTGTACCATATTAACTTGCTCAAATCATGGCGAGACAGGGAACTGGTGGATGCTAAGCACCTGTGGGCCAACCCTGAAGTAAGGGTCAAGGATATCACAGTGGCAGAGACTCTGTAACCGGCCCAAAAGCAACAGTGCCGAGAGCCACTTTTCGGAATTGCCAGGTTGTACGCAGGTTGTGGAGCAAGAAATTTTGACGGAACTGCATGTGAGTGTAAACCAAAAGTCGTATCTGATTCCTGAACCTCGCCGCAAGGTGATCTCCAAGGAGGTGAGGAGAACGTTGAGCCCAGGCGTCAGAGAAGTCAAGGAGTGGTTGGTCCAACCCCAATGTACTTGTGCCGAAGCAAGACGGAGAGTGACGTTTTTGTAACTTCTACAGGAAGCTAAATGAGGTGTCCAAATTCGATACATATCCGATGCCCTGGGTCAATTACCTCATTGAGAGGCTAGGGTAAGCCAGATATATCACCACCACAGACCTAACAAAACTGTACTGTCAAATTATTCTGTCTCCAAGTGCCAAGGAAAACAGCCTTATTTACGCCTGACGGGTGCTTTCAATACATCAGTAGGTCCGGAGCCGGCAGCTCCAGAGAAGTGGTTATGTGTTAAAATGTACTGAACCTGGCTGTTATATCCTGAGCGGGTGGTTCCCCCGCAGCTGCAGAGACTGGATACCTTTTATGTTGTGTCTTCCTGTTTTGCCCGAAGGGCCGTGCTTATTTTCACTTTGCGTTTGTTTATACCACATGGACAATAAACCAGACTTAAAGAGACAGAGTACCTGTGTCTAGCTGCAAATTGGACAATTTAACACAATACAATACCCCCAAAATGGGCTGTATACAGGAGGCGATGTTTCTCTTACGGTATATAGGGGGCTGTGTGGGCTCATAAGGTTATAGGGGGATGTCGGCATACTTAATTCTGTTCAATATTACGTGATATATTTATATTATTATTAATTGTAATTAATGTTAATATTAATATTGAGCAGAATTAATTTTATCCTTTTGGTTCAGCCCTTCACAACAGTCACGGTCTCCCATGTGGCCCTTGGGAAAATTAATTGCCCACCCCTGACATAGAGCATCATAGGTACGAGTGCTACCCTTGACACCATAGAACTTGAACTAGAAAAACTAGAGGTCTTAGGGTATGTTCATACTGGGTGCTTTTTGCTGCATTTTTTTCTGCAGCAAAACGTGATTTCTTGGCAGGAAAGAAGCTGCGGCAGAAACGCATGTTTTAGTGTGGTTTTTTGCATGCGTTTTGGGGGCTAACGTGTGTCTATTTGAGCATGTTAATGAAGTTGAGTGCCCCCAGAGAGAAAAAAAAACAAACTACTTCCTGTAGAACCATACCTCTAGATCCTTTGAAAAGCTGGCTATTCATGTGCCGTGTACAGTAAAATCACGGCAACAGGTTAGAAAAGAATGGCAGGCACGGTACTGCTTAAGGATCGTGCCTCTGACTGTAGAGCCCCCATGGATTTGATGATAAGCGAACTCCGTGTAGTGCATCCCCCTCCCACTACTCCCACCCAGGTGATGCCATAATTAGGACGCCCCACTGACCAACGGGAAGAGAGAGGAAGGGGCGTCCAGCTACACCCTCAGGAGTTAAATTCAGGTGCTGGGGTGGGGGGGTCTTTCTCTTTCCTCCCCGGCTGATACCTAGAAGCTTTTGTGCAGACATGTCTGAGGCAGCGATTGCGGCCCTGCGGCAGAGAGCAACACAGGTGGGTGATCCATGTATTATAGCCCTTTTATCTGAACTGGATAATCACCCTCCTGTGCCCTCTCTTAATCCCCTATCGCCGCTGGCCTCTCCTTTATCCCCTGAGACTCAATCCTCTCCTAGGCCCCGGGCTCCTTTGTCTCTTTCTGCTCCTGTGCTGCCTAGATCACACACAGCCCCTGTGTCACCCACTGCTCCAGCTCTGCCTCCGCATGCCTCCCATTCAGCCTCGCAAACACCGTCCTCTCCTGGCCCGTCTACTGTGTCTCCTCCTGCTCCTTTGCCTGCTCCTGCGCTTCCCTTACCCCCCACGCCGCCCCTGTGCTACCCACTGCGCCAGCTCTGCCTCCGAATGCTCCCCCTCCATCCTTACATGCCCTGTCCTCGCCTGGCCTGTCCGCTTACCGCCCGGTTCTTCCGCTGTTCTCTCCTCTGCCATCTCCAGATGGCCGCTCACCTGCTGCTTCCACCACCACTTCTAGTCAGAAGCCGTGCTCCGGAAGGTGGTCTTCCAGGAAAAAGCGTCAGCCAGAGTGGCTTTGTGTGGGCGAAGGGTCTTCTGTTATGAATGGGTCACCGAGGAGAAAAAAGCAAAACCAGCTAAGCCACAGAAAACCAGAGTGGTTGGTAACTATGCAGATTGCAGATCCCTGATCTTACCACACAACTAGCAGTAGCCGTGGAGCGTGCCTACGATGAACCTAGACGCCTCGTCACGGCCGTAGGACTACATAAGCCTAAAGCAAGAAAAGGGAAAACTAACTGCCCCAGAGCAGACCCCAAAGGAATAGATAGCCCCCACACATGTATTGACGGTGAAACAAGATGAAGGCACAAACACAGGCAGGAAAATAGACTGAGCAAATGATGGGGCCCAAACTAACTAGACATGAAAGGAAAGGGAAGACACTGTCTGCAACCTGCAAAAAACCCTACAAAAATAATGTCCAACACTTCTGATAGCAAAATTAACCCTGAAGTCACTAGACTTCTCCCACTATATCAGCACTCTGAAATATTCAGAGACAGGGCAAAAAGAGACCGAACTAGTAAGGGACAAAAAGCCAATTGGCAAAATACTGAAAAATAAGAGTGGAAATTCAGCTCAGCTCCCAGCCGGGGCTGGGAGACCACACAAAAAACTGAATAGACCAACAAAATCAAGTGTGAACATTAGCAGAAAAACTTAGCTTTAGATGACTGGAACAGAGCTGAAAACCAAGAGCTGACAAGCCAGAAGGAATCACCAGCCACTGAATAGGGTGTTGGCTGTCTTAAATCCAATCTGAGAATCCTGAGATCCAATCGTCATCCTCATTCTCAGGTGGCAGATCTCCACTGATCAAACTAGCCGCACCACCTCCCGTCGCCACCAGAGGGAGTCCAGAAGGGGAAATCACAACTGGTGAACCCAAGAATGAACTCACAACAGTCTTCCTTCAGGCGCAGCGCCGCTGCTCCGATACAGGATGTTCCCCTGCACGCAGTGTCCCGTGGCATCGCGTGTAGGCCGCAGCTACTAGCCTCCGGTGGTTTGAGCCGGCCGGTGGCTCCGCCCACTTCCTCCTCCAATGGCCCGCCCATCCCTACGCCCACCTCTTCCTGTTTGTTGGGTCCTGGGCGTCAGAGCCAGCCAGTGGCTCCACCCACTTCCTCCTTCAATTTACCGCACATCCCTACGCCCAACTCTTCTTGTTTTCTGGGTCCTGGGCGTCAGAGCCGGCCAGTGACTCCGCCCACTTCTGCTCAGCGCCACCACTGACTTCTGGCCGGCGTCATTTCGCTTCTGGCACTCCATAAGTCAAGTTCACCATGTCCCTCCTGCAGGCGCAGCCGTTCTGCCTGCATGGGGGGACTCTGAAGATTTTATAAGGTCCTTATATTTCGCAGCAGAGCGCGCTAATTGGTCCGATCTGCGCGCTCTGCAGCAATAGAGCCCAGGCCCTGTCTCCCCTGTATCTCCTGCAGGCACTGCCACAACGCCTGCTGGAAAATACTTGGAGGCAGGTCACATACCACGGAATGTGACTGGGGAACGCGGTGATTGGTCCAATCGGACCGAGCAGAGTGATCAACAGCTGAACAATGCACAAAGTTAATTTAAAAAAAAAAAAAAAAGAAGTTTTTTTGCACCAAACACACTACCATTAACCCCTTTAATTACTCAATAACCTAATAAAGAGTGAATAAAAAAGAATTAAAAAAAAATAAAAAATTGTCCTCCTATATACTGACATTAATCTTAAATAGAGCTACGTTGGCCATCACACAACACACCTATAATTTTCATGGCCCCGTATAGATTTAGTGAACCCCTCATGGTTGGCGGGAATGCCCCCAACACCCCATAGTAGCAGCGGTTCCGGGCTTAGACGCCGCAGGACCCCTTACTCCTCCTCAGATGACTTCCATCACCATTCCCACTATCCCTCTAAAAGGTGATCATCACACTAACACCGCAGCCAAGGACCACATAGGAGCTAACACCGCAGACACGGACCACATAGGGTCTAACACCTCAGACACGGACCACAAAGAAGCTAACACCGCAGACACGGAGCACATAGAAGCTACCTCGGATCAATCCCACACTTCCAGGGCTTCTGGACACCAGACACCTAACCTCAAACTACGATACTGCGGGAGACTGAGTACCACAATCACTTGGAGTCACTCGGCCGGAGTCAAATAGCGGTGAGTGATCTCACCCCAGCGATCTACGTTTTATAAATCACTCAAAATAATGATGATGTTTCCGCCTGGCGGTGGTACAATGTACAGTTCCGCAGGCGCCTGACCCTACAGCCCAAATTAGGCTGGGAACAGATGTTGGGCTATGATTGATGATGGCTCACAAGCAGTCCCCTCCCCTTTTCATACGCGACCACTAATTACTCAAGGACTCAACGGTCGCACGTGGACCAGGGGCCCACTTACTATTTAACAAAGGATACTGCTGATTTAATGTGTCTGGTAAATATAAACATGGATGCTCATCCTGCGGACGCGGACACCCTACATCATGGTGTACCCGCCAAGCAAATGATGCACTTACGAGCTGCTCTGCGGAGAAATTATGGATTTTATTACAGGTTTTACCCCCGTTAAATTAAGTGTGTAAGAGTCCCTGGAGCGCAGTCGGCGGAGTATGTGTAAGAGTCCCTGGAGCGGAGGTGGCGGAGTATGTATCTCACATGTAAAAGTGGAATACGGATCCAGGAGTCGGAGTGCACCAGTTCAGGTATCTCTCCTCCTGTGACACATATTGGTGAATGTTGATAAATCGATAATGAATCAATACTAAGAAAGACATCTACAAAAAAAAAAAAAAATCTGTGCCAAACGACACATCTATTACTGAAGCAAAATCAATTGCGCAGCTCCTGCATCAAGGTAGCCTCAAAGCAAACGGAGAAATTATGAGGCCCCCCCTTTTCATCGACGGCCACTAGTTTCTCAGCAGCCGCAGGCCAGAACTCAGTGGTCGTACGGAGACCAGGGGCCCGCTGGTTATACAATGATGGAAACTGTTGCTTCCAGGCGGCATGCAGATATAGACACGATTGCTCAGCCTGCGGAGGCGGACACCCTGCATCAAGGTGTACACGCCTCGCAAGCGGAACTGCTACGAGGCAAAACTCCAGTGAGAGTAGCCGCAATGGGCCCTTGGCTAAGCCTTTATCCAAATAAAGAAGCTGCTCAGCAATTATACGACGGTTTAAGTACGGTTTTTTCATCCCCTTTAAATTTAACCGAATACAAACAGCAAAAAACCTAAACCCTGAATGCTTCCATTTGTTGGGTTGTAAGGTGGACCAGCTTTTTTATTTCGCCATGTGCCTACCAATGGGCTGTTCCATTTCCTGTCACTATTTCGAGCTTTTCAGCACCTTCTTAGACTGGGTAGTGCGTCACGAAACAGGAAGCAATTCAACAATCCACTACCTCGATGATTTTTGTTCGTCGGACCTAGGGAATCTAAACTCTGTTCTTTTCTTCTTCAGAAGTTTAAATTTATTTCCAGGCGTTTCGGTGTCCCACTATCGCCGGACAAAACGATAGGTCCGTGTAACGTTTTCCCTTTCCTCGCTATTGAAATAGACACCAATGAGATGATTTTTCGTTTACCGGCGGATAAATCGAAAAAAAACACTCCAAACTGTTAAAAGTTTCCTCGTTGAAGAGAAAGTCACCCTCCTGCAAATGCAGTCCTTACTAGGTTTACTCAACTTTGCTTGTCGAGTTATGCCGGTTGGCAGGGCTTTCTCACACAGGTTATCATTAGCGACAAAGGACATTGCCCAGCCAGGCCACAGAATCAGAATTAAACGCTCAATGAAAGCGGATTTGTCCGTCTGAAAATCATTCTTGGAATCCTACAATGTGCATACATGTGTCATGTCTCAGGAAATGCTAAACAGCACCCTAGGTCTACTGGTGGGTGCAGATCTCACTAATGGTTTTGTCGCAATCTACAGCAACCAATGGTGCAAAAGCAGGTGGCCGGTCCTATGGACCTCTGCCAATTGGGGCCGCAACCCCGTTTTTGTTGAAAATATTTGCCATAGTTACATCTGTCGAACTATGGGGTGATAAACTGAAAAATGCAAATATCAGATTTCTAATCAAAAACCCGGGAAGCGCTAAATGCTTAAATCAGTATGTCATCCTCATCACCATCGATTCTTGCGCTGTGGCGCCGCCTTGCACTATTATGCCTTAGACACAACATCTGATGCCGAGCCAGAGTGACGTCTACTGTGGATGGTTAACTCTTTGTTGTCTTCCGATTGGCAGGCCTTCAAAGTCTTCCTTCCCAGCGAAGAATCAACGGGCCTACTGTGTCCTCCCTTCCTCTGGGACACAGTGGCCAAACACTGATGCCCTTGATCCGAGCCTCAGTGACACCGGCTACCTGGAAGGTTTATGGTAAGGCATGGGAAGAGTGGTGCTCGCTAATTAAAGGGAGGCCAGTCAAGATGTGTGATCGGGTGAGATGCGACATGGTAGAACTCCTGATTCAGCTAAGGCGTAGAGGTGCGTCGGGCACATTAGCGCAGCGTAAGTTATCGGGAATTGCCTTTTTCTTTCTGCTAATGGGATGGGCCGATGTAACTTAATAGTCCTTCATAAAGCAAGCCGTTAAAGGCTGGAAAAGGCTCCAACCTAGTCAGGGATGTCGTCGCCCCGTTTCCTTAAGTCTGTTGCATGATATTATAACAATATCTAAAACGGTGTGCAAGTCACAATACGAGTCAGCCCTAATATCTGCAGCATTTGCAATTGCATTCTTCGGGTCGCTGCGGATTAGTGAACTTGTGCTGCATTCTTAAACAGCATCAGTAGGCAGGTTAATTAATGAGGATCTAGTAATATGCAGCGACGCTCGGCGCATTCGAGTGCGGAAATCCAAATGTGACCCGATGGGTAGAGGGTCGTGGGTCCTGGTCAAGGCCCTAGACGGCCCCATATGCCCTGTCAAAATAGTCAGACATCACGCGGCTATAAGGCACGAAAATAGATTTTTTTCTCTCTCACACCGACGGGTTCCCACTTACTAAATATCAATTTCACATAATTTTTAAGAACTGTATACAAGCCGTCGGTGTAGAACCTTAAGGATACGGGACACATTCTTTAACAATCGGTGCGGCCACTGAAGCAGCTAGGGCCGGTGTAGCTGAAGTACAGAGATTGGGCCGTTGGAAATCGGCATGCTTTGCAAGATACACAAGACCAGACCTGCTATAAACACATCTTGTTTCTTACAGGAGGTCATAAGTCCACAGTATGGGTTTTAGGACACTCTTATTTATTGGGCGTGCAAAAGAGCCGAGATATGCCCTGGCGGAAAGAATTTTGACTTCCCACGAATACAGGTCAACTGGAGAGGCATCAGAGGGCTCCCAGTGGGATCAGATCTTCCCGGAATTGGTTAAAATTTCAAAAAGGGCTGCTGATATTGGTGTTACATGCTGGTGGTAATGATTTGTGCAAGACAACAGGTGCGGAGCTCTTCACGACAATGAAAACGGACATAAAGCGGGTTGTATGTCTTATACCAGATATGGTGGTGGTGTGGTCCGAGATAATATCACAAGCGGTCTGGCATGGAGCTAAAGACCTTAAGGCCATCGACAAGTCAAGGAGAAAGATAAACTCGAAGATGGCAAAGTTTGTCAAAGAGAACTATGGCATTGTGGTTCACCACCACAATCTGGAGAAAGACATCTCACTCTTCCTGAGATCGGACGGCGTTCATCTAACAGATATCGGCCTAGATATGTTGTTAACTAATTTGCAGGATGGGGTTGAACAGGCCTTAATGATGTTGTGTAGGGGTCGGAGTCCTGTGCAGGTCATACACATGATCCTCCGTGGCGGTAGTGTAGAGGGGGGCAAGGTTCGTAACCTCTCATCAGCTGACGTGCCCAGCGGTCGCGGGCTTACAGCTTTGAGTCGGTTGCGAATTGTACTTGCCTCTCTCTGCTTATTAATAAACTGTGACCGACCTGTTCAACCTATCCATGCTTGTCGGTGTTTTGTTATTATGGGATTGGTGGGAGGCGGGAAGGCACTGCTTACGACACACAGGTCTCTGCAGTCTAGATAAAATACATATATAAGTGACTAGTGGTGACGTCACTGAGGCTGCGTTCCCAGCCGAGCTGAACTGCGGTGCCCTCGGTGAAATTCCCGCTAGCACTGTAAGAAAGTCGCACGGTGCAGAGCAAAAACGACCAGGGTGAACATACCCTTAGAATGATAACAGGTAAATCTAACCTGGTTTCAGAATGATTTTGAATAGATTTACTTTACCTATAAAATGTTTCCATCTTCCAGATTCAGAACATATGCTTTGATTTATTGCACTCACCAGCCAGTCAAACAATCTGGGAAAAGAGAAGAGGAGCAATATCTGTTTTTAATAACATTTATATTTACAAGGCCATTGTAATTATGGTGAATAAAATCCACAGATCCCCCAACGCTCAGTAAGTCTATAAGGGCTCATTCAGACAACAGTGATATTTTCACTTGTGCAAAAAATTGACATTAGTGTTTTGGATCATTTTAACCAGTGTTTAGTCAGTTTTCACCAACAGCAGTTTTTGTTGCACACCAGAAAGGCTGTCTAAGTTTTTCAGGATTCCACAGACTTACATTGTGGAATATAAACCATGACTAGGAACAAAAACTGGGACATGTAAACAACCGCATCGACCTTCATGAAAACCACTGCGGGAATGCACACACTGTTGTCTGAACGAGCCCTACGATTCCTGCTCCATTCACATGTTTAATGCACTAAACGTTCTGTTGTGGGCCTTGATGCTGGAGAAACAGGACAGAAAGTAAAAGCACCACCAGGTCTCATTAAAAAAAAAACAACACACAACTTATAATATATGAACGTTAACCCCTTCCAGCTGCAGGCAACTTTCATTTTTCCTTCCACTCCACAAGACATAACTTTTTTTTTTTTACATTTTTACACTGACAAAAATGTATGATGGCTTTTCTTTGTTTTGTGAGATGAATTACAGTTTTATATGACAACATTCCTTTTACCATACAATACACTGGAAATGGAGGAAAAAAAGAACATGTGTGTTGAAATAATGGAATAAAAAACAAACAAAACAAAATACCATTCCACCATTACTTCGTTTGTTTTTTTTGATGCTCACAGTCGGGTAAGAATTATTTGGAAACATGATTGTCCAGGTCAATGCCAACTTTATGAAGTTTTTCTTGTTCCTTATTTTTATTAAATTGTGGCTAAAAAGATTTTGAAATTTGTAAATAAATTTAATTTGGTTTGTGTCACCACTTTCTGAGATCCGTAAGTATTTTTTATTTTATTCTTAATGGAACTGTGTGAGGGCTTTTTTTGTTTTGTCAAGTGAGGTAATGTCTTATTCGGTAACCTTTTGTGGTATAAACAATGTTTTGAGTGCTTTCATTGCATTTTTCTGAAGCAACTGAAAAAACAGCAATTATGACATTTAAATTTTTCTTTTTTTGCTTTAATGTTTACTGTATGGGTTAAATATTTTTCATAGATCGGACTTTTACTGGCAACAAAACCAAATACGTGGCTTTCTTAAATTCCTTTATTATAAAAGGAGGAATTTTGGGACGATTTGATAATATACAGGGTGGTCCAAAAGTAGGTGGACAGATAATAATAACATTTATTTTGATTTATATATAAAATTATATTTACTGACACAAGCATAACATTGACAATTAAATTTTATTCTGAACAATAATACAAAAGCCCTTACATTTTATCCACGCAGGTGCTCAAACTGTTTTCCATCACAATTTGCACAGCTTTGAAGTCTGCCTCTTACACTTCGACAAACATTTTTGCACAAGTGTTTTTTGGTATTAATTTCTTGAAATGGATCTCTTATGTAATTTTTCAAATCACTGACACTTTTTGGTTTTCGACTATAAACTTTGTCCTTGAGTACTCCCCAAAAGAAAAAATCCACTGGGGTCAAGTCTGGTGAACGTGCCAGCCAATCAAGTGGGCCTCTTTGGCCAATCCATTTATTAGGAAATGTTTCATCAAGATACTCACGAACTACTCTTGAATAATGTGGAGGGGCCCCATCTTGTTGGAAATAAAGGTCATTTGAATTAGGCTGTTGCTGTAACTGGGGAACAACTTGATTCATTAGAATTTCGAGATACTTATCTCCTGTGACTATTCCATCAAAAAAAAGTGGTCCAAAAAACCAAAACTTGAAGTACCACCCCAAACATTGACACCAGGCTCATTTAGTTGTTGCTCTAATGTAAAATGCATATTCTCATTACACCAGTAAATACAATTATGTCTGTTAATATGGCCAGATAATTTGAAAGAAGCGTCATCACTCCACATCTCTATATATAAAAGTGAATGTATGTATGTGTGTATCACCAACCAATCACGAAGCATCTTTCATTTCACCAGAGCTGTTCAAAAGAAGCTGAGCTGTGATTGGTTGGTACAAGCAACAGTTTTCCTTGCAACCAATCACTAAGCATCTCCCATTTCACCATGGCTGGTTAAAAGTAGCTGAGCTGTGATTGGTTGCTATGAGCAAGTTTTCCCACTTGACAACACCTCAGCAGACACTGACATGGTGGGAGAAATTTAGCATCCCCGGGAACATAAGCTCCCAGCCATTGCCCCTCAGAAAGGATAAGAGAGCAAATGACAGAAATGAATCCTCCCCTCCCTGCCCATATCCCCATCACACATCCTCCATCTCATAGTCACATCTTCCCTCATAAAGGGATCATTGGTATGGAAGTCAGGGCAAATCCATCCAGCGCTTTGGTTTTGACCCCAGGCCTCTCTTAAAGGTATCCCCGGTATGGAAGTTATGACCGTTCCTCTCAGCTCTGTGGTTCTGAACCCAGGGTCTCTTAAAGGGATCCCCGGTATGGAAGTGGTGGTTTGCACGTTAATGACCGAGCCATTTTTTACAATTCTGACCACTGTCCCTTTATGAGGTCATAACTCAGGAACGCTTCAACGGATCTAGGCGATTCTGAGAATGTTTTCTCGTGACATATTGTACTTCATGTTAGTGGTAAAATTTCATTGATATAACTTGCGTTTAATTGTGAAAAAAACGGAAATATGGAAAAAAATTTGAAAATATTGCAATTTTCAAACTTTGAATTTTTATGTCCTTAAAATAAATATGTGACACAAAGTAATTACTAAATAACATTTCCCACATGTCTACTTTACATCAGCACAATTTTGGAAACAAATTTTTTTTTTTATTAGGAAGTTATAAGGGTTAAAAGTTGACCAGCGATTTCTCATTTTTACAACAAAATTTACAAAACCATTTTTTTTTTTAGGGACCACCTCACATTCAAAGTCATTCTGAGGGGTTTATATGGCAGAAAATACCCCAAAGTGACACCATTCTAAAAACTGCACCCCTCAAGCTACTCAAAACTACATTCAAGAAGATTATTAACCCTTCAGGTGTTTCACAGGAGCAGAAGCAACGTGAAAGGAAAAAATGAACATTTAACTTTTTAGTCACAAAAATGATATTTTACCAACATTTTTTTAATTTTCCCAAGGGAAACAGGAGAAATTGGACCCCAAAAGTTGTTGTCCAATTTGTCCTGAGTAAGCTGATACCCCATATGTGGGGAGAAACCACAGTTTCGGCGCATGGAAGGCCTCAGAAGGGAAGGAGTGCCGTTTGACTTTTTCAACCTAAAATTGGCTGAAATTGAGATCGGACGCCATGTACCGTTTGCAGAGCCTATGATGTGCCTCAACAGTGGAAACCCCCCACAAGTGACCCCATTTTGGAAACTAGACCCCCTAAGGAACTCATATAGATGTGTGGTGAGCACTTTGAACCCCCAAGGGCTTCACAGAAGTTTATAACGCCCGGGCGTAAATATAAAAAATCATATTTTTTCCACAAACATGATCGTTTAGTCCCCAATTTGTTATTTTCCCAAGGGTATCAGGAGAAATTGGACCCCAAAAGTTGTCCAATTTGTCCTGAGTGCGCTGATACCCCATATGTGGGGGAGAAACACTGTTTGGTCACACACAAGGGCTCGGAAGGGAAAGAGCGCCGTTTGACATTTTCAACCTAAAATTGGCTGAAATTGAAATCGGACGCCATGTTTCGTTTCGAGAGCCCATGATATGCCTAAACAGTGGAAACCCCCCACAAGTGACCCCATTTTGGAAACTAGACCCCCTAATGAACTTATCTAGATGTGTGGTGAGCACTTTGAACCCCCACGTGTTTCGCTAAAGCTTATAATGCCCGGGCGTGAAAAAAAAATAATTTTTTTTTCCACATAAATAATCCATTAGTCCCCAATTTGCTATTTTCCCAAGAGTATCAGGAGAAATTGGACCCCAAAAGTTGTTGTCCAATTTGTCCTGTGTGCGCTAATACTCCATATGTGGGGGAGAAACACGGTTTGGGCACATGGCAGGGCTCGAAAGGGATGTAATGACGTTTTGGAATGCAGACTTTGATGGAATGGTCTGCGGGCGTCATGTTCCGTTTGCAGAGCCCCTGATGTACCTAAACAGTGGAAACCACCCTCAAGTGACCCCATTTTGGAAACTAGACCCCCTAAGGAACTTATCTAGATGTGTGGTGAGCAGTTTGAACCCCCAAGTGTTTCGCTAAAGCTTATAATGCCCGGGCGTAAAAATATAAAATCCTATTTTGTTTCCACATAAATGATTTTTAGTCCCCAATTTTTAATTTTCCCAAGAGTAACAGGAGAAATTGGACCCCAAAAGACGTTGTCCAATTTGACCTGAGTACGCTGGTACCCCACATGTGGGAAAAAACTGTTTAGGCACATGTCGGGGCTCAAAAGGGAAGTAGTGACGTTTTGGAATGCAGACTTTGATGGGTCTGCTGGTGTCATGTTCCGTTTGCAGAGCTCCTGATGTGCCTGAACAGGAAAAAACCCACATGTGACATCATTTTGAATACTAGACCCCCAAAGAACAAATCTAGATGTGCCCTCAACTCAGGGGCATATCTAGGGGAGACAACCGGGGCAGTTGCCCCCCCGGGCTGAGAGTCGGCAGTTCTCTGTGTCAGCTGTCAAGCTGACAGCTGGCGGAGAAGGTGTGCGTGCTGGCTCCCAGGGAACAATTGTACTGGCGTCTGTATAGACGCCAGTACAATTGCAGCTCTGACCGCCGGGCCAGAGCGACGTCAGCAGCGTGACATGTCATGTGATCACGCTGCTGACGTCACTCCCCGGCGCCCAGAGCGAACGCTCAGCACTGGTGGTAAGTGTGCTCCAATGTGGAGCTGAAGAAACCACCGAAGATGGGAGATGGGGTGGTGTTAATGTGTGGCGATGGGAGTTAATCAGTCGGGGGTTAAAGAGTGGGGATGGGGTTAATGTGTGGGGGGGTTAAAGAGTGGGGATGGGGTTAATGTGTGTGTGGGGTTTAAAGAGTGGGGATGGGGTTAATGCGTGGGGGGGTTGAAGAGTGGGGATGGGGTTAATGTGTGGGGGTTAAAGAGTGGGGATGGGGTTAATGTATAGTGGGGTTAATGAGTGGGGATGGGGGTTAATGTGTGGCGGGGGTTAAAGAGTGGGGATGGGGGTTAATGTGTGGCGGGTTAATGAGTGGGGATGGGGGTTATTGAGTGGGGGGTTAATGAGTGGGGATGGGGGTTAATGTGTGGGGGGTTAATGAGTGGGGATGGGGGTTAATGTGTGGCGGGTTAATGAGTGGGGGTTAATGTGTGGCGGGTTAATGAGTGGGGATGGGGGTTATTGAGTGGGGGGTTAATGAGTGGAGACGGGGGTTAATGAGTGGGGATGGGGGTTATTGAGTGGGAATGGAATTAATGTGTGGAGGGTTAATGAGTGGGGATGGAATTAATGTGTGGGGGGTTAATGAGTGGGGATGGGGGTTAATGTGTGGGGGGATTTGGAGTGGGGGATACATAATGTGTTGGGGGATTTGGGAGTAGGGATGGGGGGTTAATGAGTGGGGATGGAATTAATGAGTGGGGATGGGGGTTATTGTTTGGGGGGTTAATGAGTGGGGATGGGGTTAATATGTGGGGTACATAATGTGTGGGGGGGATTTGGGAGTGGGGATGGGGGGTTAATTAATGTGTGGGGGATTTGGAGTGGGGATGGGGGTTAATGAGTGGGGATGGAGTTAATGTGTGGGGAATTTGGAGTGGGGGGTACATAATGTGTGTGGGGGATTTGGGAGTGGGGATGGGGGTTATTTAATGTGTGGGGGATTTCGCGTGGGGATGGGGGTTATTTAATGTGTCTGAGGGATTTGGAGTGTGGATGGGGGGTTATTTAATGTGTGTGAGGGATTTGGAGTGGGGATGGGGGGATATAATGTGTGTGGGGAGATTTGAGGACACAGAGTATGTATGAGGAAACAGTATGGGGGTTGGGTGCAGACAGTATGGGGAGCGAACAGGTTAATGTATGTGGACACAGTATGGGGAGTCAGGGGTATGTGTGAGCAGACAGTATAGAGAGTGAGGGGGTAAATATATGATGAGACAGTATGGTGAACAGAGGGATGTTAGAGGAGGGAGGGGAATAGTGTGAGGCGACAGTATATTGCAGACTTTTTTATTCAGGAGCATTATAATGACACTTCTATCTTTAAGGGCATCGTGTGGAGATTTGCTGCAAAAGACCAGAGAAGATGGACGTCTGCAGAGACGGCTGTGGATGAGAAAACTCATCATGGTGTCTGGACAAGAAGAAGAAAAGGAGAACGACTCCAGAGACGTCATCTATAAGGTACCTAGATGTAAATATTATTTGTGATACTGACTAATTCTCATGTTTTTATTTGTTAGGAACATTAAAGAGGTTGTCCAGGTTTGTGATGAGTCTGCAGTCATTCTATGTGACTGCAGACTTCTGAATTCTCACAGTGCTCACTGAACGCTGTCAGGATTCTCTCGTGCCGGTAATTTACATACATGCGGTCACATGCTGACTAGACATGTGTGGCCTCACTCAATGAAAATGAACGGAGCGAGGCCGGGCACGTCTAGTCGGAATGTGGCCAGAAGTATATAAATCACATACTTATGCTGCCATGACTGTACATTGGCAAGGGAGAATCCTAAAAGTGTGCAGTGTATTAGTTGTGAGAATTCAGAAGCCTGCAATGTCAGGATTCAGCTCTGCAGGTTCCAGTAGTCATCACATGGACACTTCACTCATATGCGATTTTCATACTTGACAACGAGCTTCTCTTCCTGCTTTCAGTTTTTTACTGAACATTGAGAGCATTAGGGAGAGTAGCTCGTGGGTACATGGCTAAGTGTGCAAGTTGCATATGTACTTGGTGTGTGTGTGTGTGTGTGTGTGTGTGTGTGGGGGGGGGGGGGCGCCGAACCAAATTCTTGCCCCGGGTGCCAGGAAGCCTAGATACGCCTCTGCCTCAACTAAACTAATGTAAATTAGAAGGGCATGGAGGTGTGGTACAATTTGAAGCAATCCTTCATACACAGGCCAGGTTTTTCGGGGCAGGTGTCGCACTGGTAAATGGTGTCCTTGCGTATTCCTTTTTGTAATACACTCGGCACCTTTTTTGCGGCTTACCTTTTCTACCAGTTGGCGGGACCACCCCCGGAAAATGCTGACCTGGTACGATACGAGCACCTTCAGTTCCGGAAGTACTGGGACCCGCTCCTTCCTGTGCGCCAAACATCAGGGCCTTAACCACTACCTCCTGGAAATGAAGGTACGACGTATCGGTGTGGCGTGCACATTGTGACAGCAGGAATGCGTTGAGCTTTGCCATTTGTACGATGTGCACGGCCAGCTTTTTGTACCACGCCCTGGCCTTTCTGAGAGCATTGTACGGTTGGAGGTATTGATCGGAGAGATCAACGCCCCCCCCCATGTTTTTGCTGTACCCCACGACATAGGTCAGTTTGCTGACCTGTGTGGAGGTACCCCGTACAGTGCAGAGGGTGCTGCCATCACCATGTATGTTGGTCAAGAGATGGACATCCCTCTTGTCCTTGTACTTGACCACCAGTAGGTGGTCGCTACATTGGGCTCTGCTCTCACCTTTTCTGAGCATCTGCCCAAGTAGCGTCTTCGGAAGGCCTCTCTGACTTTTGCGGACAGTACCGCAGGCTGCGGTACCTCGCGCAGAGAGGGATTTGTAGAGTGGGTTGCTGGTATAAAAAAGTTATCAGTGTAGACGTGATAACCTTTATCCAGCAGTGAGTGAACCAAATCCCACACAATTTTCCCACTCACTCCCAGGACTGGAGGACACTCAGGGGGTTCAATCCTGGTGTCCTTTCCTTCGTAGACTCTAAACCTGTGAGTGTACCCTGAGGTACTCTCACAAAGTTTGTAGAGTTTGATTCCGTACCTGGCCCTCTTACTGGGCAGGTATTGACGGAATCCGAGCCTTCCCTTGAAATGGACCAAGGACTCATCCACGCTGATCTCCCTTTGGGGCACGTACACTTCAGCAAACTTTTTGCTGAAGTGTTCGATGACCGGCCGAACTTTGAATAGACGGTCAAAGTTGGGATCATCTCGTGCGGGACACTGTGCATTATCGGTATAATGCAGAAACTTGTGGATGGCCTCAAAACACGTCCGGACCATGACCATTCGGAACACTGGAGTGTTGTATAAAATATCAACACTCCAATATTGCCGAATTTCCGGCTTCTTCAGTATCCCCATGTGGAGGATCAGGCCCCAAAACTGCATCATTTCAACTGACCAGTTGGAATATGATGAACGCGGGTTTTCCGCCAAAAATTGACGAGCGTACAAATTAGTTTGCTCCACCATGAGGTTAACAAAATCCTCAGAGAAAAAGACTTTGAAAAAGTCTATTTCTGTGAGGCCAGTGGTGTCAAACTTGATTCCTGATTCTGCCACAAAATCAGGAATCAGTGGCTCGTAATTTTCGGGGGGTGAAGTCCATACAGGGTCTACTGAATCAGCTTCGGGCATGGTGGGCGCTGCCTCATCTTCTGTCCTGGAGCGTCTGCGTGGCAGTTCCGCAGGACCCGAGGAGGAAGATGAGGAGGGGGAAGAGGATGAAGAATCCTAAAAATAAAGAAAAGTCGGATCCTCGTCCTCGCTATCAGTGTCGGAGGCAAGGTAAGAATATGGCCTCCTCCATTGAATAGCGTTGTTGGGACGAACACGATGGGAGGGACATTATTTGTGAAAGTGGTGCTTGGGTGTACTTTATTTATAACTATGTGTATGTGTTGGGGGCTAGTGATTGGTGCACACTATCCTGTAAAGAAAATGCTAAAAGAAAAAAGGAAATGGGGAGAAAAATACCTGTGAAAAGAAAAGTCTAAAAACAGCAGGCCCTAACTCTGATAAGTGAACGGCGTCACTTATCAAAGTTCAGTGGAGGCTGCTGGGTGTGCGTACAGGTGTGGTGCAAGGGGGGGTGAAAAAAAGGAAATCAGCAGGCACAAGCTCTGATAAGTGAACTATGTCACTTATCACAGTATGGCGGCTGTGGGATGCGAATAAGGAGTTGGCGCTAAGGGGGCTGCTAAATGTGCGCACAGAGGCGGCGCAAAGGGGGATGGAGGGGGGTAAAAAGAAGGGGAAGGGGGAAGGGTGGGGATGAAGAGAGATCGGACAGGGATTAGCACTTACGCTTGTAGTCAGGTGGCGCAAAGGGGGGGTGAAAAAAAAAAGGAAATCAGCAGGCACAAGCTATGATAAGTGAACTATGTGACTTATCAAAGTTTGGCGGCTGTAGGATGCGAATATGGAGCTGGCACAAAGGGGGCTTAGGGAAAAAAAAGCAAGCACGAGTGTTGATTGGTGAACTGCGTCACCAATCAACGCTCGGCGGCTGCTAAATGTGCGCACGGAGGTGGCGGAAAGGGGGGGTAGAGGGGGGTAAAAAGAGGGGTAAGGGGGGATGAAGCTAGATTGGGGGGATGAAGCTAGATTGGGCAGGGATCAGGGATCAGGCAATACTTACAGTTGTAGGGTTTTCTTTCTTCTTTCTTTAGCAGGTATTGTGATGCTACAAGCTACTGTGGCACCACAATACCCAGCACACCAGGAGATCCAGACGTATGACCGCTCTCTAGGGAATCCTAAGCTAGTGTGAGGACCTCCTGCAGAGCTGTCATACAGGTCACAGAGCAGTCACATTGCTGCTGTGACCTGTCATTGGTGGGATCGAATGATATCGATCCTCCAATCCCTGCACTGCCTGGTGACCATGACAACCGCCTAGGATCGGAGCTCACAGCTCCAATTCAAAGGCAGGTCATGCCCAGGTCATCAGCAGGGCACAGAGCGGTCACAGAGTGACCGCAGCTGTGCCCTGTGGTTGGTGCGATCGCCGATCTAATCGATCGCGCCAACCAGTCCTGCAGGCCCTGCTGGGCCTGTATCAGATCCCTGCCTAGGATCGGTGCTAATACAGCACCGATCCAGACCGATACTGGCAGGGCAGAGTGGCGCTATAGCGCCGCTGTGCCCTGTGATTGGCGTGATCGATGCGATCGGCGATCGTGCCAATCCGGGGGGGGGTTTTGCCCGTGCCTGGCGTTGCCTGGCACCGGATCCAGGATTGAGTACATCGGTACTCGATCCTAGCCTAGGACATCACTGCTTCAGCCGCGCCGATTGGCTGAAACAATAAGCGCTGTGATTGGCTGTTTCGATTTCAACAGCCAATCACAGCGCTCGGGAGGAAGGGAGGGCGGCGACAGACCCCAGGATGCCGAGGCCATCTACAATAAGGTACGATGGCGTCGGAATTTTAATGCAATGACTTAAGTCGCGATGTCGCATTAAATGCCATGACGTACTATCCCGTCCCTGGGAAATAAGTCCCAGGGCACATGGATGGGATAGTACGTCTCATGGCAGAAAGGGGTTAAAGGGATCAATGGTATGGAAGATAGGACCGTTCCACTCAGCGCACTGGTACTGACCCCAGGCCTCTCTTAAAGGGATCCCCGGTATGGAAGTCAGGGCAATTGCCTTCAAATGCTCTGGTACTGACCCCAGGGTTCTATTAAAGGGATCAGTGGTATGGAAATCACGGCAAATCCACTCAGGGCTCTGGTTCTGACCCCAGGCTCTCCTAAAGGGATCTCCTGTATGGAAGTTAGGGCAAATCCCTCAGCGCTCTGATTCTGACTCCAGGGTTCTATTAAAGGGACCAGTGGTATGCAAGTCAGGGCAAATCCACTCAGCGCTCTGGTTCTGATCCAAGGCCCCTCTTAAAGGGATCTCCGTTATGGAAGTCAGGGCAAATCCACTCAGCGCTCTTGTTCTGACGCCAGGCCTCGCTTAAAGGGATCCCCAGTATGGAAGTTAGGATCATTCCACTCAGTGCTCTGGTTCTGACCCCAGGCTGACGGGATGATGTGGGATATTAGGGGTAGTAGTCCGGTGGCTCTGGCTGACGGGATAATGTGGGATATTAGGGGGAGTAGTAGGGTGGCTCTGGCTGACGGGATGATGTGGGATATTAGGAGTAGTAGTCCGGTGGCTCTGGCTGACGGGATGATGTAGGATATTAGGGGTAGTAGTCCGGCAGCTGTGACGGGATGATGTGGGATATTAGCGGTAGTAGTCCGGAGGCTCTGGCTGACGGGATGATGTGGGATATTAGGGGCAGTAGTCCGGTAGCTCTGGCTGACGAGATGATGTGGGATATTATAGTGAATGTGGCTATGCGGAGTGGGCGGGGCTCTAAACTCATTATATATATATATATATAGATAGAATCATTATAATTTGTTATAACTAACCGTAGTTAGTTACTATGCCCAGGCAGCGCCGGGCTCATCAGCTAGTAATCTATATAAATGAGTGTGTGTGTGTATATGTGTGTGTGTGCGTATTGGCCACACCCACTCCACATAGCAACCAATCACTAAGCATCTTTCATTTCACCTGAGCTGGTTAAAAGAAGCTGAGCTGTGATTGGTTGCTATGAGCAACAGTTTTCCTTGTAGACAGTTGTGGTAACTGAGGCCTATTATTCTTATCATTTCTATGGAGTTATCGTCCTTCTATAAAGCTGGAAATAACACAATTTATTACCGTGCCGACAAAGACCACCCTCTGACACAGACTGCAGGGGGGGCCCAGTATCACACAGGACAGGATTAGATACATGGCTCAGCAGACAGTATCACACAGAATAGGATTAGATACACAGCCCAGTAACACACAGGATAGGATTAGATACACAGCTCAGCAGACAGTATCACACAGGATAGGATTAGATACACAGCTCAGCAGACAGTATCAAACAGGATAGGATTAGATACACGGCTCAGCAGACTGTATCACACAGGATAGAATTAGATACATAGCTCAGCAGACAGTAACACACAGGGTAGGATTAGATACACCAGCAGAAGACAGTATCACACAGGATATGATTAGATACACGGCTCAGCAGACAGTATCACACAGGATAGGATTAGATACACAGCTCAGCAACAGGATGTGCCAAAGGAGAGAACATTTTCATTCCAGAAATTCCACTCATTCCATCTGATTTGCCTTTTGATTTTAAATGCCACCAGTTTCCAGTTCGACTGGCATTTGCAATGTCCATTAGCAAGGCTCAGGGACAGTCCTTGAAAGTAGTAGGGCTCGATTTGCAATCTCCATGCTTTTCTCATGGTCAACTTTAGTGGTCTGTTCAAGAGTTGGAACTGACAAAAATCTGTTCATCTTTGTACCAAAAGGAAAAATCAAAAATGTTGCTTATCAAAAGCCTCTTGAATGAGTTGAAAATAAAATACTATCAATACTTAGGTAATCGTTTAGTTAATTTCTGTTGCAAATCTGTAGTGTTGAATATACAATGTGAAATGTTTTTATGTGCAATATAATCATAATTGGTTATAACTAACCAAATTTAGTTACTATGCCCGGGCAACGCCGGGCTCTTCAGCTAGTGTTATCTAAAATTACTAGATTTTCTTCAATTTCATTAAGCATAATCTCACTAAATTGCAGCCATCTGTCTGGATCATCCTCCAATAAACCATGAATTAGACGTGGACGATAAGCTTTCCACCCAACAGATTTCAGGATTCGCATGATGGAAGCTAGTTAAATTCCCAATTCTAAAGATACTCTTCTGGTGGACTTCATAAACAAAATGTAATTTTTTTTTAATGATATTGTTGTATACTATGTATTACATATAATTATCTAGCACAGACCAGCATTTCATAGTGATAACAACTAATAGTCAATAATTAAGCCCATAGCTACATATGTGGCTAGTGCAGTCCACGGTTAATATCACTGAGCCACATAATTCCAGTACGATACCTGCTTATATAGCCTGTTACTGTTTTTTATTGGTGAAGTTAAAGGGAATCTGTCACCTATTTTTAGCCCTATGAGCTGCTGCCATGGCCATCGGGGAGCTTATCTACAGCATTCTGTAATGCTGTAGATAAGCCCCTGATGAAACCTGAAAGATAAGAAAAATAAGATAGATTATACTCACTGGGGGGGCGGGGACAGGTGCGGTGGTTGTCACGGTCCGGTCCGGCGCCTCCCATCTTCTAGCGATGATGTCCTCCTTCTTACTTCTGCTGCGGCTCCTGCGCAGGCGTACTTTATCTGCCCTGGTGAGAGCAGAGTAAAGTACTGCAGTGCGCAGGCGCTGGGAAATGTCAGAGAGGTCTGGCGCCTGCACACTGCAGAACTTTACTCTGCCATCAACAGGGCAGATAAAGTACACCTGCGACGGCGTCGCGGCAGAAGTAAGAAGGAGGACGCCATTGCTAGAAGATGGGAGGTGCTGGATCGGACCCCCGGGTGACTATAATCTAACTTGTTTTTCTTATTTTTCAGGTTTCATCGGGGGCTTATCTACAGCATTACAGAATGCTGTAGATAAGCCACTGATGGCGGTGGCAGCAGCTCATAGGGATAAAAATAGGTGACAGGTTCCCTTTAAAAGCCATTATTTGCTCAATTTTTCATTGCAATTTGTAAAAATTCACTTTAAATTTGATTGTTTTCCTTACAACATTAGTATTTTTACAATGTTAACTACCTGTTCATGCCCAGGTGGGCTTTTCCCTTTTTTAAGTGTTTTATCCCCTCAGTATTTAAACACCCTTCCCTGTCATACTGATTGTGCTATTGTCATGATCCAGGACGGGGTTTCGCTTTGGCCCGTCCTGGTCAGACTGGGGGTTAATTGTTCTGCCTCTCTCTGGCAGAGGGCGGCTATTTAATGTTCACTGGACCTAGGTCCAGTGTCAGTTATACTCCTGCCCTCGGCTGAGTTAGTTGACCTCTTGTATACGTGTGCCTTGTGCCTGATAACTTGTTGCTTGTTTGGTTGTGATCCGGTTCTGTCCCTGTTATGAGTTCTGCCTGCCCCTCTCGTGTATGACTCTCTGCTTGTGACTCGACTGCTCTCTGCTCGTCCCTTTGGTACCGCACCGCTCTCTTGTGTATGACCTTTGGCTTTCTCTGACCTCCTGTCTGTTTACCCCTCCTGTACCTCGTTTGCCCGTACTGTGTATGACCTCCGTTTTGCCCGACCACAAAAACCTAGCCTACATTGAGTCAGCTAAAAGGTTGACTCCCAGACAGGCTAGATGGTCACTTTTTTTTTCCCAATTCTACTTCTCGATCACTTTTCGGCCAGGATCCAAAAATGTCAGAGTGGATGCCTTGTCACGCAGTTTAGATCCGGTGTCCCCCCCCAGAACCTCCATCCTCCATTCTTCAGCCTGAGTTGGTGGTGGCAGGTATTTCTAATATGTTGGAACAGGAGATTCGGGAAGCCCAGTCTCTTGCACCTACGGCTAAGCCGGTGGAAAAACTTTTTGTGCCAGTTCAGTTTCGTCTCAAGGTCCTCCGGGAGTTCCATGACTCAGTTCTGGGTGGACATCCAGGGATCTCGGCCACCCCGAAGGCCATTGCTAGAGTATTCTGGTGGTCTTCTTTAGCCTCTGATGTTGGGGAATATGTGTCTGCATGTGATGTTTGTGCCCGTGCTAAGACCCCCCATAACCGGCCGGCCGGCGAATTGGTACCACTGCCAATTCCTGAGAGACCATGGACTCATCTGTCCATGGATTTCATCACCAACCTTCCCCCCTCCAAGGATAATACCATTGTCTGGTTGTGGTGGACAGGTTTAGTAAGCAGGCACATTTTGTACCTTTGGCAGCTCTACCTAATGCAGAAACATTGTCCAAGTTGTTTGTTGAGCATGTGGTGCGGTTGCATGGGGTACCCTTGAATGTGGTGTCTGATAGGGGAGTGCAATTTGTTTCCAGATTTTGGAGAGCTTTTTGTAAGAGGTTAGGTATTGGTCTGTACTTTTCATCCGCTTACCATCCAGAGACTAATGGGCAGACCGAGCGGACCAGTCTCTGGAGCAAATTCTGCGTGCTTGACCTCAGCCTGACAGGATGATTGGTGTTCTGTGTTACCGTTGGCCGAGTTTGCATTTAACAACCGCATTAACCAGTCTACGAGTACATCTCCCTTTTTCTGCAATTATGGGTTTCATCCTCATTTTGGAGAATTTTCCCATTTGAATTCTGGGTGTCCTGGGGCGGATGAGACAATCCAGCGGTTGGGGGAGGTATGGCGGGAGGTCCAGAGTAACATTACGAAGGCCCAGGACAAATTTAAATTTTTTGCGGACAAAAAACGATCTGCGGGACCGGTGTTTCAGATTGGGGATAAGGTATGGTTGTCCACCAAGAATATAAGGCTCAAGGTCCCCTCTGCTAAGCTTGGACCCAAGTTTATAGGTCCCTATGAAATTACCGAAGCAGTTAACCCGGTGGCTTTTCGGTTGCGTCTCCTGCCATCTCTGCGGATCCCAAATGTTTTCCATAAGGCCCTTTTGAAACCTGTGATGTCCGGTGGGGAGGGATCATCAGCTTCCCCACCACCGGTTTTGGTAGACGGGCAGTCGGAGTACGAGGTGGAACGAATTGTCGACTCCAGGTTGGTCCGTCGTGCCCTTCAATATCTGGTACATTGGAAAGGCTACGTCCTGAAGAACGCTCGTGGGTTCCTGCTCGATCAGTTCATGCGGATCGGTTGATCCGGGCCTTTCACGCCAAGTACCCTGAGAGACCTGGGGGTCCAGTGGCCCCCCCCATTGACAGGAGGGTACTGTCATGATCCATGACGGGTTTTCGGTTTGGCCCGTCCTGGTCAGACTGGGGGTTAATTGTTCTGCCTCTCTCTGGCAGAGGGCGGCTATTTAATGTTCACTGGACCTAGGTCCGGTGTCAGTTATACTCCTGCCCTCGGCTGAGCTAGTTGACCTCTTGTATACGTGTGCCTTGTGCCCGATAACTTGTTGCTTGCTTGGTTGTGATCCGGTTCTGTCCCTGTTACGAGTTCTGCCTGCCCCTCTTATACCGCACCGCTCTGTCGTGTGACTCGACTGCTCTCAGCTCGTCCCTTTGGTACCGCACCGCTCTCTTGTGTATGACCTTTGGCTTTGTCTGACCTCCCGTCTGTTTATCCCTCCTGTACCTCGCTTGCCCGTACTTTGTATGACCTCCGTTTTGCCCGACTCTGAGTTTTCTACCTTCTCTGAAAGCAGGATGCTAAGCCCCGCCCCCTTGCAGTCATATGACCGTAGGTCCTGTGCCGGCTTGCTAAACTTCAGCGTTCAGGTCCTGTGCATCTGTACTTTCTGGCGGTTCTTGTCCCCAGGGGTCCCTACAGTGCAGGTGAGTCCCTGCTCAGCGGAGGCTGTACGCCGGCGCTGTCAGGATCCTGATACTATAACTGACCAATACTATTTTTTTTCCTCTGCTCCCCTTGTGTGTGTGATGGATCTTATGCATGCTCTTTCTGAGCAGGTAAAGCACCTGACTCAGATGTCTCAGAAACTCCTTGGAGAACAACAAGTCCTGGCTCAGTCTCAACAGATGATCGCTGACACTGTGCAGGGGGCTTTTTTATCGGGGGCTCGGGATGTTACATTAGTTTCCCCTGAGTCTCTGCTTAAGTTACCGGATATCTTTTCTGGAGATAAAAAAGAATTCAGAGTTTTCAAGGAGGGCTATAAGCTTTTTTTTTTCATTAAGACCACACTCTTCTGAGGATGAAAGTCAGAGAGTGGGGGTCATTAGGTCTCTGTTAAGGGGAGCCCCCCAAGCTTGGGCTTTCTCCCTTCCGACCACGGCCCCTGAGCATATGACTGTGGATGCATTTTTTGAGGCCCTGGGGCATATTTATGATGAGCCTGATCGGATGCGTATGGCTGAGGACATGGTGATGAGTGTGTGCCAGGGGAAGCACTCAGCCGAGTGGTTTTGCTCAGAGTTCAGACGCTGGGCTGCTGAGGTCTGCTGGAATGATGCCACCCTCCGGGGTTTGCTCCGTAGAGGCCTGTCTGTACATCTGAAAGATGCCTTGGCTCTCCACCCTCCGCCTGATTCCCCGGAGGAGGCTATGACACAGGCCGTCCGAGTGGATCGCAGGCTATGAGCGAGGGGAGTGATGCAAATTGAGACACCATTATTCTCCCAAGGAAGGGGAGCCAGTCCTACATTGGAAATCACGGAGATGGGAACCATCGACCTCAAAGAGAATGAAAGGAGACAATGGCGCATAGGAAAATGCTGTTTTCACTGTGGCGATTCTGGACATTGGAAAAAGGATTGCCCCTCCCGTCCACTAACCAACAAGCGACTGAGCCCGGGCGATTGTCGTGGAGGTCACCCAGGCTCTCAGGTACCCTTTTCTGCCTTCTCTAAAATGTTGTTGCAAGTGGAACTTTGTTGTGGGAGTGTCTCCACATCCACTTCTGCCTTCGTGAATTGCGGATCGTTATTGAACTTTATTGACTCTGACTTACTGTCCAGGTGTAAGTTAGGGACAGTTAGGTAGAGGACTCTTATTCACATTGTGGCCATTGACAACACACCACTGGTTAAGAATGACGTTATGTTTCGTACTGAAGAGTTTCTCCTTAAAGTGAGTTCCTTGCACCAGGAATATATTTCATGTTTTGTGATGGACAACCTGCCTGCGGAACTGGTGTTGGGGTTCCCCTGGTTACAATTGCATAATCCGGTGATTAATTGGGAATTTCGGGACATTGTTAAATGGGGTCCCTATTGTTCTGAAAAATGTCTTGGTACTGTGTCTGTGTCGTCCGTGGGTCTGGAAGGTATTCCGGAGTGCCTGAAAGACTATACGGACGTTTTCTCCGAAAGGGAGGCTGAGGTTTTACCACCACACCGCCCATTTGATTGTGCCATTGACCTAGTTCCAGATGCTAAATTGCCCAAAGCCCGCTTGTATAACCTTTCGGGTCCAGAACGGGCTGCGATGAAGGAATATATTTCCGAGAGTCTCCATAAGGGACACATTCGTCCTTCTGTTTCTCCCGTGGCGGCGGGGTTCTTTTTTGTAAAGAAAAAAGACGGTGGTTTACGCCTATGCCTTGATTTTCGTGAGTTAAATAAGATAACTGTGAGGAATACGTATCCCCTTCCACTTATTCCTTATTTATACAACCAGTTGTCCGGAGCTAAGTGGTTTTCGAAATTAGATCTACGGGGAGCGTATAACCTTATCCGAGTCCTGGATGGAGATGAGTGGAAAACCGCTTTTCTCACTACTGAAGGGTTGTTTGAAAATTTTGTCATGCCTTTCCGCCTGACCAATGCTCCAGCGGTCTTCCAAAATTTAATAAATCACGTGTTCTCTGACTTTATTGGACATTTTGTGGTGGTATATTTGGATGACATATTGATCTACTCTCCTGATAAACAGGCTCACATTGGTCATGTTCGGGCAGTTCTCCAAAGGCTTCGGGATAACTGTCTCTTTGCTAAACTAGAAAAATGTTTATTTTTTGTTCAGGAACTGTCTTTTTTGGGGTTCATCGTGTCTGCTGAAGGGTATCGCATGGATCCTAATAAGGTGCAGGCCATTGTTGAGTGGGTTCAACCTTGTGATTTGAAGGCTCTGCAGCGTTTCCTAAGATTCGCCAATTACTATCATAAATTTATAAAGGGGTTCTCACAGGTGGTTAAACCCCTCACTGACATGACTCAAAAGGGGGCCAATATCAAGAATTGGTCGACCGCAGCGGTAGCGGCATTTCAGTTTTTGAAAAAATGTTTCATGTCTGCCCCGGTTCTTATTCAACCGGACCCATCTGAACCATTTATTGTTGAGGTAGATGCCTCAGAGGTGGGGGTGGGGGCGGTATTGTCCCAGGGACCCGCCACTTTGCCCAATTTAAGACCTTGCGCCTTTTTCTCAAAGAAATTCTCCCCTGCGGAGAGAAACTATGATGTGGGGAATCGAGAACTTCTGGCTGTAAAGTTGGCTTTTGAAGAATGGAGGCATTTTTTGGAGGGGGCTGGCCATCCTATAACCGTAATTACGGACCACAAAAACCTAGCCTACATTGAGTCAGCTAAAAGGCTGACTCCCAGACAGGCTAGATGGTCACTTTTTTTTCCCAATTCAACTTCTCGATCACTTTTCGGCCAGGATCCAAAAATGTCAGAGTGGATGCCTTGTCACGCAGTTTAGATCCGGTGTCCCCCCCAGAACCTCCATCCTCCATTCTTCAGCCTGGGTTGGTGGTGGCAGGTATTTCTAATATGTTGGAACAGGAGATTCGGGAAGCCCAGTCTCTTGCACCTCCGGCTAAGCCGGTGGAAAAACTTTTTGTGCCAGCTCAGTTTCGTCTCAAGGTCCTCCGGGAGTTCCATGACTCAGTTCTGGGTGGACATCCAGGGATCTCGGCCACCCGGAAGGCCACTGCTAGAGTATTCTGGTGGTCTTCTTTAGCCTCTGATGTTGGGGAATATGTGTCTGCATGTGATGTTTGTGCCCGTGCTAAGACCCCCCCTATCCGGCCGGCCAATTGGTACCACTGCCAATTCCTGAGAGACCATGGACTCATCTGTCCATGGATTTCATCACCAACCTTCCCCCCTCCAAGGATAATACCATAGTCTGGTTGTGGTGGACAGGTTTAGTAAGCAGGCACATTTTGTATCTTTGGCAGCTCTACCTAATGCGGAAACATTGTCCAAGTTGTTTGTTGAGCATGTGGTGCGGTTGCATGGGGTACCCTTGAATGTGGTGTCTGATAGGGGAGTGCAATTTGTTTCCAGATTTTGGAGAGCTTTTTGTAAGAGGTTAGGTATTGGTCTGTACTTTTCATCCGCTTACCATCCAGAGACTAATGGGCAGACCGAGCAGACCAGTCTCTGGAGCAAATTCTGTGTGCTTGACCTCAGCCTGACAGGATGATTGGTGTTCTGTGTTACCGTTGGCCGAGTTTGCATTTAACAACCGCATTAACCAGTCTACGACTCTGTGGATCCCAAATGTTTTCCATAAGGCCCTTTTGAAACCTGTGAGGTCCGGTGGGGAGGGATCATCAGCTTCCCCGTCACCGGTTTTGGTAGACGGGCAGTCGGAGTACGAGGTGGAACGAATTGTCGACTCCAGGTTGGTCCGTCGTGCCCTTCAATATCTGGTACATTGGAAAGGCTACGGTCCTGAGGAATGCTCGTGGGTTCCTGCTCGATCGGTTCATGCGGATCGGTTGATCCGGGCCTTTCACGCCAAGTACCCTGAGAGACCTGGGGGTCCAGTGGCCCCCCATTGAGAGGAGGGTGCTGTCATGATCCATGACGGGTTTTCGCTTTGGCCCGTCCTTGTCAGACTGGGGGTTAATTGTTCTGCCTCTCTCTGGCAGAGGGCGGCTATTTAATGTTCACTGGACCTAGGTCCGGTGTCAGTTATACTCCTGCCCTCGGCTGAGGTAGTTGACCTCTTGTATACGTGTGCCTTGTGCCCGATAACTTGTTGCTTGCTTGGTTGTGATCCGGTTCTGTCCCTGTTACGAGTTCTGCCTGCCCCTCTTATACCGCACCGCTCTGTCGTGTGTGACTCGACTGCTCTCAGCTCGTCCCTTTGGTACCGCACCGCTCTCTTGTGTATGACCTTTGGCTTTGTCTGACCTCCCGTCTGTTTACCCCTCCTGTACCTCGCTTGCCCGTACTTTGTATGACCTCCGTTTTGCCCGACTCTGAGTTTTCTACCTTCTCTGAAAGCAGGATGCTAAGCCCCGCCCCCTTGCAGTCATATGACCGTAGGTCCTGTGCCGGCTTGCTAAACTTCAGCGTTCAGGTCCTGTGCATCTGTACTTTCTGGCGGTTCTTGTCCCCAGGGGTCCCTACAGTGCAGGTGAGTCCCTGCTCAGCGGAGACTGTACGCCGGCGCTGTCAGGATCCTGATACTATAACTGACCAATACTATTTTTTTTCCTCTGCTCCCCTTCCCCTGTGTGTGTGATGGATCTTATGCATGCTCTTTCTGAGCAGGTAAAGCACCTGACTCAGATGTCTCAGAAACTCCTTGGAGAACAACAAATCCTGGCTCAGTCTCAACAGATGATCGCTGACACTGTGCAGGGGGCTTTTTTATCGGGGGCTTGGGATGTTACATTAGTTTCCCCTGAGTCTCTGGTTAAGTTACCGGATATCTTTTCTGGAGATAAAAAAGAATTCAGAGTTTTCAAGGAGGGCTATAAGCTTTTTTTTTTTCATTAAGACCACACTCTTCTGAGGATGAAAGTCAGAGAGTGGGGGTCATTAGGTCTCTGTTAAGGGGAGCCCCCCAAGCTTGGGCTTTCTCCCTTCCGACCACGGCCCCTGAGCATATGACTGTGGATGCATTTTTTGAGGCCCTGGGGCATATTTATGATGAGCCTGATCAGATGCGTATGGCTGAGGACATGGTGATGAGTGTGTGCCAGGGGAAGCACTCAGCCGAGTGGTTTTGCTCAGAGTTCAGACGCTGGGCTGCTGAGGTCTGCTGGAATGATGCCGCCCTCCGGGGTTTGTTCCGTAGAGGCCTGTCTGTACATCTGAAAGATGCCTTGGCTCTCCACCCTCCGCCTGATTCCCCGGAGGAGGCTATGACACAGGCCGTCCGAGTGGATCGCAGGCTACGAGCGAGGGGAGTGATGCAAATTGAGACACCATTATTCTCCCAAGGAAGGGGAGCCAGTCCTACATTGGAAATCACGGAGATGGGAACCATCGACCTCAAAGAGAATGAAAGGAGACAATGGCGCATAGGAAAATGCTGTTTTCACTGTGGCGATTCTGGACATTGGAAAAAGGATTGCCCCTCCCGTCCACTAACCAACAAGCGACTGAGCCCGGGCGATTGTCGTGGAGGTCACCCAGGCTCTCAGGTACCCTTTTCTGCCTTCTCTAAAATGTTGTTGCAAGTGGAACTTTGTTGTGGGAGTGTCTCCACATCCACTTCTGCCTTCGTGAATTGCGGATCGTTATTGAACTTTATTGACTCTGACTTACTGTCCAGGTGTAAGTTAGGGACAGTTAGGTAGAGGACTCTTATTCACATTGTGGCCATTGACAACACACCACTGGTTAAGAATGACGTTATGTTTCGTACTGAAGAGTTTCTCCTTAAAGTGAGTTCCTTGCACCAGGAACATATTTCATGTTTTGTGATGGACAACCTGCCTGCGGAACTGGTGTTGGGGTTCCCCTGGTTACAATTGCATAATCCGGTGATTAATTGGGAATTTCGGGACATTGTTAAATGGGGTCCCTATTGTTCTGAAAAATGTCTTGGTACTGTGTCTGTGTCGTCCGTGGGTCTGGAAGGTATTCCGGAGTGCCTGAAAGACTATACGGACGTTTTCTCCGAAAGGGAGGCTGAGGTTTTACCACCACACCGCCCATTTGATTGTGCCATTGACCTAGTTCCAGATGCTAAATTGCCCAAAGCCCGCTTGTATAACCTTTCGGGTCCAGAACGGGCTGCGATGAAGGAATATATTTCCGAGAGTCTCCATAAGGGACACATTCGTCCTTCTGTTTCTCCCGTGGCGGCGGGGTTCTTTTTTGTAAAGAAAAAAGACGGTGGTTTACGCCCATGCCTTGATTTTCGTGAGTTAAATAAGATAACTGTGAGGAATACGTATCCCCTTCCACTTATTCCTTATTTATACAACCAGTTGTCCGGAGCTAAGTGGTTTTCGAAATTAGATCTACGGGGAGCGTATAACCTTATCCGAGTCCTGGATGGAGATGAGTGGAAAACCGCTTTTCTCACTACTGAAGGGTTGTTTGAAAATTTTGTCATGCCTTTCCGCCTGACCAATGCTCCAGCGGTCTTCCAAAATTTAATAAATCACGTGTTCTCTGACTTTATTGGACATTTTGTGGTGGTATATTTGGATGACATATTGATCTACTCTCCTGATAAACAGGCTCACATTGGTCATGTTCGGGCAGTTCTCCAAAGGCTTCGGGATAACTGTCTCTTTGCTAAACTAGAAAAATGTTTATTTTTTGTTCAGGAACTGTCTTTTTTGGGGTTCATCGTGTCTGCTGAAGGGTATCGCATGGATCCTAATAAGGTGCAGGCCATTGTTGAGTGGGTTCAACCTTGTGATTTGAAGGCTCTGCAGCGTTTCCTAAGATTCGCCAATTACTATCATAAATTTATAAAGGGGTTCTCACAGGTGGTTAAACCCCTCACTGA
Organism: Dendrobates tinctorius; assembly: GCF_039654945.1. NCBI lineage: Eukaryota > Metazoa > Chordata > Amphibia > Anura > Dendrobatidae > Dendrobates > Dendrobates tinctorius. The sequence continues at coordinate 145,634 of NW_027361713.1, read as the reverse complement.
AATGACTCAAAAGGGGGCCAATATCAAGAATTGGTCGACCGCAGCGGTAGCGGCATTTCAGTTTTTGAAAAAATGTTTCATGTCTGCCCCGGTTCTTATTCAACCGGACCCGTCTGAACCATTTATTGTTGAGGTAGATGCCTCAGAGGTGGGGGTGGGGGCGGTATTGTCCCAGGGACCCGCCACTTTGAGAAAAAGGCGCAAGGTCTTAAATTGGGCAAAGAAATTCTCCCCTGCGGAGAGAAACTATGATGTGGGGAATCGAGAACTTCTGGCTGTAAAGTTGGCTTTTGAAGAATGGAGGCATTTTTTGGAGGGGGCTGTCCATCCTATAACCGTAATTATGGACCACAAAAACCTAGCCTACATTGAGTCAGCTAAAAGGCTGACTCCCAGACAGGCTAGATGGTCACTTTTTTTTCCCAATTCAACTTCTCGATCACTTTTCGGCCAGGATCCAAAAATGTCAGAGTGGATGCCTTGTCACGCAGTTTAGATCCGGTGTCCCCCCCAGAACCTCCATCCTCCATTCTTCAGCCTGGGTTGGTGGTGGCAGGTATTTCTAATATGTTGGAACAGGAGATTCGGGAAGCCCAGTCTCTTGCACCTCCGGCTAAGCCGGTGGAAAAACTTTTTGTGCCAGCTCAGTTTCGTCTCAAGGTCCTCCGGGAGTTCCATGACTCAGTTCTGGGTGGACATCCAGGGATCTCGGCCACCCGGAAGTCCACTGCTAGAGTATTCTGGTGGTCTTCTTTAGCCTCTGATGTTGGGGAATATGTGTCTGCATGTGATGTTTGTGCCCGTGCTAAGACCCCCCATATCCGGCCGGCCGGGGAATTGGTACCACTGCCAATTCCTGAGAGACCATGGACTCATCTGTCCATGGATTTCATCACCAACCTTCCCCCCTCCAAGGATAATACCATAGTCTGGTTGTGGTGGACAGGTTTAGTAAGCAGGCACATTTTGTACCTTTGGCAGCTCTACCTAATGCGGAAACATTGTCCAAGTTGTTTGTTGAACATGTGGTGCGGTTGCATGGGGTACCCTTGAATGTGGTGTCTGATAGGGGAGTGCAATTTGTTTCCAGATTTTGGAGAGCTTTTTGTAAGAGGTTAGGTATTGGTCTGTACTTTTCATCCGCTTACCATCCAGAGACTAATGGGCAGACCGAGCGGACCAGTCTCTGGAGCAAATTCTGCGTGCTTGACCTCAGCCTGACAGGATGATTGGTGTTCTGTGTTACCGTTGGCCGAGTTTGCATTTAACAACCACATTAACCAGTCTACGACTCTGTGGATCCCAAATGTTTTCCATAAGGCCCTTTTGAAACCTGTGAGGTCCGGTGGGGAGGGATCATCAGCTTCCCCGCCACCGGTTTTGGTAGACGGGCAGTCGGAGTACGAGGTGGAACGAATTGTCGACTCCAGGTTGGTCCGTCGTGCCCTTCAATATCTGGTACATTGGAAAGGCTACGGTCCTGAGGAATGCTCGTGGGTTCCTGCTCGATCGGTTCATGCGGATCGGTTGATCCGGGCCTTTCACGCCAAGTACCCTGAGAGACCTGGGGGTCCAGTGGCCCCCCATTGAGAGGAGGGTGCTGTCATGATCCATGACGGGTTTTCGCTTTGGCCCGTCCTTGTCAGACTGGGGGTTAATTGTTCTGCCTCTCTCTGGCAGAGGGCGGCTATTTAATGTTCACTGGACCTAGGTCCGGTGTCAGTTATACTCCTGCCCTCGGCTGAGCTAGTTGACCTCTTGTATACGTGTGCCTTGTGCCCGATAACTTGTTGCTTGCTTGGTTGTGATCCGGTTCTGTCCCTGTTACGAGTTCTGCCTGCCCCTCTTATACCGCACCGCTCTGTCGTGTGTGACTCGACTGCTCTCAGCTCGTCCCTTTGGTACCGCACCGCTCTCTTGTGTATGACCTTTGGCTTTGTCTGACCTCCCGTCTGTTTACCCCTCCTGTATCTCGCTTGCCCGTACTGTGTATGACCTCCGTTTTGCCCGACTCTGAGTTTTCTACCTTCTCTGAAAGCAGGACGCTAAGCCCCGCCCCTTTGCAGTCATATGACCGTAGGTCCTGTGCCGGCTTGCTAAACTTCAGCGTTCAGGTCCTGTGCATCTGTACTTTCTGGCGGTTCTTGTCCCCAGGGGTCCCTACAGTGCGGGTGAGTCCCTGCTCAGCGGAGGCTGTACGCCGGCGCTGTCAGGATCCTGATAGCTATGTAGTTTGTTTTTTTGAAAAAGAGCTCGGTGCGAGCATGAAACGTGTAAAAATAAGAAATTGCTATTCCACCTTGGAACCGCTTCCTTAATAAAGCAGCACCGTCTACTATGAAATGTCAAATCACCGTATGTGCACTTTTTTTTCCTCTATGGGTGTAGAGAGCATTTTTAACCCACAGACGACTCACAAAATCGTATAACATTGAATTGTGGGAATAAAACATTTTATTTCTTCCCATTAAAATGTTGTATTAGCTCGAAGTTTTTCAGTTAGAAACAGAATCTTAGAAGAAAATGGACTACATAATTTTGTTACACAAATTCTCCTGAGTAGGACAATATCCTATATGTGGTCAGAAACTACTTTTCAGGCACAGTACAGCGCTCAGAAGGGAAGGGGCACCATATTGGAGTGCAAATTTGGCAGGGGTGATTTGCAGGTGCCATGTCACGCTGGCAGAGCCCATGAGGTGCCAGAACAGCAGAACTCCCCCCCCCCCCCAAGTTACCACAGTTTACACAAACTGCACCCTTAAATTAATTCATCCTAGGGAAGCAGCGATCATATTGAAACTACAAGTCTGTCAAATTATGTTATACTATTGGGTGGTGAAGAAAAAATAATATTTACAAATAAAATGTTTTAGCCTCAAGTTTTTAATTTTTAGAAGGGGAAATAGGAGAAAATAGACCATATAATTTGTCACACAATTTTTACTGAGTGCGCAAATACCCCATATGTTGTTGGAAACTACTTTTCAGGCACAGTGCAAAGCTTAGAAGGGAAGGAGTGCCATATTGAAATGCAGATTTTGCTGTAATGGTGTCATGTCACATTGGCATAGCCACTGAGGTGCCAGAACAGGAAAACCCAGTGACCCAATTTTACAAACTGCACACCTCAGTGAATACATCTAATGATGCAGTTGAGGATATTGACTGTTGTGAACTCATTTTCTGGTTTACCTCTGGCTTCTGGTAAGGGTGGTGGAGATGGCTGTGTTGACAGGAGTCGTGAGTTCTCCATCCAGGCTCCCTCTGGTGGTGACAAGAGGTAATGAAGCTGATCTAAATTGCAGAGACCTACCACCTGAGGAGAAGGACTGTGAGTGGACATCAGGAGACTCTGACTGGATTTAAGACAGCTGACTCCCTAATTTTGTGCTGGTGATTTTCTCCTGCCCTGAGGTTCTGGTTTCCAGTTCTGTTCCTGCCTTCTCAAGCTAAGTGTGCTCTGCTATTTTTCACATGAGATTTGGTCTGGTTTACTTAGTTTTTGTGGTCAGCCAGCCCCTGCTGGGGCTGTGCTGAATTTCCATTCTTATGTCTCTGTTTATGCCAGTTTGCTCCACGGCTACTGCTAGTTGTGTGGATAGGATCAGGTGTCTGCAATCCGCTTAGTTACCAACCTCTGGCTTTCTGGGGCTTAGCTTGTTTTTGTTTTTCCTCCTTGGTGACTCATTCATAACAGAATCAACAGCCATACCGCAGATTCTAGGGTTCTCAAAAGCAGGAAAAAAAAAAAAATTGTAAAAAAGTGTTTTTTTATATATGGATTTTTTCCTCTTATTCTCTGGGGCCGTAGGAGGATTTTTTCCTTAATGGAGATTAAGCAATTGTCTGATCGTGTGGAGCAGCTCGCTGCTGAAGCGCGGGGAATTTCCGCCTATCTCACTTAATCACATGCTGTTGAACCAAAAATCCCTACTCCTGATGTGTTTTCTGGGGATCGGTCTAAATTTTTAAATTTTAAGAATAATTGTAAATTATTTCTTGCATTGAAGCCTAACTCATCGGGGAGCTCTGCGCAGCAGGTTAAAATTGTCATCTCCTTGCTGTGCGGCGATCCCCAGGATTGGGCATTTTCTTTGACACCTGAAAATCCTATTCTGACTAATGTGGATGCATATTTTCAAGCCTTGGGGTTGTTGTATGATGAACCTAATGCTATTGTTCAAGCTGAGAAAGCCCTATTGGCATTGAACCAGGGTCAGGATTCTGCAGAGTTAGGCTGGTTTCACATTAGCGCATTTTCAGCGCGCGCACGGCCGGGGGTAGCTCCGCCCCCGAGCCGGCTCTCTGCCCGGCGTGCCCGCCCCTTGCTTGTAGCGCCGCCTACTAGCGGACAGCGGCGCCTGCGATCGGCGCACCCTATCTTTAGCATAGGGTGCGCAGATCGTGCGCAGGCCGTGCGCTAGTTGCGCTTTGACCTGTGCTGCGCACTTTTGACGGTGCGCCGTGTGCGCCAAAATCCAAAAAGTTTGATTTTGGCGCGCACGGCGCACCGTCAAAAGTGCGCAGCACAGGTCAAAGCGCAACTAGCGAACGGCCTGCGCACGATCTGCGCACCCTATGCTAAAGATAGGGTGCGCCGATCGCAGGCGCCGCTGTCCGCTAGTAGGCGGCGCTACAAGCAAGGGGCGGGCACGCCGGGCAGAGAGCCGGCTCGGGGGCGGAGCTACCCCCGGCCGTGCGCGCGCTGAAAATGCGCTAATGTGAAACCAGCCTTATACTGTCAAAAATTCCGAAAGTGGGCGGTCCTTACTACATGGAATGATGGTGCCTTGGCAGCTCTCTTTCGCAAGGGTTTATCAGAAACCGTAAAAGATATTACGGTGGGATTTCCTGTTCCCTCTGGTCTTGACGATTCTATGTCATTAGCCATTCAAGTTGATCGGCATTTACGTGAACGTAAAACTACACGAGAGGCGTTGCCACCTTTTCAACAAATGTCTGAACCTATGCATTGTGATAGAGTTTTGTATAGGGTGCAACGTCAGGAGCATAGAAGGCGAAATAAGCTGTTTTTTCTGTGGAGATGCCTCTCGTATTATTTCTGTCTGCCCTAAACGAGAGAAACGTTTTGCACACACATTTGCTGTGGGTGGGGTACAACATAAGTTTCTTTTGGCAATTACTCTGATCTGCTCCTTATCCACATTTTCCGCCAAGGCTTTTGTGGATTCAGGAGCGGCTTTGAATCTGATGGATTTGGATTTTGCTAAACGTTGTGGTTTTCCCATGATACCTCTGCGGACGCCTATTCCTTTGAGGGGTATTGATGCTACTCCTTTCGCGGAGAATAAACCTCAGTTTTGGACCCAGGTGATAACGCGGGTCGCCCCAGACCACCAAGAAAATTGTAGATTTTTGGTACTGCATAATTTGCATGATACTATTGTTCTGGGTTTCCCCTGGTTGCAAATCCATAATCCAGTTTTGGATTGGAAATCTGTCTGTGGTGAGTTGGGGCCGTCGGTGTGCTCTTGGTATCAATACAAAAAATGGTGGGGGGAACAAGAGGCGCAATAGTGCCCTATCACTAGTGACACTTTAAGTATGAGCGGTATAATACAGTTCCACTCACCTATTCCAGTTGTGTAACCCACAACTGGCTTGAGAGCATATCACAGAATCAGCTGCTGCAGGACCTCCACCAACCACTCGCACGTGGAAAAACCTTCAGAAAGTTGTGGGAAGCAGGGTGTGTTGCAGTCCGCGCTGCCGAGATTCACAAATCACCTGGGATACAAGATGTTGTAGCAGTGTACTCCTTTATTTCCTCCTACGGATATCCCTGAGGAAGGTGCCAGGAAGGGCGCCGAAACGCGTAGGAGGAAATAAAGGAGTACACTGCTACAACATCTTGTATCCCAGGTGATTTGTGAATCTCGGCAGCGCGGACTGCAACACACCCTGCTTCCCACAAGTTTCTGAAGGTGTGCTCTTGGTGACACTCCTGTTTTCTCCACCTCTCCCCAGTCTCATGATGTTCCTGACTATTTGGCTGATTTTTATGATGTATTTAGTGAGAGTAAGTCTGCGTCCCTGCCTCCTCATAGGAGTTATGACTGTGCAATTGATTTGAGGCCTGGGTGTAAATTTCCCAAGGGTCGGCTTTTCAACTTATCTGTACCTGAACACGAGGCTATGCGATCTTATATTAAGGCGTCGTTGGAGAAGGGTCATATTAGACCATCCTCTTCACCCTTAGGTGCTGGGTTTTTTTCGTGGCTAAGATAGATGGTTCATTAAGGCCTTGTATTGACTATCGTTCCATTAACAAGATTACGGTTAAATATCAGTATCCGTTACCCCTGATTTCTGATCTATTCTCCAGAGTTAAAGGTGCCTGCTGGTTTACTAAGCTTGACCTCAGGGGGGCGTATAATCTTATTCGCATCAAGCATGGAGATGAATGGAAGACGGTGTTTAATACTCCGGAGGGACATTTTGAGTACCTGGTGATGCCTTTTGGGCTCACTAATGCCCCTTCTGTCTTCCAATCCTTCATGAATGATATTTTCCGGGACTTTGTGGATAAGTTTTTGATCATCTATTTGGATGATATTCTGATCTTTTCCAGTGATTGGGATTCTCATGTGGAACATGTTCGGACTGTGTTCCGGATTTTGAGGGAGAATTCCCTGTATGTTAAGGGATCAAAATGCCTTTTTGGTGTACAGAGGATTTCATTTTTGGGATTTATTTTGTCTCCGTCAACTATTGAAATGGACCCGGCCAAGGTGCGGGCCATTTATGATTGGGTTCGGGCCACTTCTTTGAAGGCTCTCCAGAAGTTTTTGGGTTTTGCTAATTTTTATCGTAAATTTATAGCTAATTTTTCTGGTATTGCGAAGCCACTGACTGATCTGACCAAGAAGGGCGCTGATTTGCCGAATTGGTCTCCAGATGCTGTTTTGGCATTTCAGTAGCTGAAGTGGAGGTTCACTTCTGCTCCGGTTTTACGGCAACCTGATGTCTCACTTCCATTTCAGGGAGAGGTAGATGCTTCGGAGATTGGTGCAGGAGCTGTTTTGTCCCAAAAATATCCAGTGACTTCTAAAATGAATCCCTGTCCCTTCTTTTCCCAAAAGTTCTCCCCATTTGAACGCAACTATGATGTGGGGAATCGGGAATTGTTGGCCATGAAGTGGGCATTCGAGGAGTGGAGACATTGGTTGGAAGGAGCTAGACATCAAGTTGTGGTCCTCACTGACCACAAGAATTTGATTTACCTGGAGTCAGCCAAACGCTTGAATCCTAGACAAGCTAGGTGGGCCTTATTTTTCACGCGTTTTGATTTTGTGGTCTCCTTTCTTCCGGGCACTAAGAATGTTAAGGCAGACGCCCTTTCTAGGAGTTTCTTTGCTGATTCTCCTATTGTGACCAAACCTACCATCCTAGGTGAGGGGGTAGTTCTTTCTGCCATTTCGCCCGATTTGAGACACACCCTGGAGAAATTTCAGGAGGATAAACCTGAGCGTTTCCCTATGGAAAATTGTATGTTCCTGACCAGTGGAGAAAGAGAGTGATGTCTGAAATTCATTGCTCCGCATTGGCTGGTTATCCAGGTATTTTTGGTACCAGAGATTTGGTGAGTGCAGTCTTGTGGGACTTGTTCCCGGGCTAAACCCTGTTCTCATTCTAGTGGGTTGTTGATGCCCTTGCCGGTGCCCAAGAGGCCATGGACCCATATCTGAATGGATTTTATTTCTGATCTTCCTGTCTCTCAGAGAATGACTGTTATCTGGGTGATTTGTGATAGATTTTCTAAGATGGTCCATCTTGTACCACTCCCAAAGCTACCATCTTCCTCAGAGTTGGTGCCCTTGTTTTTACAACATGTGGTTCGGCTGCATGGGATTCCTGAGAACATTGTGTCGGACAGAGGAGTCCAGTTTGTCTCCAGATTTTGGAAAGCCTTTTGCTCCAAGCTGGGAATTCAGTTATCCTTCTCCTCTGCGTTTCACCCACAGACCAATGGGCAGACTGAGAGAATAAACCAGACTTTGGAGTCCTATTTGAGATGTTTTATTTCTGCTGATCAGGATGATTGGGTCTCATTTTTGCCCTTGGCCGAATTTGCCCTAAATAATAGAGCTAGTTCTGCCACATTGATGTCGCCCTTTTTCTGTAACTTTGGGTTTCATCCTCGATTTTCTTCAGGGCGAGTGGAATCTTCAGCCTGCCCAGGTGTTGACACTGTGGTAGAGAGAATGCAGAAGATTTGGGACCAAGGGGTGGATAAGTTGTCCCTCTCTCAAGAAAAGGCCCAGCGGTTTTCCAACCGGCATAAGACCATTGGTCCCCGGTTTAAAGTGGGTGATATGGTTTGGTAGTCGTCAAAAAATATCTCTATGAAGGTTGCGTCTCCAAAGTTCAAGCCAAGATTTATTGGGCCTTATAGGATTTTGGAGATTCTTAACCCGGTTTCTTTTCGATTGGCTTTTCCAGTTACGTTTAAGATCCATAACGTGTTTCATAAGTCTCTGTTGAAGAGGTTTGTTGAGCCAGTGGTTTCCTATGGCGGCACCTCCTGACCCTGTGTTGGTTGAAGGTAATGTGGAATATGAGGTTGAGAAAATACTGGATTCTCGTCTGGCTAGACGGAGACTCCAGTATTTGGTCAAGTGGAAGGGTTATGGCCAGGAGGACAATTCTTGGGTCTCTGCCTCTGACATTCATGCTGATAGATTGGTTCGTGCTTTTCACCGGGCCCATCCTGATGGCGTGGATGAGGGTTCGGTGACCCCTCCTCAAGGGGGGATACTGTTGTGAACTCATTTTCTGGTTTGCCTCTGGCTTCTGGTAAGGGTGGTGGAGATGGCTGTGTTGACAGAGGAGTCGTGAGTTCTCCATCCGGGCTCCCTCTGGTGGTGACAGCAGGTAATGAAGCTGATCTAAATTGCAAAGACCTGCCACCTGAAGAGGAGGACTGGGAGTGGACATCAGGAGTCTCTGACTGGATTTAAGACAGCTGGCTCCCTAATTTTGTGCTGGTGATTTTCTCCTGCCCTGAGGTTCTGGTTTCCAGTTCTGTTCCTGCCTTCTCAAGCTAAGTGTGCTCTGCTATTTTTCACATGAGATTTGGTCTGGTTTACTCAGTTTTTGTGGTCAGCCAGCCCCTGCTGGGGCTGTGCTGAATTTCCATTCTTATGTCTGTTTATGCCAGTTTGCTTTTTGTCCCTGATCAGATTGGTCTCTTTTTGCTCTGTCTTCAGAATATACCAGAGTGCTGATATAGGGAATTGAAGTCTAGCGACTTCAGGGTTTTTGTTATCAGAAAGTGTTGGACATTTTTTGGCAGGGTTTTGTGCGTGATTGCAGACAGCATCTTTCCTTTCCTGTCCTTTCTAGTTAGTGTGGGCCCCATCGTTTGCTCAGCCTATTTTTCTATCTGTGTTTATGTTTTCATCTTGTCTCACCGACAATACATGTTTGGGGGCTGTCTATTGCTTTGGGGTCTGCTCTGGGGCAGTTTAGATTTCCCCCTGTCTTGCTTTAGGCTTATTTAGTTCTCCGGCTGTGATGAGGCGTCTAGGATCATCGTAGGTACGCTCCACGGCTACTGCTAGTTGTTTGGATAGGATCAGGGGTCTGCAATCCACTTAGTTACCAACCTCTCTGGTTTTCTGGGGCTTAGCTTGTTTTTCCTCCTCGGTGACTCATTCATAACAATTGACACCACAGGGGTGTCACAGGATTTTAAAACATTATTTAGTAAATCAGGCCTCCTAATTGATTACACGTTCTACTGAACCTACCAATGCCCTATATGTGGCTGTACAGTACTGTTAGGCCAAACAGCAGGACTCTGGAAGGAGGGAACGCTATTTGACTTTTGTGACAAAGATTTTGCTAGAATAGATTTAGGATTCCATCTGCAAAGCCTCCAAGTGCCAGAAAAGCATAAACCCCTGTCAAGTGACCCCTTTTTGTAAACTACACTCTTCTGAGAATTCATCTACGGGTGTAGCAATGATTTTGACTTTATGGGTGTTTTCCAGAAAAAAAATATGAAGAAGTGAAAATTGCAGATATTCCATTGTAGTGCTAAATACACTGTGTTCAGGTTGTGCTTCAGGAGCCACAAATTGAGAGGGATCTCCTCACTATATTAATGGCAAACAAGTAGACACTACCTGCGGTTAAGTCACACTGTGGGGCTCAGAAGAGGGCAAGCATTTGGATTTGGAAGTGCAGATTTAGCTGGATTACTTTTGGCGGGAGCCATGTCGCTTCCCCAGTGCATATGTGCTACTAGTAATGTGGATACTCCCTATATTTCTGTAAACAGGTAATGGACCTGACTGAAGACTTTTTTTTTTTATGTGAATTGAGATGAAGCTTTTATTGGCGGTATTTTGGGGTACAGAAAATTTTGGATCAGTTCAAATTTATCTTGTGCTCAATGCTGAGCCCTTACAATGGGGTATCTACCTAAATCTCTCAAATACGTGATTCAGATAAAACACCAAAGGATCCATTGACTATAATGTGGCAGGCAGAGTTTGGACCGTTTGGACTCTTAAGTGGTGTACAAAACTATCGCCTGATCGCGCCACTTCTATGCACGCCTAAAAAGATGGACAAGATGGCCCAAATCATAGGCCAGATGGCGTCCACAGTGACTCCATCTGTCTCATTATAGGGAATCTTACGTCATGGGCTCCGTCAGAATCACATATTTCAGATTTACATGGAAACCCCAAAGTAAGTGCTCAGCGTAGAGCGCAGGATAAAATGTGAGCCAAGCCTTACTGCAATCTTTGGGAGGCATAATGAACAAATCAACAACAGGTCAAGAACTGATTTTATTATAATTTTTTTAAGCTGTGGTATAAGTGATGAGGCAGCCTTATTCTTCAGGAAGGTGCAATTACAGGGATACAAGATTTATATATTTTTTAGGTCTTGTTTTTTGCAGAATGAGTTGGGAGTTTTTATTGGTACTATCTTTCAGTACAAACATTTTTTAATCACTTTCTATTCCAAATTTTTTGGGGCAAAATTAGCAAAAAACAGCAATATAGGAATAGTTTTTCTGTTTTTTTATGCCGTTCACTGTGTGGTAAAAGTTATAAAAAAAAGCCTTTTTTTCCTTCGATTCAGTACGAATAAAGCAATACAACATTTATATCTATTTCATATTTTGCTGCTTTTACACTATAAACACAATGTTAGGCCTCTTGCACACGTCAATGTCTCTAGTACGTATAGTGACAGTTTTCATACATACCGGAGACACTTATAAACACATGCGTTCTGTGCACAAAGTGAGTGTGTTTCCATAGATCGTATGTCCATGGGCAACACACACTGACATGTCCTTTTTTCACCATCAGCACGGGTCGCAAAACGTCAAGCACATGGATGACACACATGGATGTCATCCGTGTGACATGCACAGGCGCAAGGGAAGCAGTACAGTAAGTGCTGTTCCCCGACGCAGGGTGCTGAAGACGGCTCTCATCATTTTCCCTGCTCTGCCAGCAATCACTGACTTTTTCACACAGTGCTGAGGTCACCGCAGTTCAGCCCAGCAGGGAACGCAGCCTCTCCGACCGGCGGTAACCTCGATGACGTCACCGCTGGTCAATGATGCTGCACTCACAGCAGCTCATTCACCAGTGGTTCTCAACATGGACGGTCGCATCTTGGCATCGTCCAGGTTGAAAACTATTTATCACCCAGACATGGATTATGGCGTGGGACAGAATGACAGACAAGTGAGGGATATTGTAGTTTATTATTTTTGGTGTATTACAGAAGAGGGATTCAGTAGAATTGGGCATTAGAGGTGAGTATAACTGTTATTTTTAATAAAAATGGGAAATAAAGGACTTTACGCTTTGTCTTTATTTACCACATAAATAGGCAACATAAAGGTGACATCAACCCCGCTTGCCATTGCTACAGGGCAAGTTGGAAAAGCTGGGCAAAGCACCAGGATAGGCACATCTATAGTTGTGGCCAAAAGTATTGACACCCCTGCAATTTTGTCAGATAATACTCAGCTTCTTCCTGAAAATGATTGCAAACACAAATTCTTTGGTATTATTATCTTCATTTAATTTGTCTTAAATGAAAAAACACAAAAAGAATTGTCCTAAAGCCAAATTGGATATAATTCCACACCAAACATAAAAAAGAGGGTGGACAAAAGTATTGGCACTGTTTGAAAAATCATGTGATGCTTCTCTAATTTGTGTAAATAACAGCACCTGAAACTTACATGTGGCACCTAACAGGTGTTGGCAATAACTAAATCACACTTGCAGCCAGTTGACATGGAATAAAGTTGACTCAACCTCTGTCATGTGTCGTTGTGTGTACCACATTGAGCATGGAGAAAAGAAAGAAGACCAAAGAACTGTTTGAGGACTTGAGAAACCAAATTGTGAGGAAGCATGAGCAATCTCAAGGCTACAAGTCCATCTCCAAAGACCTGAATGTTCCTGTGTCTACCGTGCGCAGTATCATCAAGAAGTTTAAAGCACATGGCACTGTGGCTAACCTCCCTAGATGTGGACGGAAAAGAAAAATTGACAAGAGATTTCAACGCAAGATTGTGCAGATGTTGGATAAAGAACCTCAACTAACATCCAAACAAGTTCAAGCTGCCCTGCAGTCCGAGGGTACAACAGTGTCAACCCGTACTATCCGACGGCGTCTGAATGAAAAGCGACTGTATGGTAGGAGACCCAGGAAGACCCCACTTCTTACCCCGAGACAAAAAAGCCAGGCTGGAGTTTGCCAAAACTTACCTGAAAAAGCCTAAAACGTTTTGGAAGAATGTTCTCTGGTCAGATGAGAAAAAAGTAGAGCTTTTTGGGCAAATGCATCAACATAGAGTTTACAGGAGAAAAAAAGAGGCATTCAAAGAAATAAAACACGGTCCCTACAGTCAAACATGGCGGAGGCTCCCTGATGTTTTGGGGTTGCTTTGCTGCCTCTGGCACTGGACTGCTTGACCGTGCACATGGCATTATGAAGTCTGAAGACTACCATCAAATTTTGCAGCATAATGTAGGGCCCAGTGTGAGAAAGCTGGGTCTCCCTCAGAGGTCATGGGTCTTCCAGCAGGACAATGACCCAAAACACACTTCAAAAAGCACTAGAAAATGGTTTGAGAGAAAGCACTGAAGACTTCTAAGGTGGCCAGCAATGAGTCCAGACCTGAATCCCATAGAACACCTGTGGAGAGATCTAAAAATGGCAGTTTGGAGAAGGCACCCTTCAAATATCAGGGACCTGGAGCAGTTTGCCAAAGAAGAATGGTCTAAAATTCCAGCAGAGCATTGTAAGAAACTCATTGATGGTTCCTGGAAGCGGTTGGTCGCAGTTAATTTGGCTAAAGGTTGTGCAACCAAGTATTAGGCTGAGGGTGCCAATACTTTTGTCTGGCCCATTTTTGGAGTTTTGTGTGAAATGATCAATGTTTTGCTTTTTGCTTCATTCTCTTATGTTTTTTCATTTAAGACAAAATAAATGAAGATAATAATACCAAAGAATTTGTGATTGCAATCATTTTCAGGAAGAAACTGAGTATTATCTGACAAAATTGCAGGGGTGTCAATACATTTGGCCACAACTGTAAGAGATGCGCACTTTCTGGGCAGCTGCAAGCTGCTATTTTTAAGCTGGGGGCCTATATCAACGACCCCTTACCAGCCTTAGAACAACAGTCCCCTGCTGTCTGCTTTAGCAAGACTGGTTGTCAAAAATGGGGGGGGGGGAACCCACGCCGTTTCAAAAACAGAGTGGGACCCCTCTATTCTTGATAAATTCAGCAAGGCTGGTTGACAGCAGAGGGTTGCAGCGCCCAGCTGTGAGTATTGCTTGGCTGGTTTTAGAAAATATAGGGGACCCCAAGCCGTTTTCTTAAATTCATTTATTGTGCAGGCGGCAAGTGATGAATACTCTCATGAGCCACTCCTCTCACTGTTATTAGCAGCAGCAGGTGTATGGGAATAATAGTCCTATCAGTTGCCGCTTGCTGTCATTGTTATCACTTGAATAAAACTCTCATCATTCTCCCCTGCTTGCGCTGATTGCTGGCAGAGCATGGGAGACTGATGAGCGGTCTTCAGCACCTGGGGCTGAAGAACAGCGCTTACTGCAGTTTCTTCCCTGGCGACCGTTCGTGTGGTACAGATGCATTACACGGTTGCTATATGTGTGCTGCAAGTATTACACACACACAGACACTGACATCTCCGGTAACGGAAATATCAGGACGTGTGAAAACGGCCTTATAAAAAAAATTGTTTCCATTTAATGCTAAGTTTTATAGATCAGATAGTTCTGGATATGGTAATACCAAATGTGTGTACTTTAAATTAATTTTGTTTTTACATAAATATGCATGGCATAATATTTTTTGATTTTTATGGTTGTTTACTATGTGTTTTTTTTAATTTGAGTAAAAAAACAACTATTTTTTACTTAGTCCCTCTATGAGACTTCAAGTTTCACTCCTTTGATCACTGTTGTAATTACATTGCAGGGGTGCCAATAAGGTGGGAGAGGGAGCCCCCTCCCCTCTCCTAGCCTTCTAAAAGCTGTGACCGCTATTGATTGTGGCATTTAGGGAGTTAAAAAGCCAGGGGCAATGTGGGAACCACACCTGGCTGTGATATCACTTAAGCTGAGCTCCAGGCGGCAATCATACAGACACAGATTATGAACCCACATGATCATCATGATGTAACTGTACATCAATTTGCGAGAACCCCTTCCAGCTCGTGACGAGCAGTTACGTCTTATGTTATGAAGGGGTTAAAATTCCACTGTCCAGGAATGATAACAGCCTTTAAGTGGTTAACATTAGCAATGGCAGATAGCTTGGCAGAGCTGTGTCAGGAAGTGGTAAAGAGGCAATTTCATTTTACAGAGGTAGAATGGTCTGCAACTACAAATTTTCTTGTATGCAAAAAACTTTAAGGCAATATGCGCACGTTGCAGATTTGCTTGTTGAAATTTCTGCGCAGAAAACACAGTTGAAATTCCACGCCGGGCTAAGCGTCACTCTGTCTGAAGCCTCTATAGACTGCGCAAGCGTGACGCGCCTGTGCACTGCGCAGTCTTGCTCCAGACAGAGTGACGCATCCCCCCCCCAAGAGATCGCGGTATGCGTAAGCATTGAACGCATACCGCAATCTCTGCGACACCTTACCGAGCCGGTGTTGCTGTTGCCGCGGGGCCATGTGCCATGTGACGTCAGGAGAGGGGCGAATTGTGGCGCCAGAATCGGCGGCTGCGCAGTCCGCGCTTACCGCCGCCATTTTGTAGAAGACACACTGCAGTATGTCTTCAAGAAAATGGCGGAGGAAAGTGAGGACTGCGCAGGCGCAGAGTATGGCACCACAACACGCCCACTGATGAATCGGCGCCTGCGCAGTCCGCGCTTACCACCGCCATTTTCTTGAAGACACACTGCAGTGTCTCTTCAAGAACATGGCTGCGGAAAGCGAGGACAGGGCAGGCGCCCAGTCCCGCACCAGAACACACCCAGAAGAGGACAGCGCTGGACACAGGAAAGAAAGGCGAGTATAAATGTTTTTTTTTTTAATGTGTGCAGTTTAATAGGGGTGATGGGGACCATTCGTATCAGGATTGGAGGGTGAGAGGACCATGCATACCAGGATTGGGGGGTGAGGGGACCATTCATATTAGGATACGGGGTGAGAGGACCATGTATACCAGGATAGGGGGATGAGAGGACCATGCATACCAGGATAGGGGGGTGAGGGGACCATGCATACCAGGATAGGGGGGAGAGGGGACCATGCATACCAGGAAAGGGGGGTGAGGGGACCATGCATACCAGGAAAGGGGGGAGAGGGGACCATGCATACCAGGATAGGGGGGTGAGGGGACCATGCATATCAGGATTGGGGGGTGAGGGGACCATGCATACCAGGATTGGGGGGTGAGGGGACCATGCATACCAGGAAAGGGGGGAGAGGGGACCATGCATACCAGGAAAGGGGGGAGAGGGGACCATGCATACCAGGAAAGGGGGGAGAGGGGACCATGCATACCAGGAAAGGGGGGAGAGGGGACCATGCATACCAGGACAGGGGGGTGAGGGGACCATGCATACCAGGATTGGGGGGTGAGGGGACCATGCATACCAGGATTGGGGGGTGAGGGGACCATGCATACCAGGAAAGGGGGGAGAGGGGACCATGCATACCAGGAAAGGGGGGTGAGGGGACCATGCATACCAGGAAAGGGGGGAGAGGGGACCATGCATACCAGGACAGGGGGGTGAGGGGACCATGCATACCAGGATAGGGGGGTGAGGGGACCATGCATACCAGGATTGGGGGGTAAGGGGACCATGCATACCAGGATTGCGGGGGTGAGGGCACAATGCATACCACGATAGGGATGAGGGGGTACCATGCATACCACGATAGGGAGGAGGGGGGTGCCATGTATACCACGATAGGGATGAGGGGGTGCCATGCATACGAGGATTGGGGGGTGAGGGAACCATGAATACCAGTATATGGATAAGGGGGTACCATGCATACCAGGATTGGGGGGTGAGGGTACCATACATACCAGGATAGGGATAAGGGGTGCAGCACATACCAGGATGGGAGACCATATACCAATAAAAATGCCCGCTACCCGGGCGTAGAAGGGGTTCATAGCTAGTATTATTTAAATAAAGAGAATTGTGATGTCATTTCCTTGTTCAACCTCTTTTTCATTCTCCATTGAAGACCATAATATCACTACACACCATGTTCAAATTTATGCTCACACGCACACACACATTATATAATAAATATATATATATATATATATATACACATACACACACACAGCGTGTGTGTATATATATATATATATATATATATATATATATATATATATATATATATACACACACATACATACATACACACACACACATATACACTACGCAAGCCCGAGGTTTAGTAATGAACAAGCGTCAGCCAGATACCCCCATTAATAAAACGGTAAATAAACAGTTAAATAAAGACACACACGAAATCTGCGTGAAAAGCAATATCTGTTTATTTTTCAAAATATTTACAAAAAAAAAAAATTGCGTGGGCTCAGCATAATGTTCATAACCAGCAGAGGGAAAGCCGATGGCTCAGGGCTGATGTTAATATTCTGGGAAGGAGCCAACAGCCATAAAAGGTTCCCAGGCTAATATCAGCTCACAAATGTTTACTTAGCCTTTACTGGCTAGTTTACAGGGGAACCCCAGAAAAAAAATTGACATGGGGTCTCCCTATAAGATCAAACTAGCAAAGGCTAGTCAGACAGCTAAAAACACCAGCTTTCAGCCATTCCAGAAATGGCGCATCGTATAGATGCGCCAATTCTGGCACTTAGTCTCGCTCTTCCAACTTGCGCTGTAGCGGTAGCATGTGGGGTTCATATTTGTGGGGTTGATGTCACCTTTGTATTGTCAGGTGACATCAAGCCCACAGGTTAGTAATGGAGAGGCGTCTATAAGACACCTGTCCATTACTAATCCTATAGTTATATGGTAAATAAAGGCACAGCTAGAATAAAGTCCTTTATTTGAAATAATCACAGACTCCTTTATTGAATCTTAATTTACCATACTTACTGAACGCCCAGTCCCAAACTCCCTTGTCTCCTGCAACAAAAATAAAATAATAAACCAACATATAATTCTCCCTGCCCAACGTAGTCCATTTACCGACTGTATCACAAAGATCTCACGCGTAGAACAGTCACATCGGGAGACCTCCGGTGATACACTGACAGGAGGTAATCGCTCCTGCAGTGTATCACTGTGCTGCTATGAGCTCACCGGAGTTCATCAGCTACGGTGCTCTCACTTACAGCACTACCGCTGTGTGAGAATTTTCCCACGCAGCGGTACCCTTAGGGCATGTGCACACGGTGCGGATTCTGCTGGGGATCCGCAGCAGATTTGGCCCTGCGGATTCGCAGCAGAACTGCATGTGCTGTACAGTAGCATTAAAGGCTATGTAAAACAAAATCCTAAGTGCTGTGTTGTGTTTTTTTCCGCGCAGATTTGGTGTGGAATGAAAAATGCAGCATGTCACTTCTTTTGTGCGGTTTTGCTGCAGTTTTCCACCTGCTCCATTCTAGAAATCCGCAGGTGGAAAACCACACAAAACATGCAGTAAAACCGCACAAAAAAATGCACTAAATCCGCAGGAAAAATGCAGGTCATTTGACCTGCGGATTTAGTAAATTCTGTGTGGAAAATTCCAAAGCAGAATACGCACCGTGTGCACATAGCCTAAGTTAGAGCACCAGAGCTGATGAACTCCGGTGAACTCTCACGGCAGAGCAGTGATACACTGCGGGAGAGATTACCTCCTGTCAGTGTATCGCCGGAGGCCGGGTAAAGCGGTCACATCTCCAGATATGACTGTTCTACATGTGATTTCATCATTGGACACTCAGATTACCTGGACTACGGTGGACAGGGAGTATATGTTGGGTTATTATTTTACACTATTTCTAGGGGACGAGGGCGTCGGGGATTGGGTGTGAGGCGAGTATAATGGGTTTTTATTTTTATGTGAATATGTAAGATTTTTTTTTTCTCTTTTAACTGTGAGCACAGGCGCCGGCAGATGATACTATTCTCCCATCACCGGCACCTGCTGTCACTGCTATCAGTGACAGCAGACATAGTCCGATGGGAGCAGTAGTCTCATCGTCTCGAACCTGCTTTTTTACCGCAGGTCACCGCTGCGGGTTACAGTCAGCTGCGGAATCACGCTGACATCTGCCAGCATGATCCAGCAGCGCTGTGACTGACAGAACCATCGGTAGCGCTACCACACACACACGCAGATACCCGCAGACCGACACGCACATATTCTCCACCCACACACACTTCCTCCTTCTAACATCATTTCCTTTCCTGCAGCGTTTTTGGAAGCAAATCCGCAAATCTTTTTACACCTGCGGTTTTGCTGCGGATTAGACTGATTCAATGGAAGTTAATGGTGCAGAAACGCTGCAGATCCGCAAAAAGAATTCACATGCTGCAGAAAATAAAACGCTGCGAATAAGGATGGAAATTTCCGCAGCATGTGCACAACAATTCAGGACTGTCATTGATTAACATTGCTTAAGTAATCACTTGCGTTTTGGAGCATTTTTGAGCGGAAAAAACGCCGCGGAAAAGCAACAAATTGTCAACGTGTGCACATAGCCTAAGTATGGGCATCTTACAATTCTAATTTAGTGCAGGTAAGGGTGCTTTCACATTGTATTCTGTTTATGTAGTAGATTGCATCTTAGCGTCCGCCTCCTGGTAGCATACACTCCTGAAAAAAGTGAATGGCAGAGCTCACGTTCGCCCTACTGTAACCACTGCAGTCTATTGGCCCAGGTGCCGAATGAGTCCGGACCCCGGGGGATTTTGGACGTATGCCCTGATGGGGACACAGAACGCATTGTGAAAGCACCCTGAAGGGGTGGTTTCCCTTCCTTTGAGCTAGACATTACATTTATGCAGTGTTTACCAAGTTCCCTATTTATTCAAATACACTATTGATTTTTCTTATTTTCTTACAACAGTAAGTTCATTTCGTTTCTTTCTTAGGTTTTTTTCTCAGAATTCTAAGGTTAAGTTCACACTAAGCGTTTTTTCTGCTTTGTCATACTAATTTTCAGCTGTGTTTTACAGTACCAACAACATCTAAGGCTACTTTCACACATCAGGTTTTCGGCGTCAGGCGTGATCCGGCGTCGTGCCGGAATGCCGGATCCGGCAAATGTTTTGTAAAACCTGATGTGCCGGATCCGGTTTTCTGCCGGATCCGTCTTGTTCTTGACAGACAAAACCGGATCCGTCTCATCCGGTTCATCCGTTTTTCTATCCGTTTTTTCGACGGATTACGCCGGATCCGGTTTTTAAAATTGACCCTTGTGGCCCCTCAAGGCAGAGTACACTGGCAGGATGACAGAGTGTGAAAGATTTGTGCCCTAACCAAACTTGTGTACCTTCTGGACCAACAGTATATACCTTTGCCAACCAAAGTTGGCTATCTTGTCATGGTCTTACTATTTTTAGCTTTAGGCCACAGGTGTGTACCTGGTTGTGTTTTATGCAAAGTATTTCACCTTTTAACAAAAGTTGTGTACATTGTTAGTAAATCACCAACAATAAACACAACTTTTTAGGTGAAATACTTTGCTTCAAACACAACCAGGAACACAACTGTGGCAAAAAGCTAAAATTTACCCACAGTTATATACCTAGTTTTGAATACCTTTTTACCTTTGAAATACCCTGTATTTAACCTTTTTTTTAAACATAGTTCGCCGCAGAAAGAAAAGACAAACAACCATTGTGAAACGATAATTTAACTTTTATTTAAAATTTTTTTTTTTTTTTTTTAATTTTTTAAAGTGCAAAAAACTTTTTTAATAAAGGTTTTAAACCCAATGGGCATTTTTATTAAAAAACACACATTACAATTCTGTGTATTGTGGGGTGGAAATACTGCTGGAGGGGCTGCGGGACACTTCGACACTGGGTGTGTGGAGAGAGGACTGGGATCGTGGTGGGGAAGGAACAGTTAGAGGTGAAGGTGTGGAAAAAACTACAGAATGGGTGGACATGTGGGAAGCAGAAGAGGTGGTGGGTGGTGGAGTGGAGGGTTGGGCAGGGACTGTAGGAGCAGATGATGTTGATGGAAAGTTGTATGGGGAAGGAGTTTGGTACGGGGAAGGAGTTTGGTACGGGGAAGGAGTTTGGTACGGGGAAGGAGTTTGGTACGGGGCAGGTTGCTGGAAGTGGGGAGATGACTGGTACTGGGGAGGTTGCTGGTACTGGGGAGGTTGCTGGTACTGGGCAGGTTGCTGGTATGTAGTAGGAGGGGGAGGATGAAAAGTGGCTGGAGGGGGTGCAGATGTAATAGGAGGGGGAGGATGGAAAGTGGCTGGAGGGGGTGCAGGTGGAGGAACTACAGTGGTGGGAGGTGGAGGTTGGGAGGTAACCTGCTGTAGAGCACCGTGGCACGAATGCATTACATGCATCTGCTGGGCAGGAGAGAGCGTTTCCATGCGCTCCACAACAGACCTGAAAAAGGTGTGGTTTGGCGAAGATCTTGCTTCTGAATGCATGGTTTGCAGAAGTGTCTTCACCTCCAGAATGCTGGAGTTGATCTGCTGAAAGCCTGCGGAGATTTGCTCTGACAAGACTTTGAGACAATTCTGGAAAGATGCATTCAGATGCAATAACTCTTGCGCATAACTCTTTTCCTGACCCCTCTGCCGCTGCCGCCCAGTACCCGCAGGTGTACTAGAGGCGGCAGGGGCAGAAGGGTGGGGTAAAGGGAAAGCGATCTCCTCACCAGCAGCTTCATGTAATGTAGGCGGCCACGATGCTCCTGTGCTGGTGGTTGGGACAGATGGGTCGAATGTGTGGGAAGGCACAGATGTACCGGGGCGGTCGAAGTGTCCCTCGGTGCCGGTCTCCTCAGGGATCGCCTCAGAAGGGTCCAATCGTGCAGGCTCCCGAGTGCTGCTCACCGTGCTGTGGAATAAAGAGAAAAAAAAACAATTAAAATACTGACATGGTATGGCCCTGGCTGAAAAAAAAAAGTTACATCTTTTTCACATGTGGTGTGTAATATTTACCTTCTGGTGAGCATTGTTTCCCGGAGGAACGACAGGGCTTGTGCGTACTTGTACTTGCTCCTGCGTCCTCCAGATCCACTCGGGGCCCGCATCTCTTTATTGAACTCCTTCTTGAAACGATCCCTCACAGACCGCCACCGATTCACAATTCTGTTCCCTGAAACGAGAAAGGAGTGGTTAGTATACAACATCAGTGTTTCACAAACTCCAGTCCTCATGGTCCCCAGGGGTCATGTTTTCAGGATTTCAATAGTAAATAGAAATCCTGAACACATGATCCGTGGGGACCACGAGGACTGGAGTTCGGGAAACACTGGTTTACATCAAGCAACCGTTACTGTATATACTTACGCTCTTTAATCTGGTCCCGAGCTTCGAGGTCCTCCCAGCGGCCCACAAGGAGAGAACAGATTTCCTCCCAGAGTCGTCGGGTAATGATCAGGTCAGCGTGGCGGCGGTCAGCCATATTCCAGAGCGGCTCCCTTTCTCTGACGAGATCGATGAGGCGGTCCACATCAATCCCTCCATCCTCACCGTCAGAGTCGGGAGCACGCTGTGAAGGCTGTTAAAGAAAAAGACAAAAATAACATAATTAGCCTCCACAAAAGAAATGAAATAAAAAGTGCAAAAAAACAAAGCAAAAATATTTATACTTACACGCTGGTGACCGCCGCGTTGCTGTCGCCGACGACCCTGGGAGGCACTGCGAGGACCTCTTGGCCGAGCACCAGATTGGGAAGACTAGAGAAGAAAACAAAAAATGTTATGAGTTTGGATGTAGGCATTTGTTTGCTGTGTGTGGTCTGCAGAACATTGTTTTCTATGTGTTGTGTGTAGTGTGATGTTGTGTTTCTGCGTTTGATGCAAAAAACTTACGAATTGTGAGCCCACTCCAAGCGTCTGTCCACCCCTTCCTTCTTCTTCTGGGAGCTCCTCTTCATCTTGTGATTCCTGTTTTGAAATAAAAGACAATGAATACACATATATTACAGAGATGATGGATTTTGGAAATAAAAACTTACCGTCAAACGCTGACGATGCGAGGGAGGGCTCCCAGAAGAAGATGTGCTGTCCTGTTGATGGCCAGACTCCATGGCTGTGGGTATTGCTGCTGCCAGTGATGCCATTTCTGCTGCTGCTGCTGCTGCTGCTGCATCTCTTTGGCGGCTGTTGAATAAAGAGAAACAAAGGGCCAATGAATATCTTGATATTCCATGGCCCTAGTTTGGAGGAATGGGGGATTTGATAATTACCGTCTCTCATCTGCTTCTGGACTCCCCTCCCGTTCAGCATGCTGCTCCATTTGGGGTGGTGCTGATGGTGCTGCTGCTGCATCTCTTTGGCGGCTGTTGAATAAAGAGAAACAAAGGGCCAATGAATATCTTGATATTCCATGGCCCTAGTTTGGAGGAATGGGGGATTTGATAATTACCGTCTCTCATCTGCTTCTGGACTCCCCTCCCGTTCAGCATGCTGCTCCATTTGGGGTGTTGCTGATGGTGCTGCTGCTGCAGATGTCTGCTGCCTTCTCCTGCGCCTGGTTGCTGTCTTGGGTGGCATGTTGGGTGTGGCTGAGGGTCCCATTGTCTTGCTTTTATATATCTCCTGTGGGCAGAGCTACTGAGCATGCTCAGACCAAAAAAACCGGATCCGGCGCATTGCGGCGCTCATAGGCTTTCATTGTGTGAAAAAGCCGGACGCGCCGGATCCGGCGTGTCCGGCTTTTTCGCCGGAGACAAAAAACGTTACAGTAGACGTTTTTTCCAGACGCCGGATCGCGACACATTGCGACACATTGCCGGATCCGGCGAAAACCGGATGAAACGCATGGCCATCCGGCGCGATCCGGTGCAAATGCAAGTCAATGGGGGGGAAACCGGATCCGGCATTGCATTTCGCCGGATCCGGTTTGTCAAAAGCGACGGATCGCGCCTGACGGCGAAAACCTGATGTGTGAAAGAGGCCTAAGAGATTTCAGAAATCTCATGCACACACATTGTTTTCTTTGTCATCAGTATTTTGTGCTTTACATGTTTTTTGGACATAGGGCATGTCACTTCTTTCAGTGTTTTTCACCCACTAACTTAAATGGGTGGTCAAAAAAGGCAGGTATTATGTTTTGCTACTTTTTTTGTGCCAAAACCTTTTTCTATGAATAGGACTTTTTTTTCCAACATTAAACTTTATCAGCATGCACATGAGACAAATCTAACATGCCAAAACTGCGGCAAAAAACAGCATGAAAAACCAAGGAAAACATGCTTTTTTCTGCCAAGAGATCAGGTTTTGCTGAAGAAAAAAAAAAATACTGAAAAACAACTAGTGTGAACTTCCCCTAAGAAAACTTCCCCTGTGATCGAGAACGTTGCTATGTGAGTGCTCTTCTCAATCACTGAAAGAAATCTGCATCGGCAATCTGATTAGAGCAGTGCTGGAGAGGAAGCTGACCCTGCATAATACTAAAGTTGATCGGCACCTTCACAGTACTCCCCATATTGCAGGTCCTAAAACAAAACACAACTGAACATGGGAAACTCAAGGATCTTCCAGGATAACGCAGTCATGTTGTCAGTCACATGCTTTGACGAAGTCGGAAAGCATGGGGAATAAGAAAATGTTATAGCTGGTACTAAAGTATTCATCAGGGCTCATACGCATATGTGTGAAAAACGGAAGAGCGCAATCAGATAAAAAAAAACTGATTGCACTCTGATTAATGCTATTCTATGATTCCCTGCTCATTTGCAATTTTCTTCTCAGCTCAGATTGGACTGGGAAAAAAATCTCAGCATGTTGCGATTTGCCGTGTATAGCAGATGAGATTCGCCAATGCAAGTTAATGGGTGCGAGAAAAAAATTGAAAGGCACAAGGACTATGTGTGTGCTGTCCAATTTTTACGCACTCATCTCCTAGACCACCCAACATTTCATGGGACGAGTACAGTAAAATCACAGTATGATTCGTCAGAATAGAATACATAGGATATATACACATATAATAGATAGCAGGATGTAAGCCACATGTATAATTATTGCAGTGCGTGTAGTTTAATGTTCATGTATTTAGCTAGTTAAATAACTTATAGAAAAAAAAGGCGTGGTGTCCCACCGAAATTTTGATAACCAGCAGAGGTAAAACCGGCAGATGGGGCAGAGGTTTATAGCCTGGGAAGGGGGTAATAAACATGGAACGTCCCAAGCTATTAATATCAGCTCACAACTGTATACTTAGCCTTTACTGGTTATTAAAATGGGGGACCCCAAAAAAACATGGGCCCCCTATAATTAATAACCAGCAAAGGCTAGGCAGACTGCTGCGCGCTGATATTACTAGTCTAGGAAGGAGCCATGGATATTGGCCCCCTCCCAAACAAAAAGTATCAGTTCTCAGCCAACCCAGAAATGGTGCATTCATAAGAAAGGTCTCATGCCCTAGCGGTGACATCAATGACATGAACAGAGTTCATCAGCTAGGTACTACTAGCACCATATTCATGTCACCGTGAGACACTGATGCCGCACTATCACACACAGCTCAGTTTCTCTGCTGGATGGCAGGCTGAACTCTTGCATCATGCAAATGTACAGCATGTCATTTATATGTAGCAGAGCTAGAATTGTCAAAAGACAAATGGATTATCTTCCTGTTGGACAGGTGAGGAATATGGTGGTTTATTTTATCATTTACAGAGGACATGGGCATTGGTGGATTATCTTCTCATTGGACAGGTGAGTATAAGTTTGCTTTTTTATTTTCATTTTTTACATTAAATGGGTAAAAGATGGGGGAGTGTTTATTTCAAATAAAGGATATTATTCAGGCTGTGTGCTTTTTTTTTTTTTTTTTAACAATTTGACTATGAAGTTAGTAATGGGGGCATCTTATATACGCCTCTCTATTACTTTCACCTGGGCTTGATGTCAGCTGCCAATACAAAGCTGACTTCAAACCCTATACTATTACCCCACTTGCCACGGCATCAGGTAAAGTGGGTAGAGTAGAGGCTAAGTTCCAGAATTGGTGCATCTTATGGATGTGCCATTTCTGGGGCGGTTGAGAGCTGATATTCCAATATCCATGGACCCTTCCTAGCCTATGAATATCAGACCAGAGCTGTCTGCCTAGCCTTTGCTGGTTATCAACCCCTTTCCGAAATTGGGCGCAAGGCTATGTGCACACGTTGCGGATTGGGCTGCAGATTTTTCCGTGCGGATTTTTCAAAATCCGCAGGTCAAAATACCTGCGGTTTAGCCCTGCGGTTTCACACCTCTACAATGTTAAAGGTGTGTAACCGCTTCGGATTCCGCACAATCAATTGACATGCTGCAGATTGTAATCCGCAGCAAATCTGTGTGGAAAAATCCGCACCATGTGCACAGTGGATTTTAACATCCATAGGCTAACATGGTACTGTACCATGTCAGAAGAACTACTGCGGATCCGCAGAGCCAAATCTGCTGCGGATCCGCAGCAGAATCCGCAACGTGTGCACATAGCCTAATAGTACTCCCACATCGGACTCCCCCTGTTAGGTGCAGGCTCCGATGCGCGAGCACGCTGGTATCCAGCGTAAACAGCGGGTAACTAAGCGACACGCGCGCTTAGTTACCCGCTATTTACCCTGGTTACCAGCGTCCTCGCTGGTCCTGAACGCTGGTGAGACTGCCTGTTTGAGAGCTCACCAGCGATCATGTAGCGATGCACCAGCAATCCTAACCAGGTCGTATCATTGTCGGGATCGCTGGTGCATCGTTTTGTGTAACGGGACCCTTACCCCAGAAAGTGGCACAAATTATACTGCCAATCTAGATCAGCTAATTCCTAGCATAGACTTTTATTTCTGGTGCCCACATAGAACTTATTGCACCCAATTTATTAATAGACATACAGTGAAGGAAATACCGTATATACTCATGTATAAGCTGAGCTTTTTCAGCATGTTTTATTGTGCTGAAAATGCCCCCCCTCGGCTTATACTTCAGTCATCGTCCCAGAAAGACGGCGGGGAAGGGCGAGCGGCGGAGCAGCGAGTCGCAGAGGCAGGAGTCGGCGGTTGCGGTTAAAGCCTGTGCCCTCGGCTAAAGAGAAATGAATATTTACTGCTCTGGCAATGAAAATTCATTTAACTTATAGCGCTCATAGTTACAGTCGCAGGCTTCCAGCACACATCCTACTTACCTTTCCTGCATGCCCTCTCTGCATCTCGTTCCATGCCAGCAGCTCTTTCGGCCGACCGATCACGTGTCCCCCGCTCATTAAAGTAATGAATATGCACCCCTCTCTACTCTCATAGTCGTGGAGTGGATATTCATTACCTTAATGAGCCGGGACATGTGAATTGCTCGGCCGGAAGAGCTGCTGGCACAGAGGCATGGAACGAGATGAAGCGAGGGCGCGCAGGGATGGTAAGTAGGATGTGGGTTTTTTTGTTTTTTTTTATAGGAGCCATGCATACAAGGACAGTTATGGGGAGCCATGCATACAAGCATAGGGGATAAGGAGCCATGCATACAAGGATAGGGGATAGAGAGCCATGCATACCAGGATAGGGATGAGGGGATAATGCATACCACGATAGGGATGAGGGGGCAATGCATACCAGGATAGGGATGAGGGGACAATGCATACCTGGCTTATACTCAAGTCAAAAAGTTTTCCCAGTTTTTCGTGGCAAAATTAGGTGCCTCGGCTTATACTCAGGTTGGCTTATACTGTAGTATATATGGTAATTATATGATCCCTTGCTGATTTTGTAAGTTTGCATACTGACAAAGACATGAACAGTTTATAATTTTAAGGGTAGGTTAATTTTAACATACAGAGATAGAATATCAAAAATAAAAATCAGAAAATCACATTGTACACCGTATATACCTGACTATAAGCCGACCCCCCTAATTTTGCCACAAAAAACTGGGAAAACTTATTGACTCGTGTATAAGCCTAGGGTGGAAAATGCAGCAGCTACTGGTAAATTCAAAAAATAAAAATAGATACCAATAAAAGTAAAATTAATTGAGACATCAGTAGGTTAAATGTTTTTGAATATCCATATTGAACCAGGAGCCCCATATAATGCTCCATACAGTTCATGTTGGGCCCCATAAGATGCTTCATACAAAATACATCCCATATAATGCTGCACAAAGGTTAATAATGCCCCCATAAGAGGCTCCATAGATTATGCCCCAATAAGATGCTCCATAGATTATGCCCCCATATGCTGCCCCATAGAATATGCCCCCATATGCTGCTCCATAGAATAAGCCCCCATATGCTGCCCCCATAGGATATGCCCCCATATGCTGACCCTTAGGACATGCCCCCATATGCTGCCCCATAGGATATACCTCCATATGCTGCCCAGAGGCTATGGCCCCATAAGCTGCCCCATAGGATATGCCCCCATATGCTGCACCATAGAATATGCCCCCATATGCTGCTCAATAGACTATGCCCCCATATGCTGCCCCATAGAATATGCCCCCATATGCTGCCCCATAGACTATACCCCCATATGCTGCCCCATAGGATATGCCCCAATATGCTGCTCCATAGAATATGCCCCCATATGCTGCCCCATAGAATATGCCCCATATGCTGCTCCATAGAATATGCCCCCATATGCTGCCCCATAGAATATGCCCCCATATGCTGCTCCATAGAATATGCCTCCATATGCTGCCCCATAGACTATACCCCCATATGCTGCTTCATAGAATATGCCCCCATATGCTGCTCCATAGAATATGCCCCCATTTGCTGCTCTATAGGATATGCCCCCATATGCTGCCCCATAGGATATTCCCCCATATGCTGCCCCATAGGATATGCCCCATATGTTGCCCCATATGCTGCTCCATAGACTATGCCCCCATATGCTGCCCCATAGACTATGCCCCCATATGCTGACCCATAGACTATGCCCCCATATGCTGACCCATAGGATATGCCCCCATATGCTGACCCTTAGGATATGCCCCATATGCTGACCCTTAGGATATACCTCCATATGCTGCCCCATAGACTATGCCCCCATATGCTGACGCATAGACTATGCCCCCATATGCTGCTCCATAGGATATGCCCCCATAAGCTGCCCCATAGGATATGCCCCCATATGCTGCACCATAGAATATGCCCCCATATGTTGCCCCATAGAATATGCCCCCATATGCTGCTCAATAGACTATGCCCCCATATGCTGCCCCATAGAATATGCCCCCATATGCTGCGCCACAGACTATGCCTCCATATACTGCTCCATAGAATATGTCCCCATATGCTGCTCCATAGAATATGCCCCCATATGCTGCTCCATAGAATATGCCCCCATATGCTGTGCCACAGACTATTCCTCCATATGCTGTGCCACAGACTATTCCTCCATATGCTGCCCCACAGACTATACCCCCATATGCTGCCTCATAGAATATGCCCCCATATGCTGCTCCATAGAATATGCTCCCATTTGCTGCTCTATAGGATATGCCCCCATATGCGGCCCTATAGGATATGCCCCATATGCTGACCCTTAGGATATGTCCCCATATGCTGCCCCATTGGATATACCTCCATATGCTGCTCCAGAGGCTATGCCCCTATAAGCTGCACCGTAGAACATGCCCCCATATGCTGCCCCATAGAATATGCCCCCATATGCTGCTCAATAGACTATGCCCCCATATGCTGCCCCATAGACTATGCCCCCATATGCTGCCCCATAGAATATGCCCCCATATGCTGCCCCATAGGATATGCCCCAATATGCTGCCCCATAGGATATGCCCCCATATGCTGCCGCATAGAATATGCCCCCATATGCTGCCCCATAGAATATGCCCCCATATGCTGCTGCATAGAATATGCCCCCATATGCTGCTCCATAGAATATGCCCCCATATGCTGCTCCATAGAATATGCCCCCATTTGAAGCTCTATAGGGTATGCCCCCATATGCTGCCCCCATAGGATATTCCCCCATATGCTGCCCCATAGGATATGCCCCCATATGCTGCTCCATAGAATATGCCCCCATATGCTGCCCCATAGGATATGCCCCCATATGCTGCCCCACAGAATATGCCCCCATATGCTGCTCCATAGGATATTCCCCCATATGCTGCCCCATAGAATATGCCCCCATATGCTGCCCCATAGAATATGCCCCCATATGCTGCCCCATAGACTATACACCCATAGGCTGCCCCATAGACTATACCCCCATATGCTGCCTCATAGAATATGCCCCCATATGCTGCTCCATAGAATATGCTCCCATTTGCTGCTCTATAGGATACGCCCCCATATGCTGCCCTATAGGATATGCCCCCATATACGGACCCTTAGGATATGCCCCCATATGCTGCCCCATTGGATATACCTCCATATGCTGCCCCAGAGGCTATGCCCCCATAAGCTGCACCATAGAATATGCCCCCATATGCTGCCCCATAGAATATGCCCCCATATGCTGCTCAATAGACTATGCCCCCATATGCTGCCCCATAGAATATTCCCCCATATGCTGCCCCATAGGATATGCCCCAATATGCTGCCCCATAGGATATGCCCCCATATGCTGCTGCATGGAATATGCCTCCATATACTGCTCCATAGAATATGCCCCCATATGCTGCTCCATAGAATATGCCCCCATTTGAATCTCTATAGGGTATGCCCCCATATGCTGCCCCATAGGATATTCCCCCATATGCTGCCCCATAGGATATGCCCCCATATGCTGCCCCATAGAATATGCCCCCATATGCTGCTCCATAGGATATTCCCCCATATGCTGCCCCATAGAATATGCCCCCATATGCTGCCCCATAGAATATGCCCCCCGCATGCTGCTCCATAGACTATGCCCCCATATGCTGTTCCATAGACTATGCCCCCATATGTTGCCCCATAGAATATGTCCCCATATGCTGCCCCCATAAGATGTTCCATATATTATGCCCCCATATTCTGCTGCTGCAAAAAAATTCCATACTCACCTCTCCTGCTCAGGACCCGGAACCTAAGATATTCACCTGTCCGGGGTCCATCGCTGCTCACCGCTGTCTGCCGGGCCCGCTTCCTGTGTCACTGACTGTTCAGCTAGCAGAGGGCGCAGCGTGCACTAACCACGTCATCGCGCCCTCTGCTGCCTACATGTCACAGACAGAGGACGCAGCAGACAGTGGTGAGCAGCGATGGACCCCAGAAGGGTGAATATCGCTATACTTACCCCCTCCTGGTGTGGTCTCTGCAGCCCCGCTTCTCCACGGTCTCCCTTCCTGCCTTCAGCAGTCATGTGGTACCACTCATTACACTCATGAATATGCGCATATTCATGAGTTTAATGAGCGGTACCACGTGACCGCTGAAAGCAGGAAGGGAGACCATGGAGAAGCGGAGGGGCTGCAGAGACCGCGCCATGGGGGTAAGTATGATCTCGGACACCCCCGCTCTCCCTCCCCCCGCCGACCCCCAGGTATATGACTCGTGTATAAGCAGAAAGGGGGACTTTCAGCCCAAAAAAAGGGCTGAAATCTCGGCTTATACATGAGTATATACGGTAAATTATACAAGTTTATTTGCATTTTGCAATGAGAAATAACTATTTGATCCCCTAGCAATCATTAAAAGTTCTGGCTCCTACAGACCAGTTAGACGCTCCTAATCAACTCATTACCTGCATTAAAGACAGCTGTCTTACACAGTCACCTTTATAAAAGACTCCTGTCCACAGACTCAGTCAAACTCTAACCTCTACAACATGGGCAAGACCAAAGAGAGTTTCTAAGGATGTCAGGGACAAGATCATGCACAAAGTTGGAATGGGCTACAAAACCATTTTTAAGATGCTGAGAGGGAGACAATTGTTGGTACAATAGTAATAAACTGGAAGAAATACAAAATGACTGTCAATCGACATCGATCTGAGGCACCATGCAAAATCTCACCTCGTGGGGTATCCTTGATCATGAAAAAGGTGAGAGATCAGCCAAAAATTACAATGGGGGAACTTGTTAATGATCTCAAGGCCACTGGGACAACAGTCATCAAGAAGACCATTGGTAACACATTACGCCGTAAAGGTTTAAAATCCTGCAGTGCCCGCAAGGTCCACCTGGCTCAAGAAAGCACATGTGCAGGCCCGTCTGAAGTTTGCCAATGAATACCTGGATGATTATGTGAGTGATTGGGAGAAGGTGTTGTGGTCAGATAAGACAAAAATTGAGCTCTTTGGCATTAACTCAACTTGCCGTGTTTGGAGGAAGAGAAATGCTGCCTATGACCCAAAGAACACCGTACCCACTATCAAGCATGGAGGTGGAAACATTGTGTTTTGGGGGTGTTTTTCTGCTAAGGGCTCAAGACTAATTCACTGCATCAATGGGAGAATGGATGGAGCCATGTACCGTAAAATCCTGAGTGACAACCTCCTTACCTCCGCCAGCACATTAAAAATGGGTCGTGGCTGGGTCTTCCAGCAAGACAATGACCCAAAACATACAGCCAAGGCAACAAAGGAGTGGCTCAAAAAGAAGCACACTAAGGTCATGGAGTGGCCTAGCCAGTCTCCATACATTAATCCGATAGAAAACTTACGGAGTGAGTTGAAGCTCCAAGTTGCCAAATGACAGCCTCAAAATCTTAATGATTTAGAG
Source organism: Dendrobates tinctorius (assembly GCF_039654945.1). Classification (NCBI taxonomy): domain Eukaryota; kingdom Metazoa; phylum Chordata; class Amphibia; order Anura; family Dendrobatidae; genus Dendrobates; species Dendrobates tinctorius. Next base: position 113,306 of record NW_027361713.1, on the reverse strand, counting down.
ATGATCTGCAAAGAGGAGCGGACCAAAATTCCTCCTGACATGGGCGCAAACCTCATCATCAACTACAAAAAACGTCTGACTGCTGTGCTTGCCAGCAAGGGTTTTGCAGCCAAGTATTAAGTCTCGTTTGCCAGAGGGATCAAATACTTATTTCTCACTGCAAAATGCAAATAAATGTATATATTTTATACAATATGATTTTCTGGATTTTATTTTTGATATTCTGTCTCTCAATGTTAAAATTAACCTACCCTCAAAATTATAGGCTGTTCATGTCTTTATCATTGGGCAAACTTAGAAAATCAGAAAGGGATCAAATAACTTTCCTTCACAGTACGTGCCTTGATAAATCAGGAACATTTTACGCCAGCAAGCATTTCATTAGGACTGGGGTAAAATGCTTCACGGTAAGAGCAGTGAAACTACGGAAATAACATTACAATTTATAAGTACTAGATTATGAGAGATGGGTTGTTGATCAAGGAATGTATTCTGAATTGAAGAGGAGAAGGAATTTTTTGAAAATTGCCTATTGCTGGTTTGGCAGGGAACGTGTCACCAACAGCATGTTTTTGTGCTGAAAGTCTTTTGTCTTGTCACAGCAATACGTGTGGGGTTCTTCCTCACACCCGTTCCTCTTTTTGCTAACAGTTTGCCATGGTCTTTATTCGCTCACTCGGGCATAGATCTAGCATTACCCAGCAGGATTCCCACACACTCCTGTGGACTTCTTATGTGCTAGAAAGCGACTTCTTACTCTCCATATACCATGTACCCTCTTATATTTTATGTACTGATCTGGGTTACTTCATTTGTATACTGTAGTCCGTTAGAACAAGTTTATGTGATAACTGTTTTGACAATTGCAGTGTGTCACTGTATTCAAGTACTGGGTATTGTTGAGTACTATACAGGATTGTAGGTGGTTCCTACTGTCTTGGATATGTGCACGCTTTTATATCATGGTTACCACTGGCTACGTAATAAACTGGCAGCCCCATATCATGTATTTCCCAAAGTTTTGTGTCTATTTTAGACGCGGGGTGTCTAATTGCTGTTTTGACATGTTTTGACATGTTTTTGTGTATGTTTAATGGTGTTTAGCAAAGACATGAATTTTTTTTTATATTTAACCCCTTCATGACCCAGCCTATTTTGACCTTAATGACCTGGCCATTTTTTGCAATTCTGACCAGTATCCCTTTATGAGGTAATAATTCAGGAACACTTCAACGCATTCTAGCTATTCTGAGAACGTTTTTTCCTGACATATTGGGCTTCATGTTAGTGGTAAATTTAGGTTGATAATTTCTGTGTTTATTTGTGAAAAAAAACCGGAAATTTGGCTAAAATTTCGCAATTTTCAAATTTTGATTTTTATTCTGTTAAACCAGAGTGTTATGTGACACAAGAGAGTTAATGAGGCTACTTTCACACTGGCATTTTTTTTGCTGCGCACTTTTTGCGCACACAAACGCATGAAAAAAACGCATCATGCGTTTGTATGCTTTTTTTGCGGGTATTGGTGCATTTTTTTAATAAAAAAATGCATGCTTTTTTTGCGCATACGTGCGCATTACAATGCACATGTATGCGCACCCATAGACATTAATGGGTGTTTTGCTGTAAAAAAAAACACGCATTGCATGCGCATGCGTTTTTTTGGGCAAGTCGGACGCACAAAAAATGCAACAGGATGCATTTTGTGCGCCCGAGCGCACACTGCAAAAAAAACGCATGCGCATACAAACGCGTACGTGCACATATGTATGCTCACATATGCACACCCATGTTAAAGTATAGGGGGAAAAAACGCATGTTTTTTTGCGATAAAAAGCAGCGCAAAAAAAACGCAAGTGTGAAACCAGCCTAAATAACATTTCCCACATGTCTACTTTACATCAGCATAATTTTGGAAACAAATTTTATTGTTAGGAAGTTATAAGGGTTAAAAGTTGACCAGCGATTTCTCATTTTTACAACAAAATTTACAAAACCATTTTTTTTTTAGGGACCACCTCACATTTGAAGTCACTTTGAAGGGTCTATATGGCAGAAAATACCCAAAAGTCACACCCCTCAAGCTACTCAAAACTACATTCAAGAAGATTATTAACCCTTCAGGTGCTTCACAGGAACTAAAGTAACGTGGAAGGAAAAAATGGACATTTTAATTTTTCCTACAAAAATTTTCTTTTAGCATCAATCTTTTCATTTTCACATGGGTAACAAGATAAAAAGGATCCTAAAATTTGTTGGGCAATTTCTCCTGAGTACACAGATACCTCATATGTGGTCATAAACCACTGTTTGGGTGCACGGCAGGGTCCGGAAGGGAAGGAGTGCCATTTGACTTTTTGAATGGAAAATATGCTGGAATATTTAGCGGTTGCCATGTCGCGTTTGGAGAGTCCCTGTGTGCCTAAACATTGGAGCTCCCCCACAAGTGACCCCATTTTGGAAGCTAGACCCCCCAAGGAACTTATCTAGATGTGTGATGAGCACTTTGAACCCCCAAGTGCTTCACAGAAGTTTATAACGCAGAGCAGTGAAATTAAAAAAATGATTTTTTTTCCTCAAAAATGATTTTTTTCCTCAAAAATGATTTTTTTTAGCCCTCTATTTTTTATTTTCACAAGGCTAGCAGGAGAAATTGGACCACAAAAGTTGTTTTGCAATTTGTCCTGAGTACACCGATACCCCATATGTGGGGGGGGACCACTGTTTGGGCGCATGAGAGAGCTCAGACGGGAAGGAAGGCCATTTTGGAATGCAGACTCTTTTGGAACGTTCTGCGGGCGTCATGTTGCGCTTGCAGAGCCCCTGATGTGCCTAAACAGTAGAAACCCCCCACAAGTGACCCCATTTTGGAAACTAGAACCCACAAGGAGCTTATCTAGATGTGTAGTGAGCGCCCAAGTGCTTCACAGAAGTTTATAAACACAGAGCCATGAAAATAAAAAAAATCACTTTTTTTTCCTCAAAAATGATATTTTAGCCCGCTATTTTTTATTTTCCCAAGGGTAACAGGATAAATTGGACCCCAAAAGTTGTTGTCCAGTTTGTCTTGAGTACGCTGGTACCCCATATGTAGTGGGGAAACACTGTTTGGGCGCGCAGCAGAGCTCAGAAGGGAAGGAGCAGCAGGGCTCAGAATGGAAGGAGCGCCATTTGGCTTTTTGAATGGAAAAATTAGCTCCAATTGTTAGCGGACACCATGTCGTGTTTGGAGAGCCCCAGTGTGCCTAAACTTTGGAGCTCCACCACAAATGACCTCATTTTGGAAACTAGACCCCCTAAGGAACTTATCTAGATGCATAGTGAGCACTTTGAACCCCCAGGTGCTTCACAGAAGTGTAATAACGCAGAGCTGTGAAAATAAAAATATTTTTTTTCCCTCAAAAAATGATTTAGCCCACATTTTTTTTATTTTCACAAGGTTAAAAGGAGAAATTAGACCCCAAAAGTTGTTGTGCAATTTTTTCTGAGTACGCTGATACCCCATATGTGGGGGGTAAACCACTGTTTGGGCACAATTCGGGGCTCGGAATGGAGGGGGCACGGTTTGACTTTTTTGAACGCAAAATTGGCTGGAATAAATGGTGGCGCCGTGTCGGGTTTGGAGACCCTGTGATGTGCCTAAACAGTGGAAACCCCTCAATTCTAATTCCAACCCTAACCCCAACACACCCCTAACCCTAATCATAACCCTAACCACAACCCTAAACCCAACACACCCCTAACCCTAATCCCTACTCTAACCCTAACCACAAGCCTAACCCTAATCCCAACCCACCCCTAACCCTAATTTTAACCCTAATTCCAACCCCAACCCTTACCCTAATTCCAACCCTAACCCTATTTTAACTCTAACCCTAACCTTAATTCCAACCATAACCCTAATTCTAACCCTAATGGAAAAATAAAAAAAATTTTTTTAATTAAATTATTTGTGCCTACCTATGGGGGTGATAAAGGGGAAGGTGTATTTACTTTTTTTATTATTATTTTTACCACTGTGAGAGTTTATCACAGTGATCAAAATGAAAAAATGAATCTGCAGCCGACAGATTCCAGTGGGCGCACTGCGCATGCGCCCGCCATTTTCCAAGATGGTGGCACCCATGATCCGGGACGGCGGGATACCGGGACGGCCAGAGGGGCATAGGAGGTACCAGTGGGGGTGAGGGGAGGGGATCGGAAGGCGGGGGGAGCGGAGGGAAGGGAGCAGATGGTGATGGCGGCGGCAGATAGCCTCCGTCCTTCGGTGGGGGGGGGGGTCGGATCTTGGTCTCCAGCCATGGCAGATGCTATTGCAGCATCAGCCATGGCTGGATTGTAATATTTCACCAAATTTCATTGGTGAAATATTACAAATCGCTCTGATTGGCTGTTTCACTTCCAACAGCCATTCAGAGCGATCATAGCCAAGGGGGGGCTAAGCCACCCCCCCCGGGGTGAAGAACAAAGGGTCATCTGTGACCCCGGTCACCCGACCCGCAGGGGGCTATGAATTCATGACGCCACATAGGCGTCATGGGTCGGATTGGCACCGACTTTCATGATGCCTACATGGCGTCAAAGGTCGGGAAGTGGTTGATTGGGTGTTCTCAATCACTATATATTGGCTTTTCTCTTTTGCTCTGGTTTTTCATTTATGGCAATAATTTTTCCTGTATATCAGTCTTTCATTAAAAAAAAAAAAAAATAGAAATTTGGCAATTTTCACAATGGATACTGAGGCTATTTTAGACTTTAAGTTCCTGTTTCAGGAAATTCACATGTACATTAGCAGCAATAGACTGACTCAGACCCTCACTCTTGTATTAAGGTGCCTAATGAGCATGTGAAAAAGTCACATGTCATATGTCATTGTAGTCAGGACCGTTAGCACAGCTATAAAGTAGTGGTGCAACAAGTAGGATCCAAATCCGTAATCACATAGATACAAAAACTTGGCACACACAAATTGTGATTTCCAGTGACAGATGATTTTTAATATACAGTACATACAGTAGACATTTCAGTCACATTGACCTTCATCAAAGTACTAAGTATTGTACTGTTGTGGTTTACACAATGCTCTGATACAGAGCCAAGAGATTTGGAATCCCCCCGGGGATAGGGACATAAAGCACAGTTGTGCGAAGTCGGTCCGGTGAGTGTGCTGGGTATGGGGCAATGGCGCGGCATCCACCGCTACTGATTTGCGGTGGATGCCGCGTCATTGCCCCATACCCAGCACACTCACCAGACCGACTCCGCACTACTGTGCTTTATGTCCCTATCCCCGGGGGGATTCCAAATCTCTTGGCTCTGTATCAGAGCATTGTGTAAACCACAACAGTACAATACTTAGTACTTTAATGAAGGTCAATGTGACCGAAATGTCTACTGTATGTACTGTATATTAAAAATCGTCTTTCACTGGAAATCACAATTTGTGTGTGCGCCAAGTTTTTGTATCTATATATGTCATTGTAATCCTGCTTTTGAATATAATGAGCTTGCGGAAAACTCTTTGTGGAAAGACAAGGAAGTTTGAGTAAAATGTAAAAAAAAAAAATTGCTTGTAAATGGTTTCCAAACCACTGCTTTTTTTTTTTTTTTTTAAAGTTGAAAAATCTTAGCAAAAATGTGACCCCCTGGAATGATTTTATGTGCATCTGGAATTTTTGCACACATTTTGCAACATTTTATCAGAACATGTTATTATAATATGGTAAAAGGTCACAAAAAAAGAATAAAGACAAATATAAAGAGAATTTATAATTTTGCACAATATGTATGAACCAAGTGCACCATTTTTAAGCACTTGGCACACAAAACAATTCAACAAATAACACAAGAAAAAGAAAAAAAAAAAAAGAAAAGAGACTTACAAAAGGCACAAATTATTCATGCACCTCCTCACATGCCAGTAAGATAATGTTTTTTAACGTGTATCAATAAAGAGACCCTCACTGCCCACTGAATACTATTATGAAAGCACTGAATATGCATCCACAAGCACCCTGCATGGATCACAACTGAGATAAGGGTGGGAGGGCAGAATGAGAACTAAGTGCTTGTGGAAGTAAAGCCAATGCTTCCTTTACAGTATGTGCCATTCAGGGGGCAGTGAGGGATTGTCAGTGCTGCTGCCGGAGATTATTCTGATAAGCAAAACACAGAGGAAACTTTCACTGCAATCATCTGTACTCTAACAGATATCAATGCAGCTGAAGGCAGGCAAATAAACCGTAGGGGTCTGGGGTATGGAAACCACTTACTGTATATGGATTTTTTTTTTAGCTGGAATTGAGCTAAATTCCCTAATAAAGTGATTTGCAAGGTTGTATAATTTTCCATGTTGGACAAAATTATTTCACTTGAGTAAAAAATTAAGTCTTTACTTTAATAAGGACTTTTCAGAAACAATAGAAATGATTTAAAGGGGTTCTGGGAATAAGCCTTCACTCCCCTCTACTGTTAAATAAAATAAAATCATCCTGCCCAGGTCCACCTTATGTCTTTGCTCACAAGCTTCAGTAGAGCCGTAATGACTACAGAGAACATGACTCCTGCAGACAATCATTGGGCTCAGTCGCTCTCTGGATGTAGACACCACGAGACACTGAGCCCCGCTATGCAGTGGTCATGTATGCCGACAACAAAGACCATGGCTATAGTGGAGACCAGGGGAGGGTGAGTAGCACATTAATTATTTTAATCCAATGTGGAGTTAAAAGCTATTCCCAACAATTTGAATTTACCAACTTTTTCTCTCACCTAGCATAGATAGTTTTGGCAAGACAATCCCTCCTTGTTTCGCACTCTGATTTCTTGCATGGCTTCTTGAAAACTTGCTTCCCAGCTGTAATAGTTCGGAAACATAATCTTTCCAGTAGTAGGTCAGGAGGAAGATTTAACAGCTTTGAAGCAGAGTTTACAAACTCTAAAACAAGAGAAAATAATACACACATCACATACATGCAGTGCTAAATCTGTATTTTAATGGAGAGTTCGTAAAAGACATGAGTATTACAAATACACACAGACATCTGTGAAGGTCAGAAAAAAACCAGCAGAAGCCATTTTAAAAGCAGCACGATAGTTACTGAACGCCAGACACAAAAAACTTAATGAATGGTAAAGGAAGAAAACGTTGGATGGTGCTTGATTAGTGACTTTGCTAACGATGACCTATTCTCAGGACAGATCATTAATGTGATATCAGTGGGGGTCAGTCAATGAGAAGCTTTGGCCAGGTCTCTCGGCCCAGAAGCATGCAGAGTACGGAGATGGAATACCATAGTCTGTGCGTCTAAACAGATAAGTTACTTGTTACCGTTAGCCTCAGTTCATAATCATATTTCTGATTCTTTGTACCTATATTTGGCTTTAGTAAATGAAAAATGAGAAATACCACCATAAAGTGTAACTTACAGTTAGGTCCATATATATTTGGACAGAGACAACATTTTTCTAATTTTGGTTCTAGACATTACCACAATGAATTTTAAACAAAACAATTCAGATGCAGTTGAAGTTTAGACTTTCAGCTTTCATTTGAGGGTATCCACATTAAAATTGGATGAAGGGTTTAGGAGTTTCAGCTCCTTAACATGTGCCACCCTGTTTTTAAAGGGACCAAAAGTAATTGGACAGATTAAATAATTGCAACTAAAATGTTCATTTCTAGTACTTGGTTGAAAACCCTTTGTTGGCAATGACTGCCTGAAGTCTTGAACTCATGGACATCACCAGACGCTGTGTTTCCTCCTTTTTGATGCTCTGCCAGGCCTTCACTGCGGTGGTTTTCAGTTGCTGTTTGTTTGTGCGCCTTTCTGACTGAAGTTTAGTCTTTAACAAGTGAAATGCATGCTCAATTGGGTTGAGATCAGTTGACTGACTTGGCCATTCAAGAATATTCCACTTCTTTGCTTTAATAAACTCCTGGATTGCTTTGACTTTATGTTTTGGGCCATTGTCCATCTGTAGTATCAAATGACGACCAATCAGTTTGGCTGCATTTGGCTGGATCTGAGCACACAGTATGGCTCTGAATACCTCAGAATTCATTCGGCTGCTTCTGTCCTGCGTCACATCATCAATAAACACTAGTGACCCAGTGCCACAGGCAGCCATGCATGCCCAAGCCTTCACACTGCCTCCGCCGTGTTTTAATAATCTACTTGCCGTCTTTGAACAGATTCTACCTTTTGTATATTCTTTTAAAAATGTGGAGCCCAAAACTGGATCCCATAATCTACATGTGGCCTCACCAGTGATTTATGAAGGGGTAATACTACTTTGGGATCACAGGATTTTCTCTCTCTTTTTATACACCCTAAAATCTTTTAAGTACTGCTGCTCAGCTTACTTGTAACGAGAATAAAAAAACACATCAAGAAAATACAATAAAGCAGGATCCTAGACAGTTAAAAACCATAGAACAAGGATCCCTGAAATATAACTTTTAATGAAAAAATCTTAAAAACGCTCCAAAATGAAGACAAGATAAAAATATGACATGGGTATTATTCAGGGAAAAATTACATATACAATATAATGTATCCTAATGAGCCCTATAAGGTCACTATACTGAGTCTTGCCTGGCAGTGGAGGATGGCACCCTAAGTTTCTGCGGTAGGCGACCCCACTCCTCGACGGTTCACCCTGATATCCCGTGAAATCCCTACAATGGAAAATTGTGTCCCAATACAACCCGTTACCAGTGTGGAAAAAAAAACACAACAAAATGCTCAAAAAAATGAAAAAACAGAAAAAAATATATATGAGAAGGAATGTTTATATGTCCATGTTCTTAATTATCTCCAAAATACAATAGGCATCAAAAAAGGAGCTACAGTTAGGTCCATATATATTTGGACAGAGACAAAATTTTTCTAATTTTGGTTCTAGACATCACCACAATGAATTTTAAACAAAACAATTCAGCTGCAGTTGAAGTTCAGACTTTCAGCTTTCATTTTAGGGTATCCACATTAAAATTGGATGGACTTCCGGTTCCGACGCTGTGATGTGAGGTGAGGGAGGTGAGAAGCTCCAGCTGGCCACTGCACTAAATCTCACAATAAACGACAAGGAGACACCCCAGGACAGCGTGAAAACAGCTGATAACCTCACAGAGGGTCAGTGCATGGTGCGGTATTCTCCTCAGGAGTGGGGGCACGCCGAGCAGAGCTGAGACAGCGTCCAGAGTGGGGGCAGTGAGCGGTCTCAAGATGGCACCGGTAGAGAGGAAAGAGGAGGGAGCTGAGGGGGAGAAGAAGCAGCAGCAGCTCCAGTGAGAGAACGCTGACAGAAGAGCATTAACACTGTACCTGATAATGAATCACAGAGGCTGAGTCGGGGAGAGATCAACTATTCCAGACTAGCCAGAGAAGTAGCAGATCACCTGGCTGCAGAGGTCAGAGAAGCTCTGAAGGACACCGTGAAGAAAGCTTTAGCAGGATTGCAGGAGGACATAGAACCTCAGAATGTCCGGCTGACTGAGGCAGTTATAAATTTGTCTGTTATTGCCACATATGTTCCCCTCTATTGTGGATGAGTGGCATTGCCTGACTGTGGGTTTACTGACCCAATGTCAAACATTAGAGAGATGTAGCATATTCACTAATGTTTAAGTTATGGGATTTGCACATGTGTACCCCAGATTGGAATGGCACTTTAATATTAGGCCTCAGTTCTTGGCACAGTTTTTGTTGTGCTTAGACTTATAATTATGTCCCTTTTTATATCAGGGCTCAGTTGTTAGCTCAGTGTGCACAATTGTTTGTTCTTACATTTTTTGAAATACATATTTATTATCGTTCAGTTCCATAGGTTGTGTGCAATATTCTTGGTTTTTAGCTTGTTTTTCTGACCTCACAAAATCACCTCATTTTCATTGTAATGATTGGTTATATTTGTTTGTCTGTCTGTCTTCTTGTTTTGCACTTTAATTTTGCACTTACGTAATTGACCAAAGGATTTCACTAAATGACTCTCATTAATAGATTTAGTTAGCAAAATGTTTAATGGGAATGTGTTACGAACCTTTTACGTTAAGGGAATTGACAACTCTGGTTTTTGTTAACCAATGTGTTTAAGATGATTAAAAGCCACTTAGTGCAGGTATTCAGCATAGTCTATATTTCTGTTTCCCATTCTTCAGATTTGGTGCCAAAATTCAAGAAAGGCCATATTAGTAAGTGCCTTAACTCAAACACCTTTGTCAATAATAACCATAAAATGTCCAATCCTTTTAATAGTTTAACGTTATGGAAGAATTTATTTTAAAATATGCTATCGCTTATATCAATAAATAATTAACAGCTTTTCTAGTAGGCTTAAGGACCCGTCACACATAGCAATCTCGCTAGCGAGATCGCTGCTGAGTCACAAGTTTTGTGACACAACAGCGATCTCACCAGCGAGATCGCTGTGTGTAACAGCGATCGGCACCTCTGCCGGTATCGCTGATCGCTGTAGGAAAGCCCAGGACTTTTCTTTGGTCGCTGGTCTCCCGCTGGCCAGCACGCATCGCTGCGTGTGACAGGCAGGAGACCAGCGATTAGCTGGTAACTAACGTACACATCGGGTATCCAAGGGACGTGCGTCCCTTAGAAACCCGATGTGTACGTTAGTTACCAGCGCGCTGATGCAGGGAGCTTGTAACTAACGTACACATCGGACATCCAAGGGACGCACGTCCCTTGGATACCCGATGTGTACGTTAGTTACCAGCTGGTCGCTGGTCTCCCGCCTGTCACATGCAGTGTTGCGTGCTGGCCAGCGGGAGACCAGTCACCAAAGAAAAGTCCTGGACTTTCCTACAGCGATCAGCGATACCGGCAGGGGTGCCGGTTGCTGATCGCTGTCACACACGTCCCTTGGATACCCGATGTGTACGTTAGTTACCAGCTCCCTGCATCAGCGCGCTGGTAACTAACGTACACAGCGACGCGCGCGCTCGGCGCCGCTGTGCTGATCGCTGGTGAAGCTGTTTGACAGCTCACCAGCGATCACATAGCGACTTACCAGCGATCCTGACACGTTGATATCGTTGTCGGGATCGCTGGTGAGTTGTTATGTGTGACGGGGCTTTTACACTTCCATAAGAGATCCCTGTTCAGCTGTTTCCTCTACCATAACCGCCAAGATTACAATCACAGATAACAGAATCCACCATTCAAAATAGGTAGTGTCATGATTACCTCTTCCCCTTCCTGCACAATTACATATGCATGTCAGTAAACATGATGAGAAATGAACATGTATAGAAAAGTCTCCCAAGGAAAGAGTCTCCTATTATGTCTTAAGATAGATATACACACATGTGCATATGTCCAATGTCCATATCCCCAAACAGGCGATAGAGCAGTTTCCATAAATATACAGAAAATAGAATACAATAATCTGCAACCAGAAATACAGAATATTTATATATATATATATATTTTTTTCAATTAGTTTAAAAAATGTATGTGACACATTCCCTTGAAGATAGATAATTAAAATATACCCAAAAAAAGGTTTAAAAAAATTTACAAAAAAGTTTGCAAAAAAGTTTACCAACAAAAAAGTTTACAAAAAAAGTTACAAAAAAGTTGACCAACAAAATAATAAAAATATTTTTTCTTTTTATATAGCGCTAACATATTCCGTAGTGCTTTACAGTTTACACACATTATCATTACTGTCCCCAATGGGGCACACAATCTAAATTCCCTATCAGTATGTCTTTTGAATGTGGGAGGAAACCGGAGTACCCGGAGGAAACCCACGCAAACACGGGGAGAACATACAAACTCCTTAAAATAAGTTTACAAATGTTTAATAGGTTAGAGTAGAGTAGGGCCCTGCCAATAGAGTCTACGTTGTCGTGGTGGCAGGCTTAAAAAATCCTTTGCTCAAAACAAAAACTGATGACTAGGTATGTGATATGGTGTTAATGTGTGATTGGTGAGGGCATGGTGAAGTTTTTCGATGAAAGGAAGAAGGGATTTTGGAAGGTTTGCGTGGTGTAGGAGGAGCTAGGGTGGAGCCTGGGCGGAGTCTCAAGGGGGGGGCCCATAAATTTTGCCAGTATAGGGCCCCGAAATTCGTAGTGGCAGCCCTGGTACCATGACTGCTGGGTTTTTCCAAGACCCACCCAGCAATCTGTTTATCCAATCCGCAATATGTCGAACCCGATCACTCTGCAGACAACACAATATTTGGCATTCAAAGTCTCGACGGCAGATGATCCTGTCTGTCCGCCTAATATTAGAGTCCTTTTACTACCAACCTGTCTGGCCTAAGCTGCACTCCTAATTCCTTACTTCCTACAGCAGTCGTTTTTATGGCTGCTAGGAGCAATGTCCTGCTGTAGCGATCCTAGTCCTTGGCTTGCATATCAAATATCAGCCAAACAGGGATATTTACTAGGTTGTGCTAGATCAGGACTGGGATCCCTGGTACTTTCCCCCTACCCCGACCCCTTTTTGTAACATTTACCCAGCTACGCTTCTCTGTCCTGATCTTCCCCACCTCCACCCTCCTCCATATTACTGATCCCAGCCAGCGCAAGCTCAATGAGCTCTAAACTCCTCTCCAGGTTTTCAATGCTCCTGAGTGTTGAAAGCTGCACATTTAGAGCACCCGCGATACCTGGTGCATACTCAAAGCATCACAATGCAAATTTGAGAAGCAAATACTTGCGCTCAACACTAGTCATTATATCATTTTATTTTTTACTTTTGAAAGTAATCCGTCCCTGAACATGTTCACCAGGATCTCCGCTTCCTAATGTAGCCAAGACCCCGGAGATTTTCGGACGCTGGAGGTCGCTATACTCCTTCTCGACTGCCGTTTTAAAATGACAATGAGGAAGGGGTTAAATCTGGGTGCCTATTATTTACTTAAAATGCCAGCCAGACTGAGGCAATAAGTCCTCTTTACACAACAATTTGGCACCTCTCCCCAGAACTCGGCATTATGCAGTTCTTCTACTACTCCTCATAGAAGTTTATGAATTACCATATATACTTGAATATAAGCTGAGATTTTCAGCCCATTTTTTGGGCTGAAAGTCCCCTTCTCTGCTTATATTTGAGTCATATACACCAGGGGGTCGGGGGGGAAGGGGGACGGGGGTGTCATGTCATAATTACCCGTCCTGGCACGGTTTCTGCAGCCCCCAGCTTCTCCGTGATCTCCCTTCCTTCCTTCAGCGGTCACATGGTACCGCTCATTAAACTCATGAATATGCGCATATTCATGAGTGTAATTAGCGGTACCACGTGACCGCTGAAGGCAGGAAGGGAGATCGCGGAGAAGCTGGGGGCTGCAGAGACCGTACCAGGACGGGTAAGTATAGCGATACTCACCTGTCCGGGGTCCATCGCTGCTGTCTGGCATGTCATCTGTCAGTGACGTTCAGACAGCAGAGGGCACGGTGACGTGGTTAGTGCGCGCCGCGCCCCCTGCAGTCTGAACGTCACTGACAGATGACGTGCCAGACAGCAACAAGCAGCGATGGACCGGGGGACAGGTGAATATCTCAGGTGCCATCAGTGACACCGGCAACTGGCCCCAGCGACAGAGAGGTGAGTGTGTCATTTTTTTTATTTTTAAATGCAGCAGCACATGGGGGCATAATCTATGGAGCATCTTATAGGGGCAGCATATGGGGCATAATCTATGGAGCATCTTATAGGGGCAGCATACAGGGGCATAATCTATGGAGCATCCTATGAGGGCAGCATATGGGGGCATAATCTATGGAGCATCTTATAGGGGGAGCATATGGGAGCATAATCTATGGAGCATCTTATGGGGCAGCATATGGGGCATAATCTATGGAGCATCTTATAGGGGCAGCATATAGGGGTATAATCTATGGAGCATCTTATGGGGGCAGCATATTGGGGCATAATCTATGGAGCATCTTATGGGGGCAGCATATGGGGGCATAATCTATGGAGCATCTTATGGGGCCAGCAAATGGGGGCATAATCTATGGAGCATCTTATGGGGGCAGCATATGGGGGCATAATCTATGGAGCATCATATGGAGGCAGCATATAGGGGCATAATCTATGGAGCATCTTATGGGGCAGCATATGGGGGCATAATCTATGGAGCATCTTATGAGGGCAGCATATGGGGCCTATTCTATGGAACATTTTATGGGGCAGCAAATGGGGCATAATCTATGGAACATCTTATGGGGCCATAATCTTTATGGAGCAGCATATGGGGCATATTATTCTAGGGAGCATCTTATGGGGCCATTATTAACCTTTGTGCAGCATTATATGGGGCATATTTTTTATGAAGCATCTTATGGGGCCCATTATGAGGGGCTCCTGATTCAATATGGATATTCAAAAACATTTAACCTACTGATGTCTCAATTAATATTACTTTTATTGGCATCTATATTTATTTTTTAAATTTACCAGTAGCTGCTGCATTTTCCATCCTAGGCTTATACTCGAGTCAATAAGTTTTCCCAGTTTTTTGTGGCAAAATTAGGGGGGTCAGCTTATACTCGGGTCGGCTTATACTCGCGTGTATACGGTAAATAACAAATTGTGATTTTCAAGCTAGAGCTACATGATCAGAAAAATACATTAAGAAATTATAAAAATTATGTCTTAAGAGGTCACCAAAAGTCAGTGCATTTTAACACCTGTGCACCTCTCAGTAATGACCATTACAAAGTGAAAGGAGTTGTGCTGTTCAGCTCCGTTCACCGTTTACATCCAACCACTGCGGGAGCCGATTACAGCTCTGAATCCCAGGGTGTCCGGGGAAAACCCATAACAATCTGACACTGATCATACTAAGGATAGGTTAGCAATATCAGAAGTCTGTAAAGCTTCTTTAGGCCACAAACTGTTAAATTAAGAAAATTTTACCTTTTGCAGGATTTAAGATTTCACATGCTTGGCTTTCATCCAAAGATTCAGAAAAATGAATATTTCCCATATGCAAAAGTCCAGATAAAATCTGAAAAAACAAACAGATAAATTAGTTTGTTTCTTAACTTTAGAGAGCTATCTTGACAAACTAAGTCAAAGGATATTGCTAGGAGATGCCATAATTTACGAACTAGTTGGGGTCCAGATCTGTGGTAACGTTATGCTATGGAACTAGCGATTTTATGGTCAACCAAAATAATGCCAATCGCTAGTAACGACAATCTGATCTGCAGGAAACATATAAAGCCCCCCGTTACACACAGCGATCTCGCTAGCGAGATCGCTGCTGAGTCACAAGTTTTGTGAAGCAACACCGATCTCAACAGTGAGATCGCTGTGTGTGACACCTATCAGCGACCGGCCCCCCTGCTGGGTATCGCTGATCGTTGTGGAAAGGGGTGGACATTTTTTGATCGTTGGGTCTCCTGCTGGCCAGCACGCATCGCTGGAGCTTGTAACCAAGGTAAACAGCGGGTTTCTAAGCGCCGCGTGGCGCTTCGAAACCCTCTGTTTACCTTGGTTACCAGCGCGCTGGTTTCTAAGGTACACAGCGACGTTCCCGTTCGTCGTCGCTGGTGCTGCTCGCTGGTGAAGCTGCCTGTTTGGCAGCTCACCAGCGATCATGTAGCGACACAGCGATCCTGACAAGTTGATATCGTTGTCGGGATCGCTGGTGAGTCGCTATGTGTGACAGGGCCTTTAGAGAGCAGGAGGTGCTGAACAGATTGGGAAAAGAATCAGTACAAGGGCAGGTGCAGATGACCATATGTTCTAATTTGCTAATCAGACCCTGATCAGAGAGGGATTTTTTTTGGGATGTGGAGAATTAAAAAAACAAAAAAGTTTCTCCATTCAGGCTGTCCGTGCAAATTGGATCCTAGTACAATCCAATGTTTTCCATGGACAAATGGACATGAATAGGCGAGTGTCATCCAATTATCACAGGCAAATTGTGCATGTTGTACCAAGGAAACAAATCGGACATGTAAACTGTCTCATTGAATAACACTGGTCCGAGTGGGATCCGATGTTTTGCCGGATTACATTCGGACCAAAACTACGGTTGTCTGCACGAGCCCCAACTTGTGTTTTATTTGTGTTCATTGTGGAATCTGCAGCCTCAGAGGTGACCCTAATCAGTGATGGACTGCTGGCTGGCCTTATATCTCTGAATGCAATAATTAGTACAATTTTCTCTTTACACATCGGTCTGTTCAGCTCTTCTGGCTCTATATAATGCTGCACACGGACTGCATTGCATTTCCAAGCTAACAGGTTCCATTTACATACATAAAGGATGTTAGACAAAAACTCATAATGAATAACTTGATTCACAATACATTAATGTTGCTAATTTTGCCCTCCTCTGCTTTGGGCCCCATGTTTTAGGACCCGTCTATGTGTTTTCACAAACTGGTCTGAGCACTTCTCAAAATATTGGATTGGCCTGCTCTGCTCAGCAGTTAGCTTGTGCCCTGCTTTTACAGTTAATATTCTTCCATATGCACCAACACATTTTGTCCTTGGCCTCGATATTCGCTTTAGATAAGCTAGTTTATGCAAAAGTCACTAACCTTAAATATGTTATTTTGCGCAGAAAGTTCAATTCCCAAATGCAGCATGGCCGTTTTAGTGGATTCAAAGCAATCCTCTGAATAAATTAGAGAATAAAATGTTAGCCAGTCTCCACATCTAATTACATTTACACAGCTAAAAATTGTTTTTAAGTTAGATAAAACTCCCCACTAATACAGTGGTCACGAAGTGGAAACGCAGAAGATGAGGGCTTCGCACAGACAAGTGTCTTTTTCGTTCTGAGCAATATGATAGCTGATAAAATGGTGCAATAGTGACAATCTACTATATAATTGCCAATCGGCTCTGTCACAGCTTCCGGCGATTGTGGCGCTATCCCACAATCCACCGCGGCCAGAAGCTGTGAGAGTGGCCCGGAGTGCGTAGGGGCCCGATCGCGGAGCTGCAGCTACTCATTGGCTGTGCAGCTCCGTGTTTTGATTGGCTGCCAGGCTACAATTAGCCTGACGCGATGGCTGCTCTGTGCGCACAGGACCTGTGATGAGGTCACAGGAGGGGAGGAGTCAGGGGGTCACATGATCAGGGGCCTCGGTGTGTGCAGGACTCTGCTGTGCTGGTTGTCATGGTGCTGGATGAGGGTAAGTATGTGTGGGGTCAGGAGGGATGGACGGAGCAGAGCCGCGCATGTACGAGGTGGCCGGAGAGGAGACGCGCGTGCACGAGGTGGCCGGAGAGGAGACGCACGTGCACGAGGTGGCCGGCGAGGAGACGCACGTGCACGAGCTGGACGAAGAGGAGCCGCGCATGTATTTTGGTATGGGGGGCCCCATTTGAAAGTTCGCACCTGGGACCATAACTTTGTAGTTACGCCACGGCACCCAAGTTATGGGTATTCCGATGTGGCTGCCAGGATTCATATCCCCCACCCCGCCGGCTGAGCCAATGAGCGTTGCCGCATGGGATTTGAATCCCCCGCCAAGCCGCGCCCCTGGCCTCAGCCAATGAGTGGCGCAGGATTCAAATCCCCTGCCTGGGCCACCCACTGGCTAGCTGAGGCTTGGCGGGGGATTCAAATAACCACGCGGCACCGCTCATTGGCTCAGCCGGTGGGGATTACCTACTTACATACTTACCTGACCGGGAGGAGCGTTGCCGCGATGCTTCTCTTCTCACCGGTGATCGGAATCGCGCATGCGCATAGCGCTATCCGGTGCCATTTTACTGAAGACACATTTGCAGTGTGCCTTCAGCAATATGGCATCAGACAGCGTGGTATGGGCGTGCGCGTACTCTGTCGCTCCTCCCCTGGCAGAACGGGACAGCGCTGGAGCACAAGAAAGTGGAGTATAAATGTTTGTCTTTTTTTGTATGTGTGTAGTTTAATAGGGATGAGAGGACCATACATATCAGGATAGGGGGATGAGAGGTAGTATGCATACCAGGATTGGGGGCGAGAGGACCATGCATACCAGGATAGGGGGGTGAGAGGTAGTATGCATACCAGGATTGGGGGCGAGAGGACCATGCATACAAGGATAGGGGGGTGAGAGGACCATGGATATCAGGATTAGGGGGTGAGAGGACCATGCATACCAGGATAGGGGGGTGAGAGGACCATGCATACCAGGATAGGGGGGATGAGGGGGGGACCAAGCATACCAGGATAGGGATGAGGGAGGGACCATGCATGCCAGGATAGGGATGAAGGGGGGGACCATGCATACCAGGATAGGGATGAGAGTGGACCATGCATACCAGGATTGGGGGGGTGAGAGGACCATGCATACCAGGATAGGGGGGGTGAGAGGACCATGCATACCAGGATGGAGGGGGTGAGAGGACCATGCATACCAGGATGGGGGGGTGAGAGGACCATGCATGCATTCAAATCCCGCGCGGCACCGCTCATTGGCTCAGCTGGCGGGAGATTTGAAACCAGCGCCGGGGGGCGCTCAGCCAATGAGCGGTGCCGCGCGGCTTTGGCAGGGGATTCAAATCCTGCGTGGCACCGCTCATTGGCTCAGCCGGCGGGGGATTCAAATCCCCCGCCAAAGCCGCACGGCACCACTCATTGGCTGAGCCGCCCACCGGCGAATGTTCATTTCACCACACTCCCGATGCAAAAGCATCGGGCCTATTTCTAGTAGTGGTATAATAGCCAATCAAGCAATCTGTGGTCTTTCTACCTCTGGGGAATGGGCATTGAAATGCCTTAAAGTGGACCTGTCACCAGGTCATATGTGGCCAGTTTTATTTAGTGCAAATTTGACAGTCTTTAACAGTGGGGGGTGGCTCACACATTTTTAGTTTTCCCCTCAATGGAGCTTTAGGACTTTTTAAGGTCTCTTTTTTACAAGAAAGCATGGAGCTTTTATTGGTAGCATTTGAGCATTTTCTAATGATAGTGGATCCCAAACTTTGGGAGGCAGGATAAACCCTTCCTGGAATTGTCACACATTCACTTTATTGGATTGCTAACAAGGGTTCTTACTGGTGCTTAGCTATATTTGGTCTAGTAACATTACCCCATCATACTATGCACAGACGCTTTGCACCTATTAATGTGGATGCCTATTAGTAAAATGATTACCATAACTAAGAATCATCTTGAGATGGAAAAACAAAGTACATAATTAAAGTGCTGTGTGCAGCAACACCACTAACATTTACTAGTAGCACAGTTACTAGAATACAAAGAGAACGCATTACTCCAAATTAATATCACAGTACAATGGCCAATCAGAAAGCTCAGTGAAAAGTTCCAAGGTTCATACCATTTTGACTTTTCCATCAATTGAACTTTATGATTTTTTACAGAACAACTAGAGTTTTCATTGGTAGCATTTTGAGCATTTCTTAATTCCTTTGAATTCCAATTTTTTCCAAACTGATGGCGAACAAAAAAAAAACTGCTATTCTGGCATTTTCATAACACGTTCATTTTACCATATAGATCATCAAAGGTAACCTGTCATGTAAAAAAAATTCTATTTACCTGCATGTATAGGGTTAATCTGCAGTTTAATCGCATTCTGATGGTGCCTGGAGCCCGCACTGAGAGCCCCAGGGCATTAGAGACAGCTGCCAGTCAGAGGCGAGGTTACAGTCACAGCTCATTATGCATGAAGCCATCATGCCTGCCGCTCCCCCCATTAACTGAAAGCCCGAGGCTGCTGGGACAGTAAAGTTCATTTCCACCCGGCAGGCAGCGTACAGAGCGGCAACCGTATGGCTTCAAAGCGCTATTAACCTGCAGAAAAGAGATTAATAGCATTTTATACACAACAGGTTCCTTTTAACTACTTCACCACCGAGTCTGTTTTCACCTTCAAGACCAGGCCAAAGTTTATAATTCTATGAAAGAATGCTGCAAGGCGGCACAGGTGACCGGCACAACTGCACTATTCCGGGATAATTAGACAGCTCCGACTCCAGGGACTTGCGGGTGCCGAGTCAATGAAAAAACCAAGGAAATGTCCAAATCTAATGTATATGAAGAAGCAAGGTACTCACCGTCCCATTCAATGTCCTTTATTGTGGTTTACATAAAAACAAAGCAGGTGAGCCCCCAGAGGAGCACTGGACGACGGCTGTTTCGCACAAAAAATGCGCTTCTACTGCCGGAAAAAGCCTAAGACTGCCGAGTGCAGTGAATACCGCCAAAAGTTAATGAATGGCCCCGGAAGCAGATGCGGCTGGAAGACAGCAGGACGGGAGGATGCGTCGCTGGACAGGTAAGTATAATTATAATGTTTATTATTAATGTTATGCTTTTTTTTTTTTTTTCTTTTACAGCCTCCGACCATCCCATATCTGTAAAGTCTAAGTTCGGGGTTCGGACGCAAGTTCGCGTCATCTCCAGCCCCGAACTCGAATTTTACAAAAAAACTCGGGCGAACCCGCCGATTACGAACATCTGCAAAAAGGCTTGACATGCTGCGGAAAAAAAACCCGCTGCAAATCTGCATGGATGTTTCCGCAGCATGTGCACAGCAAAGCTTAATTTACCATTGACTAACATAGGTTGTGCATTACACTGCGATTTGATGCAATTCCGCGAGTCCAAAAAACGCTGCGGATCCGCATCAAAATCCACAACGTGTGCACATAGCCTTAAGACAGAACTAGTATTTTGTAGTAATGCAGGGGTGATGTCAGGACTAGGCATGAACGATATTGCCCGATATCGTATCGGAATTCCGATATTGAAAAAATATCGGATATCGGAATTTCCGATATCAATGCAAGTCAATGGGAGAAAAAAAACGGAATTACAAAATGACCACTACAGTGCTATATAATGGATAAAATGGAGGGGAAACACCTCAGGATAATGGGGAAGGAGTTTGCAGAGGAGCAAAAAAAAAAAAAAAAAAAAAATCGCTAGAAAAATGCACAGAGCGAAAGCTGTAGAAGGAAAACATCTTCTTAACAGCTGTGTTTTTTCTTTGGGTTAGGTTTAGTTGGGGTAGGGTTAGGGTTTATGGTTAATAGGGTAAGGGATAGGGGTTAGGGATAGTTAGGGTTAGTGATTTTACATTATTAAATTAAAACTGCTGGTGGTGGTGTCAATATGCCCTTTGACTGACGTGTCCGCTTTCAGCTCACCTTGCTTTGCAGGCAGTTTCCAGGAGCACCACGTGGAGGAACGGATACACTCCCTTTAAACCATGCTTAGTCTTCTTCTGCTGATTTTATTACTGTTATTCAGTAATTCTGCATATTGATATTCTGCTTTTGGTTCATGTACATCTGCTCCTACTGCTTCCTAAACCTCCGTCTATGGTTAGCCTGCTATAGGCTGGTCACAGAATGTCCCAAACCCAGAGGATATACACAGAAGTAACAGTAGGCACCAGAACTTGAGAGAACCAGCTGGTGAGTCTGGAACCTGTATAGGCAGCAGAAATCAGCATAAGAGCCAATGGAACTAACGGGCACCAGCTGACGTTACTGGAGGCCGATAACTAAGCAGAAGGTAACCTGTGCCAGAATGCACTACCAAACAACCACCAGACATTACTGGAACTCGGATACCACAAAGGAGGGACCTAAGCCATTGACTCTACTGAGAACCAGCTGACGTTACTGGAACCAAGATAAGCAGCAGAAGGTAAAAGTGCCAGTGGCTGTACTGGGCAACAGCTGACATTACTGTAGCCCGGATACCACAATGTAGTAGTGACATAAGCCAAAAGCACTGCCGAGAAGCCCAAAAACCCCCCACAAAGATGCAAGTTCAAGAGCAAAAAGACAGGAGTCCGGGGACATTTCCATCTGTCTTCTTGTCGTGGGTCTTCTGCATCTGTCTTTCTGTCTTGGGTCTTCTGCATCTGTCTTCCTGTCTTGGGTCTTCTACCTTAGTAATGTCTTCTCGGCAGAAGGTGCAAGAGCCACATTTGCCCCCGCAACCCAGACACAGTCTTCTTTACGCCGCAGTCGCAGCAGGGGAGGAGGAGGGCCTACTGGCACTGTCGAGACCAGTCTTGAGTGCCAGGTCCCGGAGTCCACGTAGGGGTCTCCTACACTGCCGACACCACGGATAACAGCAAACTGAGCCGGAATGATGTACGGCGGGGGCGTGGAACAGTGCGGCGGACACAACCGTGTAATGGCGAGCGTTGTCGAAACACAGTTTGGAGCAGGAGGTACCCATGCCCTTGGGCACTCCCGAGAACCAGCTGGTGATGCTGGAAGTCGATTTACCCCTCGGGGGAGGCACCTGTGTCCGCACTTCACTGCCAGGAAACAGCCGGCGTGGCTGGATCCCGCCTCTTGTGCTTCTGCCTATAGGTGTTTGGCATCTGTCGTCCTTTTTTTCCCACTTTGGTCTAACGAGGTACAGCTGGCGTAACTGTTGCCCAGAAACACAGCATGCTGTGGAAGTGGCAGTCACGGAAATGGGCACTAGCTGGCGGTAACTAGAGCCCAGAAACACAGCATGCTGTGAAATCAGCAGTCACGGAAATGGGCACTAGCTGGCGGTACTAGAGCCCAGAAACACAGCATGCTGTGAAATCAGCAGTCACGGAAATGGGCACTAGCTGGCGGTACTAGAGCCCATGAAAAACAGTATGAGGTGAAAGAGTCAGTCACAGAACCAGGAGCTAGATGTTGGTAGTAGAGGCCAGAGCACTGGCATAACAGATGACGCTGTGTGCAAAATAGGCACATGACAGAGCATGCATACTGCTACCAACCATGCATGTAACCTGTCTACTCTGGCCCAGGGCAGCAAAAGTCACCAGAAATCCAGGCCTGGTTCATTTTTAGGAATGTAAGCTGGTCCACATTTGCAGCGGATAGTCTGGTACGTTGGTCTGTTAGCACATTGCCAGCTGCACTAAAGACATGTTCAGAAATCACACTGGCACCAGGACAAGCCAGGACCTCCAAGGCATACTGGCTAAGCTCGGGCCATGTATCCAACTTGGAGACCCAAAACTTAAAGGGGGCAGATCCATCCTGAAGCACACTGACAGGGGTGGAGAGGTATTGTGCCACCATGTTACGGTAACGTTGCCTCCTAGTGCGTTGCACTGTCTGTGCTGATGGTGCCCGAACTGTTTGCGGGTTCAGAAACCGTTGGAACAGGTTGGGTATACTGAACCTGTCAGTAGCAGATGTACTGCTTCTGCTACCAGCTTCTGAACGGATTCTGCTGGGCCCAGGACGCACTGAGGTGCCTGCTAGTGCACGCGCATCACTGCTATGCGGTGGAAAAGAGTACATGAGTGAATTATCCAGTGCATCTTGGTACTCCTGCATTTTACGCGCCCGGTTCAACGGTGTAATTTGGCTTTGAAGGCTGTCCCGGTAACGTGGATCTAAGAGGGTTGCCACCCAGTAGTCATTTGTGTGGAGAATACGAGCCACGCGTGGGTCGTTTCTCAGACACTGCAGCATGAAGTCACTCATGTGCTGAAGGCTGCCAACTGGCCATGCATCGCTGTCACCAGCTGGAGGAATGTGTTCTGGCTGCTCTGCATCACCCCATCCACGCTCTGGTGACTACTAGTAAAGCGCTGTGTACTTTCCTCCTCTGGCTCATCCTCATAGTCCTCCTCATCCTCCTAGCTTGCTGTGTCCTGCCTGGACCTTTGTGAGGCACCCACAGAGCTTTGTACCAACCGGGCCGATGAAGCTTGCCTGGTTGGTCCAAGTGTCTCATCATACTCCTCCTCCTCCAGAGAAACCTCATCCCTTAGTCCTTTAAGTGATGATTCTATAAGGCATATAAGGGGAATAGTCAGGCTGAGTAGGGCAGCATCCGCGCTCACCATCAGAGTGGAGTCCTCGAAGCACTTCAAAATGGTGCTTATGTCCTTCATGGATGCCCACTCTGTGGTTGTAAAGTGGGAGGGCTGAGATGTGTGTCGCCTACTTTGCGCCTGCTGCAGCTGCAACTCCATAATTGCAGGTTGCTGCCCACACAACCTCCGCAGCATATGCAAAGTCGAATTCCACCTGGTGGGGAGGTCAACAATGATGCGGTGCTCGGGCAGGCCCAATCTGTGATGCATGGCTGAAAGGCGCGATGCAGCCATGCTTGAACGCCGCAAATGAGAGCACTCATATCTGACTTTGTGCAGCAGCTCCTCAAGGTCAGGATAGTTCCTAAGGAAACTCTGCACCACCAAGTTTAGGACATGGGCAAGGCATGGAATGTGAGTCAGACCACCTAGGCCCACAGCCGCTACCAGGTTTCGGCCGTTGTCACACACCACCATACCAGGCTGGAGGTTGAGCGGCGCAAGCCACATGTCGCTCTTCTCCTTGAGCGTGTTCCACAGCTCGGTTGCGGTGTTGCTAACATCACCCAGATAAACCAATTTCAACACGGCCTGTTGATTTTTGGCCGATGCAGTGCTGAAATCGGTTGTTGTGGTACGCCTGGGTGCAGGCGAGTCTGACGAGGAGTATGAGGAGTCAATTTGTACGGAGGAGAGGCCTGCAATCCGTGGAGTTGGCAGGACCCGCGCACTTGCACTGTGTACTTCAGTTCCAAGCTCAACTACATTTACCCAATGGGTGGTGATGGAAATGTAGCGTCCCTGGCCATGCTGACTGGTCCACGCGTCGGTGGTCAGGTGGACCTTGCTACTAACTGCATTTTGTAGCACATGCTTAATTTTACGTTCTACATGCTGTTGCAGGGTGGGGACGGCTTGCCTGCTGAAGTAGAAGCGACTGGGAACGCTGTATTGTGAGATTGCAAACCCCAACATATCGATAAAGGCTGGCTTGCTCACCAGCCAGAATGGTAGCATTTCCACTGCAAGCAGTTTGGCAATGCGAGAATTCATGCCCTGTGCTCGTGGGTGGTTTGCCAAGTACGGGCGCCTTTTCTCCCACACCTGTGTGACAGATGGCTGCACACTGGATTGGGAGTGTGAGGATGCCAGCGATTGGGATGCTGATGAAGTACAGACAGTGTGCCGCCGCACAACACTGCCTGCAGATGCACCCTGGCATTCTGGAGAGGAAGCGCGAGCAGCTGTTTGCGAGCTGGAGTAAAAGGTGGCCGCTGTGGCTGAAGAGGTGGAAGGTGAGGAACCAGCTGCAGGTGGCGAATCATCTTGGGTGTGATGCTGCCACTCCACAGGGTGCCTCTTCCTGACATGCGTCAACATATTGGTGGTATTAAGGTTGCTGACGTTCTTCCCTCTCCGCACAGTTTGTAGACAAAGCTTGCATCTGACTACTGTAACGTCATCTGCCACTTGGTCGAAAAAGGCCCACGCACCACAACTCCTGGGCGCACCCCTTGTGTTCTTTAAAAGAGCCCTGCTCCTAACGGGTGCTGAAGTTGAGGGAGCCGACAAACAATTTTTCCCTCTTACTCTCCCACGTGGACGGACACGCTGTGCCACACCTGCAAGTTCTTCCTCTGAGCTATCCCCACTTGCTTGCTGCCCCTCAGCATGCCATGATGGGTCAAGGACCTCGTCATCCAATACACTTTCGTCAGCAGTAACTGGCAGCTGAGTTTCATCATCATCTGCTGACTGGGGTCTGGTCATTGTGGGCACTGGCCCACCCTCCACTTCTTCCTCAGACGGACACAGTGGTTACGCATCTGTGCACACTACCTCTTCTTCAGCTGCAGGAGTGCTGTCTGGATGGCACACAGATTCCAAGCCAACAGATTCTGAGAAGAGGATTAAGGTTGGCTCCTGGCCCTCTGAATATCTGGGCAATTTAGTGGGCGGTGAAGAAGCAGATGGGTGCTGCTCTTCAGTGGCCTGACCCGATGTGGTGGAGAGGTCCTGGGAGGATGCTGTGCTCATTGAGGTGGATTCCTCAGCTGCCATCCAACCAACAACGGTTTCTACTTGATCCTCTCTTATCAGCCTATGGCCCTGCGCTCCTAACAAGCTGCGAATAAATGACTGCTGCCGGGTGAAAGTAGGTGCTGAGTGACTTGGGCCTGCTGCTTGCTCTGGATGTGCACCATGTCTAGCTGCTGATGCACCTCTTCCGCGGCCGCCGCGGGGACGTCCCTTACTCCCTGCCTTCTTCGTCTCTATCGATGGATTCAGAACGGCAAGAAAGTAATTATTAGGAATTAGTGTGCTTATTCCTGTAGGACTACAAACAGGTATAAGAAACACTAATGGCACTGTATGATGATGGTGTGTCTGCTACACTTTATTTGAATCTAGTGTGGCCTACACAAAGAGTAACGTGTGTTTGTGGTATTGGTGTACACGTTACGGTCGGATGTCACAGCGCAGTAAATGACACTGCTGTGATACCAAAAAAAAAGGATTCTCCGGGACTGGGCCAGGTGCTGTGTGGCACCAGCCACAGAGGTTGTTTGGGTCCCTCACAGTACAATCCCTATATAGTGTTTAACTTTTAGGAAAAAATAGGGGAAGGGGATTTAAGGGATGAAAAGAAAAGGCAGTGAGACACACACCACACAGTGCTGCAGCAAGAGGAGCTGCAGCAGCTGCAGTGAATGTGCTCTGCACTGTCTCACTAAGCACCTCACTGAGAGCCTGCACAGCACAAAAAATGAAACTGAGCGGGGTCAGTGAGGAAAAAGACTGCTTCTGTAACACACAGGGGCTGCTACAGTCGCTGAAAAACAATTTGTATCGCTATTAGATCCGAGATCTCTCCCTATCTCCAACAGCAACCTATCCCTATCTGCTTTCACAGTACAGTAGAGTGAGGGTAAAATGGCAGGCGCAGCCTTTTATACTGCCTGATCACACCATCCAGCCAGCCAATCGCAGCGCAGCCCCTAGCTAGTAAGTTTGGACGCCTCCTACCAAGCTTAGGGGAGTTATACAATGTTGTCAGCAATTCTTCAGCTCCTGATTGGCTCCACGGAGCGCTCAGAGGCTGAAGGATTATGGGATTTCCGATATGAAAAAAAATATCGGAATTCCGATATCGCAAATATCGGGCCGATTTCCGATATTTCAATATCGGAAAGCTCATCCCTAGTCAGGACACGATGTGTATACTTGGGTGTCGTAGATAAAGTGAATAGCAAACTTCAGCACTCAAAAAGAGAATTTACTGAACATAAGGCAGTACTAAATAAATCAGATTCAAATTAATTCAGATATTATTATTATTATGAATTAGATCAATGTTTCGGCACATCATAGCCTTATTCAAGATATATGGTGGTGTCTATTGAGGGATCTTGTCCCAGCCCAAGCAATGTGGATTAGCTCCTAGAAAACAGAGATTTTGCCACTAGTGCCGGCGTCATCAGTGACTCATCACACAACACCAAAAGGAAGTTGACACCACCAGCTATATCTTGAAAAAGATTATGATGTGCCGAAACGTCTATCTAATTCATACCTGAATTCATTTGAATCTGATTTATTTATTCCTGCCTTATGTTCAATAAATTCTTCTTTTGAGTGTCAAAGTTTGCTATTCACTTTATCTACAGAACTATATTCTTCAAAACACCATTTACACAGTGCTGAAAACCAAATCTAATGACTGTTGTTCCAATAGCAGCAGTATATAAGGAGAAAAGGAGGGGACCTAGAACTGAGCCCTGAGGAACCCCGAAAGTAAGGGGAAGGTGAGAGGACTAGGAGCCAACAAAAGATACAGTCAAGGAGCGGTCTAAGAGGTTGGAGGAGAACCGTGAGAGAGCAGCATCCTTGAGGACAATTGAGTGGAGCATAGTAAGGAGGAGCTGGTGATCCACAGTGTCAAAAGCTGCAAAGAGAACCCGGAGAATCAGCAGAGAGAATTATCTGAGAGCTAGCAGATTGCATGGAAATGGACCAGACATTCCTGAAGTTTATAAATTGGCCTGTAACTAGCAGCGCAATGCTTATTGAGGTTTGTTTTTTTGTTTTTTTTTCTTTAAAGTAATGGGTGTATGCTGGCAAGTTTAAAGAAGGAGAGAAAGATACCAGAGATTAACTATTTTAGTTAGGTGAGCGGATATATGGATATATAAGGGGATAGGATCACTGGAGCAGGTAGTACTTGGGGGGGGGGGGATCTGAGTGGGATCCCTAATCAGGTAATCCTGACTACATGACTACAGCTACGGTGGTGCACAGTAATTGTGAGTATAGGGGAACATCAACATATGACCACGATATGATTGAAAGTAAATCTATATACGAAAACTGATAGTACTATATGGGGCCCATATAGTGGTAGATACCAGTCCTGCAGACCATACAAGAGATCACAGTACAGTTATAGTTGGTGACTTACAGCTGATGTTCTTTCTTATGGAATTTTTCACTTTTCTTGTCTTTTCCATCTGGCCAAGACCAACTTGAAAACTTTTCCATCCAGGACACATCTGCAGAGGTTACATCAACGACACATCTGACTTCTCACATTTCAAGCACCGTCTCCATCTATTCCCATCCTTCACAACCTCATCAACCTGCTGATACCCCAATATTGAGCCACTGCTACCGTATGTTGTGTCCTACAGCACCTGCTGTGTGGCACAATAACGGCTCCTCTTACCTCCCCACATAATACTGCCACCGCTGTGCCTCTTACATAGTAATGATGCCTTTGTGCACTCTAGATAATAAAATATCCCCCCTTACATTAATGCTCTGTGCTAGTGCCCTCCACATTTTGTCCCTAAAAACTAATAACAGCGCTCCCCTACACAGTATGAGCAGCCCACCGCTCCTCTATACACAATATAATGCCCACAGAGCTCCACTATGGAAAGGATAATGCCCCGCAGAGCTCCCCTATATACAGTCTAATGGGACAACCAGCTCCCCTATGCACCGTATAATGGGCTCACAGCTCTCGTACATACAGTATGATGCTCCCTTGTACACAGTATAATGTGCCGACCGCACCCTTATACACAGAATAAAGCCCCCACAGCTCCCTTTGTATGGTAGGCCCACATCTCCCTTATACACAGTATGGTAGACCAACAGCTCCCATGCATGCAGTATGATGTCCCTCAGTGTTCCCCTGTACACAGTAAAATGGGCCAATTGCTCCCTTATACACAGTATAAAGCCCCCACAGCTCCCTATACACAGTATGGTAGACTCACATCTCCCTTATACACAGTATGATGGGCCCACAGCTCCTGTACATATAGTATGATGTCCCCCTGAGTTCCCCTATACATAGAATGTCTCCACTGCTCCCCCAATACACAGTATAATAGTTAATAGCATTCTGACACCGTGCGGCGCCTACACAGAGTCCCGCTGCCAGGAGGAAATTAATTTTATTAACTTTACAGCCTCGCTCTTCCAGTCATGGCACAGTTTCAGTCACTGCTCTGTGAATAGAGAGCGGCAGCTGTAATCGTGCCTCGACACTGACTGACAGCCAGCTCACCACCCTCTACCACCCGGTAGCTATGCTACTGGTGCCCCTATAAACAATAATGCTTCTAAGTGCCCACTTAACATTTAATTATGTCCCCTGAGTCCCGCCATATACAGTAACAATGGCTTCAGGATCGCTGATGTCAGCAGACGGTTATGTGACGACTCTTTTGGCTTATCGCAATTCTCTTCTACTGAGCGAAACCAACCATTTCTAGTCAACATATGTACATAGCAAATGTGGTCGCATGACAGCCTGATAACGCCAGTGATATTGGGTGCTCAAGACAGCAGGCACTCCCTGTCATGATTTGGCAGTCTACAGTCACATAAAGTGATTGCATGATTGCAGATATTTATTCCAAGCCTTTATTAACTTTATAATAATAAATTGATTATTAAATTATTAAAGCACCACTCCAGAGGGGTTTTTTTTTTTTTCACCGCTGGAGTAGTGCTTGAAGCGCAAGTCACCTGCCCCGGTCATATACTCATCCTCTGGCATAATCATCATTTTTTTGGCACAGCTCCAGTCCCGCAGCTCCATCTTGTGAGCACAGCTTCTGACTGGCCAGAAGTTAGAAGCTACATTACAAGCTCTTAATGTAAGTCTATGAGAGCCAGAACAAGGTTTTCAGACTCACAATGATTAGTGACCACCGCTTCGGTCCATGAAACACTGGGGCAGTGGACAGGTCACAAACTGCAGGTTAAGGATTGGAGCAATGGCAAAAACAGAAAACATCGGAAGGTGAGTATCTGACAGTTGGTACAGGTCTTGGATTTTAAAGCACCACTCCAGCGGTGAAATAAAAAAAATGCTGGAGTGGTGTTTTACACGTGATGCAGCTCATAGTTACTGTATGGGGGTTTGTTATACTAAAAGACCCAGCTGGTAAGTATAAACAAAACCCCGACCTCCCCAGACAGCAACTATGACATATGATGCAGTGCATATAATCTAATAACAAAAAAGTATAATAATTAGCCCCCCAGTGACCTGTCCCCCTTCCCCTCACATTCATCCCACAGGGACCATGATATGCCTACATTTAATCAAGTTAATAAATTGCATCCCCGCTTACCGATGAAGTTTGCAGGCAGGACCAGGAAGTGTCTGAGTGAAATGCAGGGTGGGCCTGTCCTGAGCCAATCCGAGCTTGCACAGAGTGAAGCAAACTGCAGCCTGGCAGAAGCTCCTCAGGTCAGTCAGCACTGTACAGTGCAGGAGGGAGACTCTGCAATTGGCCCAGCGTGCACAGTCTCCATCAGACAGGAGGAGGCATTTTGCCGTTTTCCTCCTGTGCTGTGTTCTGCTTCATCACAGAAGTGGCAGTGACTCCAGTGGGCCCCTTCATGCGATGGGGCCCTTGGCAACGGCCCCTCTGCCCCCCCCCCCCCCAGTAGCTACGCCACTGACTGGCTGAAATGATTAATGGTGTTTAAAAGATCTCAAATAGTAATGAAACGTGACCTAAAACGTACCACAAAATCGTGTCAATGAAATCAACAGATTGTCCTGGAAACAATAAGCCCTAATACAGCTGAGCTGGCAGAAAAGTGTAAAAATTCTGTCTGTAAAAAAATGGCACCATAAAACAAAAATCATTTTTTAACATGTTCTCCAAAATACTGCCACCGTCAGCTCAACCTGCAGAGGGCTATACTGCCAAGTGTATATTCACACTGCGTTTCAACCACATATTTGTGACTCTGTTGATGGTCAAGTCTGAATCCCGTTAGTTAACAATAAAGAAACAAAAAGATTTTGTCTGAATTGGACAACAAATAAAAATAAATGTTTTGCTATTAATATATTGCTCTGGTCAATGGCTCATTTTCACACCCACCAAGTATTGTGGAGGCAATCACTTGTCTTACCCTCAAGCTGTATCTCAGAATGTGGAAGCCAGGAAAACTTTGCATCCTCTGGAAGATTCCACTGTTCCCTTTCATGTCGAGATGCACCTTTCACAATCTGAAGGAGACCAATTATTACATATTTTATGCAAGTAAATTTTAATCAGACCTGGTCACACACATTTACATTATTGGATCAACACTATTTGTATTTCAATCATATCACTGGTTCAGTATGTGGTCAAAGAACATTACCCTTTTATGCACTTTTAATATAGTTGCTTTAGACCTGCAAGGGTATGTGCACACAACATCTTTTAGATGACGAAGTACCCGTCAAGTTTTTGCAAAAAGAAGATGCTTCAGGGAAATGCCGGCGGCGTTATTCCTGAAGCATCTTTTCTGGCACCTTCATTGTGGGTTGTTGTGCTGAATTTTTCTTCAGCATAGTGAGTGCCTTCCAAGTAGAAGCTTCCCAAAGAATGATCAGATCTCTTCCTCTAAGTGTTTTACGCTTTGAAAGCTGCAGAGCGGTTAAAAGGAGCTCACACAGACTGTGTTTTGACATTTCAATGCATATGTTCATTCTTTCGCATTTTTGTGCGCTTTTTCAGGAGGGTTTTGGAATGGATCCACCTAAAATAGACATTGCGTGAACATACAATAAATGTGGATGACTAATAAGTAAGAAATTGTGATATGCACACTTTGTGATGTAGACAGTAGCAGTTAAATATCTGGATTAAGGGAATTTTCTTTTGCTTTGTTAAAAACAATTATCCCTCCTTTTCACAAAAATGATGTCACTAGCAACTATTCTGAGTTTTTGCATTTCTTGTGCAAAGTAAACACATGGTCTCAGACATTGATTTCAGAATCTTTTCGCTGTAAAAACTATTATGCTGTTCTGATTCTGCTTTCTGGTGCATAATTAATGAAGAAAAAAAGTGTAATAATTCAAATCCAGCAGAACAGATGTAAGCTACACAATATAACTGATCAATCACATCTCAGTTCCGGCACGTACGATAGCTCTTTCTATATCAATTCAATCTCTTTTCTTCATGGACTCTTACTCTTTTCGTCAGTACTGCAGATATTGAACACAATACTGTCTGGAATATTTGTCTAATGTTTAAGGCCTTCCTCTTCATTTTTCTATCGCTAAGCTGAAAGATCTAACCAAGCAATTTTCCATTTTTGTGCTTTCATTTTTTGGGGGTAGATGAGATGTTTTGGTCCTTTCTTATTACATTTTATTGTGTTGTTGCGGCGGCCGAAACATGGATTTTTGTGATAAACTCACCGTAAAATCCTTTTCTCCAATACGCTCATTGCGGGACACCGGTACTGTGGGTGTATACTACTGCCGCCTGGAGGCTGACACTAAGTGAAAAAAAGAGGTTAGCTCCTCCTTCGCCGTATATACCCTCACCCCGACTGCGGGCGGAAATCAGTTTCGCGCAAAAGTAGTAGGAGAACAACAAAAATCAGCCTTAATGCAGGTAACAACATGTCAGAAAAAAACACTACCCTAATATCAAACGAAAATGCATATTAATTAAACAAACGAGCCAACTGGCTAGCAGGGTGGGCGCTGTGTCCCCCAATGAGCGTATCGGAGAAAAGGATTTTACGGTGAGTTTATCACAAAAATCCATGTTTCTCCTTCGCCTCATTGGGGGACACAGGTACTGTGGGACGTCCTAAAGCAGTCCCTGGGTGGGAGGTTGACTCACCAATCCAAGCTACATGCACCTCCTGTCTAAAGGTGCGTTACCGCTGCTTGGAGAATCCTTCTACCCAGGCTCACATCTGCTGAAGCCTGAGTATGGATATTGCAATGCTTGGCCTATGTCTGCAGGCTGGACCAGGTCGCTGCTTTGCAAACCTGTTCTGCCGAAGCCTGGTGCTGAAGTGTCCAAGAGGTGCCCACTGCACGAGTAGAGTGTGCTCTGATCCCTGCTGGAACCGGCGCACCTCTGATGCGGTAGGACTCCTGAATAATCAACCGAATCCATCTGGCTACAGTAGATTTTGAGGCAGCGAGTCCCTTCCTGCGCCCCTTGGGGAGCACGAACAGCGTGTCTGTCTGACGAAAGAGTGCTGTCCGTGACAAGTACCTCCGGTGGGCTCTTACCAGATCTAACGTGTGAAGAGCCTTTTCCACACGGTGTACCGGTGCTGGACAAAAAGAGGGCAAGACAATATCCTCATTAATGTGAAATGAGGAAACCGCCTTCGGCAGAAAGGGAGGGGCTGGTCTGAGCACCACTTTATCCTTATGGAAAGTGAGAAACTGGGCTCGGCACGATAGGGCCGCCAGCTCCGAGACCCGCCTGATCGACGTTATGGCTACCAGGAACACCACCTTCCAGGAAAGGTACAACAAAGATATCCTGTAGCGGTTCGAATGGGGCTTCCAGCAAAACGCTTAGTACCAGGTTAAGGTCCCAGGCATCAAGGGGCGCCCTATAGGGAGGTACCAAATGGGAGACTCCCTGGATGAAAGTCTTCACCTGCAAATTAGTAGCAATTCTGCGCTGGAACAAGATGGATAAAGCCGATATCTGTCTCCTGAGGGAGCTTGGGGCTAACCCTGAGTCTAGGCCAGACTGGAGAAAGGCTAAGATGTTGGGAATAGAGAATCTCAGTGGAGTACAACCGCAGCCTCGACACCAAGAAAAGAAAACCTTCCAGGTGTGATGGTAAATACGTGCCGAGGCCGGCTTCTGGGCGCTAACCATTGTAGCGACCACCTCACACCCAAATCCCACCCATGTTAGAATCCAAGATTCTAAGGCCATGCCGTCAAACACAGGGCCCCTGAGCTCGGGTGGAAGATCGGACCCCGAGACAGAAGATCTGGGCGCTCTGGAGTCACCAAGGGACATCGGTGAGCAGCTGCACCAGATCTGCATGCCACGCTCGGCGGGACCAGCAGAATCGCTGGAACCCCTTCTGTTTTGATCCTCTTGATGACCCTCGGAAGTAGTGGCAGCAGGGGAAATAAATATGGGAGGCGAAACTGGTTCCATGGCAGAACCAACGCATCCACCGTGATTGTTCCCCACCGTTGGCAAATCTGTTGGAAAATCTCGGGGTGTAGTGACCACTCCCCAGACGCAAGACCCTGCTGGCTGAGGAAGTCTGCCGCCCAGTTCTCTACGCCCGGGATGTGGACTGCCGATATCACTGAGTGGTTCCTCTCGGCCCAATGAAGAACCTGCCCTACCTCGCGCATGGTTTATCTGCTGCGGGTGCCCCCTTGAGGATTTATGTAAGCCACCACTGTGGCTTTGTCCGATTGAATCCGGACAGGGCGGCCTGCTAGAAGGTGATGAAACTGTTGCAGAGCCAGCCGGATTGCTCGTATCTCCAACAAGTTGATTGGGAGGCGTGCCTCC
This sequence comes from Dendrobates tinctorius, assembly GCF_039654945.1. NCBI lineage: Eukaryota > Metazoa > Chordata > Amphibia > Anura > Dendrobatidae > Dendrobates > Dendrobates tinctorius. The sequence goes on along the minus strand of NW_027361713.1, from coordinate 78,728 downwards.
TGCGGGGACCACCATCCTTGGGTCATGTGGTGGCGAAAAACCGCTCCCCAGCCAAGGAGACTGGCGTCAGTTGTCACCACCTACCAATGGTCTGGGGGAAGGGTTTCCCCTGAAACAGAGAGGAACTGGTTATCCACCACCCGAGCGACTGCTTGACCTGAGAGGACAACCAGCACCGGCGATAGAGCGTGAAAGGGTTCTTGTCCCAGGCTGACAAGAGGGCGTGCTGCAGGGGGTGAAGATGGAACTGGGCGAACAGTATCGCTTCCATTGCTGCCACAATTTTCCCTAGAATCCTCATCCCGAACCAGATGGCATGAGGGACTCGTTCTAAAAGTGTCCGGACTCCCTGCCGGAGAGCTAGAGCCTTGTCTCAAGGGAGAATTACCAGCCCTCGGCAAGTGTCGAAGATCATCCCTAAAAAGGAAATTCTATGTGCTGGAACAAGGGATGACTTCTTTACATTGACCAACCACCCTAAGCGGGCAAGAGTACCTAGCGTGATGCTGACATTTTCCTCGCATGCACGCATTGAAGGGCCCTTGACCAAGAGGTCGTCCAAGTAAGGCAAGATGACTATGCCCCGCGAGTGCAGGATGGCCATGACGACTGCCATGACCTTTGTGAACACTCTGGGGGCTGTGGCTAGCCCGAAGGGTAGCACTGCGAACTGAAAATGTAGACCGTTGATGGCGAAGCGTAGAAACCTTTGATGCAGAGGTAAAATGGGGATATGTAGATAGGCGTCCTGGATATCGATAGAGGCCAAGTATTCTCTCTGCCCCATGGCCGATATGACTGAATGGAGAGACTCCATCCGGAAATTTCTGACCCTGATGAATTTGTTCAGGAGCTTCAGGTCCAAAACAGGTCTGACAGTCCCATCCTTTTTGGGAACCGCGAATAGGTTGTAATAGAAGCCATGAGCTCTTCGTGTTCTGGCACGGGAATAAGGACTCCGTTGCACTGGATCGATTCGATGGCTCCTAGCAAAGCCCTTGCCAGGGTATCCACCCTGGGAAGACGGGAAAGAAAAAAAACGTATTGGAGGTATCTGACAAACTATCTTGTAACCTGAGGACACCAGCTCGTTTACCCGTGTCGTGTGCGTCGTTGAGCCAGACGTGGCGAAACCAGAGTAGGCGGCCGCCTGCCTTGCTGGTGTCGCATAACTGGCCGCATCCAAAGATGCATTGATTAAGTAGTCCCCAGCCATAGCGATCTGACTCACGATTGGTGATACCTCTGATATCCTGCAAGGCTTTGTTTAATCATTTTGACCAAGAAATCATGGCCTTGGCCACCCATGTTGCCGCAAACGAGGGAGAGAGTGCTGACCCTGATGCCTCAAATACTGAGCAAGCCAAGCTCTCTATGAGACGATCCGTGGGATCCCTAATAGAAGAACCACTAGGTATGGATAACAGGGTTTTAGAGGCTAAGCGTGACACAGGTGGATCCACCGTTGGGGATTCCGTCCATTTTTCAAGGAGGTCCGGGGCAAATGGATACCTCACTTTGAGCGCCTTCTGAGCCGAGAAGCGTCTGTCCGGCCGTTCTCTGTGTCGCTGCACTATGTCCTCAAACTCTGGGTGAGAGCAAAATACTCTATGCGGCCGCTTAACTAGCTTAAATGCCACCTTATGGCCTGAAGCCAAGGTGGAATCATCCTCAATCCCCAAGGTCTGGTTGACTGCTTCGATGAGGCTGTCCACTGTTTCACGAGACCCCAGAGTATCCAGATCAAGGGGTTCACCTGAGTTGAAATCTGAGCTTTGCTCGCTATCGACCACTGGTGACGGGGAGCGAGAAGCGGAACTCACGGATGCAAAGGCACCGGATGGATTGGGCGACACCCTGTAGGTTCGTTTTCCACGGGTCTGCCTGGAGTGAGAGCGGCCCCATGGACTGTGACAGTGATAGGGCCCACTCTGGGGGACTTGGTAAACTGGTCCCGGTCGCAGGGGAGGCCTCCTGGGCGCGTTCGGAATCGCAGTCTTTGCATAATCGCTTGCTCTGCGCCCGCGGAAAAGCGGCCCGACGAGATGCATGCAGCGTATAGAAACGTGTGCGTCTTCGCTTTTTCGGGCATGCTGTATCTGCCAGGCATCAGCACTGCAGACCGCTGGGGGGAGCACTCCTCGTTTTCCCGTAGCGTGGCCTCTTGGGCAGCACTTACCCCAGTCCTGTGCCCCTACGTGTCCTGGACGTGCTGGCGTTGCTCCAGCTTCAAGGAAGCGCGCGCCACAGCTGCGGGGTGGGCCGTCGGCAAAAGAATAGCTCCGGGGGCGGTACTTCCGGCTTGCGGCCTAGTGCTGGTCCGAAGCTGGGGGCTCAATTTCTTCGGCGCCCGCCCAGGCCACGAGGGGCGGGCCGCCGGAAATGACGTGCGGCAAGGAGGCGCGACTTCCACCCGCGGCCTGTTTATGGTGCATGCCCGCGACAGGGGGGCGGACCCACCTCCCACGGTGTCCCAGGCCGAGGCTACATGGCTGGACGTGCGGACCCGCCGCCATGTGCGACGGAGGGACTCTCTTCGGCTGCTGCTGCACCGACCTCCGCTGAATAGGCTAAGGGCTCCAGCCCTGTGGATGTCGCCGCAGGAGCCCTCCCAGGTCATCCTCCTCCGTGATGATTCTTCAGGTTCCCAGCTCAGGTAGATGGGAGGGGACGGTGCAGGCACTCTAGCTCCATCTTTCCCTCCAGGGGTGAGGAGAGGGACCGTCCGCCGTCTTGCAGCACCGCAGTCTAGCATTGGTGGAGCAGTGAGGGCTGCACGGAATATGCTTGTGCCTCTGTACAGCCCATGGTTTCAATACCTAGGGGTGGTCAGGGCCAAGTCCGGCATTGTGTCCCACGTCGCGGGAGAGGATACATGGAGGCGACACTCGCACGTGCTCGCCCGTTGTTGGTCTGGGGAGATCGGCCCCTTTCAATAGGGTCCATCGCCCCTATCTCATCTTCATGGAAAAAAAAAAAAAGTCTGGACGAAAAACAGACGTGTGCCTCCAACGGACACTAAGCAAAAAACTGATTTCCGACCTCAGTCGGGTCGAGGGTGTATACAGCGGAGGAGGAGCTAACCTTTTTTTTCAATTAGTGTCAGCCTCCAGGGGGCAGTAGCATACACTCACAGTACCTGTGTCCCCCAATGAAACGAAGAAGAAAAAACTCAATTCTGGCATTTTTTCAGTCACGGGGTGGCGTTGATGCGAATTCAGTCACCGATCGGTGGCTGTAATCACGCCCCTTGCATTGACTGACTGACTACAGCTGTCAGTCATTGTGTTTTTTCTCTATTGCTGAGCTGAAAGATCTAATGTATTCTCATTCTCAACCCCTTCCCGACCTTGTGATTTTCCATTCTTGCGCTTTAGTTTTTTCTTCCTCTTATTCCAAGAGCCATAACTTTTTTATTTTCCTGTTAACAGAGCTGTGTGAAGTCTTTTGCAGGATGAGATGTACTTTTGAATTACACCATCCAACTTCTCTTGTGATGTACTGGAAAGTAGGAAAAAATTCCAAGTGCGGCTAAATAGCATAAAAAGCTCAATTCCGCAATTCTTTTTTGAGGTTTATATTTATAGCTTTTATTTTACAGTAAAAATTACCTGGCAATCTGATTCTCCAGGTCAGTAAGATTAGGCTGAGAGAAAACAGTTTTTATTTTAAATTGAAAAAAAAAAATAATTCAGAAATTTGTAAAACAAAAAATGTTTTTAGCTTGCATCATTAGTGATGAACGAGCATGCTCACCACTACTCAGTACTCGCCCGAGCATCTCACTGGTCGAAACGCTCAGAGCTCTCAGAGTATTTCCGTGATTGCTCGGTTGGAGCTCAGGTCCCCTCCTTGCATGTTTGATGCTCTTTACAGAGTCAATGAATATGCAGGGATTGTCTGCCACACACTGTAATGCCGCAGCCATGTTGGTTGTGGCATTACAGTGATTGGCAGCCCACACAGCTCCATCAGGTCTATATCAGACCGGACACCCCATGTTCGTCACAGTCTACTCTGGAATCAGGCAGTGTAGGGAGAGTTGCTGCTGAGCTAGGGAGAGACTGCTTGTGTCTTAGTTAGTGTAGGTATACCACAATATATTATACACATATCCATCTCAACTAACAGCCCTTCTGAGGACTAATCCAGCTGCATAGATATCAGTACTAGGCAGGCAGGCAGTGTATGTGGCAGACTGCAGAGCATATAGCAAGAGGCTCCATTCCAGTTCTGTCTGAGGTTGCTGCTTTTACAGATATTTCTAGACAAAGGCCCTGGTATCAGGGGCCAGGAATATTTTTTTGGGATCTTAATCCTTATTTGCTTAAAAAGCAATCCAGAGAACACTGTTTTTCTGCTCCATTTGCTTGTCGGCACTGCAGAATACCGCCAGATCCTTTCCATATTACTGCACTAAAAATCCATCTATTTAAAACTGTGATTTGTCTGTCACACGGATTGTATATAAGTGCGCTCAAAATTGTGCCATTTCTGGCCTCCATTTAAAGTTTGTTGCAGTGTCGCGAAGTTATTGACACCAGTTTGCTGATAAAAATAGTTACCTACAGGCCATCTATTTAAAACTGCGGTTTTCCATCACAAGGATCACATAAGTTAGTAGTGAACGTGGAATATATTGTCCTCCATTTAAAATGGGCAAGGCGCGTGGCAAGGGACAGGGAACAGGACGTGATGGTGACTGCAGAGGCCGAGGTCAAGCTGAAATCGTGCCACAACAAACACCCACATCTTCTCGCCCGACCTTCCTGTCCCAATTACTAGGGGACCACGGCACACCACTATTGAACCCAGAGCAGTGTCAAAAGGTTGTTGGTTGGATAGCGAATAATGCTTCCAGTCACTTTGCCACCACCAACATCACCCTGTCTTCCACACGTTCAAGTCTCAGTAGCCGTGAGTCTGGACCGCATATTCCTCATCCTGATTCTCCTTCCTCCCACCATGCCGAGTGCCCGGAGACAACAGATCCCACACTTGGACACTCCGAAGAGCTGTTCACTCTTCCATTTATAGATTCGGGCCTCTCGCCCAGTCCACTTGAAGACGGGCAAGAGGAGACCGCATGTAGCGATGCCCAAATATTTGAGCAGCCATGGTCACACGTAGGCAACGGAGGGAACGTGTCAAAAGAGGTGGACGATGAGGAGATACAATTGCCAGAAAGTCAGGGAGGAGGACCAGGGTGCGAAAGTGGAAGACGAGGTGGTGAATGATATAGTAACTGACCCAAGCAGGCAGGAGGACATGCAGAGTGAGGACAGCAGCACAGAGGGGGAAGGAGGCGTGCCACCCCAACAGGCAGGAAGCAGTGTGGTGGCCGCAGACAGAAGGCAGGCAACCGTTCCCCGTAACACCAACACGACGTAAAGTTGCCAGTACAACTGTTAGGTCTTCACGAGTCTGCCGATAACCTCAAAAAGGCTATTTGAACCACCTGCCAGGCAAGCATCAGCAGGGGTAGCAAAACTACCAGCATGACCACCACCAGCATGACCAGGCACATGGCAGCAAAGCACCAGACTTTGTGGGCCGAACCCCAGCGTCCAGGAGCAGTGTCTTCGGGTGACACCACTGCTTTTTCCGCTGTTCTGCATGCAAGCCAATACCCTATCCATGGTGTATGCGAAGATGCCTCCTGCCCTGCACCTGTCGTTGCACACACTCAACTAGCACCATCAGCAAGCACGTCCTTGTCCCAGCGCAGCGTTCAGATGTCCATACCCCAGTCCTTGGAATGCAAACGCAAATACGCAGCAAACGCCCCACAGGCCACACTACTAAATTTCCACATTTCGTGACGGCTTGTGCTCGAAATGTTGCCTTTCAGGCTTGTGGAGACGGAAGCTTTCTGCAAACTGATGGCGTAGGCCGTTGTTCGGTCCCAGCCGCCACTATTTTTTCCACTGTACTGTCCCCCGCATTACACAAGCACGTGTCTCACAACATTAGCCGTGGCCTCAACAATGCAGTTACTGGGAAAGTCCACCTAAGTATGGACACATGGACAAGTGCTTGTGGGCAGGGACAGTACATCTCGCTGACGGCACACTGGGTTAAAATAATGGAAGCCGGGACCCAGTCGGACCTTGGGATGGAACACGTCCTCCTGACGCCGAGGATTGCGGGCCCTAGGTAAATCAGGGTTGCCCCACAGTCTACAGCTCCTGCACCTACTCCTCTTCAGCCTCCATCTCAGAAATGACCACATCAGTCACAAGCTGGAAACACTGCAGCACTGCCTCAGCCAAGCGACAACAGGCTGTGCTGAAGCTAATATGCTTAGGTGACAAACCGCAGAATGCTGAAAAGTTGTGGACAGCTCTGAAAGAGCAGGCAGATCTGTGACTGACACTGCTGAACCTACAGTGTGCTTAACCTTGTGGTTCTGCGGCTTCTCAAAACCTACCCTGAGCTGCCTGATCTGCTTGTCAAAGGTTGATACCTGTGTGCCCATTTTAAAAAGTCAGCTACAGCTTCCGCCACCCTTGCCGGGCTTCAGCAGCGTTTGCAGCTTCCAGCTCAACGACTGGTGTGAGATGTCTCCACGCAGTGGAACTCTACACTGCAGATGTTAGGAAGGAATTGTGAGAAGAGGGCAGCTGTTGACTACCAGCGTCAACAACGCAGTCGGTATTCAGTTCAGACTCCACACAAGACCTCAGGAGTGGACATAGATGTCAAACATGTGTGCCATCCTCCAAAACTTTGAGGACTCCACCAAGATGGTGAGCAGCATTGACGCCATAATTAGCGTCAACATCCCGCTTCTCTGTGCTCTGAAACGCTCTCTGCTCACAATCAAAGAGGATGCATTGCAGGAGGAGCATGATGAGATGGAGCAAGGAACCATACAGGGTGATTATACACAGCCCAGCCTCATCTCATCCCAACGTGGAATGGGTGACAATGAGGAAGAGGAGGAGGAAGAACAGAAGCTAGTTTCATGCGCTACCTGCACAACTGTCATACCGCCTGTTCAGTGTGGATGGTCTGAGGACAGGGAGGAGGAGGAAGAGAGCAAGGTCAATCATCCTCTTGGTGAGGACATGGAACTCTTGTCTGTTAGCAGTCTGGCACGCATGGCTCAGTTTATGTTACGGTGCTTTTCCCGTGACCCTCGCGTTCTCAAAATTTTGGGTGACAGTCATTACTGGTTGGTAACATTTCTAGACCCATGCTACAAGGAGAACTTTCTATCTCTTGTTCCTGAGGCAGACAGGTGTACTAAAATGGGGCAGTACCAGAAGACTTGTGTTGCAGAATTTTTTTAAAAATTCCCATGTGAAAACGCTGGCGGCAGAGGTCACAGTTCGTTGGACAACCAATGAGTTCAGGTGAGAGAGACACCACTCCAATGAAGCAGAGGCAGGGGAATACTGTCAAAGTTCTGGGAGAGTTTTCTCAGACTCTCCCATCGCACAGGCCCTGAGGCACAGGGTACTCTCACAAGAAGTGCAAAGTTTGGGAAGATGCTGAGGAAGTACCTTGCTGACCGTACCAACGTCCTCCGTGATTCCTCTGTGCCTTATAATTATTGGGTAAAAATAAAATAAAAAGAGAGGCGCAATGAGTGTACCTGTATTAAAATTTATTTCCGTAACAGGGTGCTCATTAGTAGTGGGTGGGGAGCGCGTCCTCTCACCCCAGGAGGGCACTGCACGTGGCTGTCGGCAACCTCCGCTCTCCTGTTCGGTCGAGCGCTCTCCAGCTTCCAGATATATCTTGTAGCCGGCCACAGCCGTAAGTGCAATACCAAAGGTCCTGGAGCTTCTCAGCATCACCGGAAAAACTGCAGGCCCTCCCGCAAGCGACTGCCCTCCAAGCTGCTCCTGCTGCTAGTCCTCAAGGAGAGGAAAATAAGTGAAAAGCTGCAGCAAAGCGGTCTATAGGAGCGCTAAAGGAGAGGCAGAAACAATAAAAAAGGTTTTAAAAATCAGCTTTATTTCTTCCTCCAATACCCACACAGCTGATTTTTTAAAACCTTTTTTATGGTTTCTGCCTCTCCTTTAGCGCTCCTATAGACCGCTTTGCTGCAGCTTTTCATTTCTAATTATTGGGTATCCAAGCTGGACATGTGGCATGAACTGGCTCTCTACGCCTTGGAGGTCATGGCCTGCCCTGCCGCTAGCATTTTGTCAGAGTGGGTTTTTAGTGCCGCTGGTGGAATTATAACTGATAAGAGCATTTGCCTGTCAACTGAAAATGCTGACAGGCTGACTCTGATAAAAATGAACAAGGGCTGGATTGGGCTAGACTTCTCAACACCACCCCTTACATTCACTGCATAGCAAATAGCATGGTAGACCCACTTCCTAATAATGGGAACATTGTTTTCAGGAGGCCCTCCTGTACGTTTCTTCAAAGGGGTATTGGGGTGCATCCAAATTTTGGGCAGCCCTACCACTCACTGTATACGCAATAACAGTATAGGAGACTGTCACTAACGTGGTTTGTGGAACCACTGTGTCACGGACCGCGAAGAGCCTGGAGGGGCGTGACTAAGCAATCACCTGACTATTCACTAGAGCCTCTGATGGTGAGGTTAGACTTGGCTCCCGATGAACACCAGGTACCATTCCAGTGCAGACCAACGGTTGCGCAGCAGCTGGACCCGAAGAACAGACTGGATGAAGCAGCTGGCAGGGCTTGTGTCAGAGTGCAGCAAGCGGGACTTGCTTCAGAGTGAAGCAAGCGGAATTTGCTTCAGAATGCAGCAAACGGGATTTGCTTCAGAGTGCAGCAAGCGGGATTTGCTTCAGAGTGCAGCAAGCGGGATTTGCTTCAGAGTGCAGCAAGAGGGATTTGCTTCAGAGTGCAGCAAGAGGGATTTGCTTCAGAGTGCAGCTAGCAGGATTTGCTTCAGAGTGCAGCTAGCAGGGTTTGCTTCAGAGTGCAACAGGCATGATTTGTATTTGGAGTACAACAGGCAGAACCTGAGCTGGTATGCGACCTTACACAACAAAGACAGAAACAGGAAGGTTGCTCAGGCACCTCCCCAGTGGAGACGAAGCAATATATACATAATGCCTCAAAACCATTGGCTGATGAGGAAATAGCAAGTGCAGGCGCTGGCCTTTTAAGAGGGCGGTAGCGCGTGCGCGTGTGTGCCATTAGAACATTGCCGGAGGCCCGGCTGGAAGTGCTGCTGGGAGCATGCGAAGCATGAGGGAGAGAAGAATCAACTGGGTGAGCGCGGGTGAGTGAACTGACACGCCGGGAAGCCATAGTCAAATTGGGACTTAATCAATGGACAGTGCTTTGGTCACACATATTACCTTCAATTAGCAGTCACAGGACCTATACCGCATTCCAGAGTAACCTGACGAAATTACGGTAGAGGACCCCTTCAGGATCTTGCACAATTTTTTCCATATAATAATCGAGCTTTGCAGATTACTAGTGCTCTATACACACGGACACTCCAGGAGCAGTCTGTGTATTGATGAAGGTCAGCTGTTTTGATCGAAACGTTTACCCTTGACTGCAAATAAAATTCATCGTTCATTCAAAAGTTGAGTGCCAAAATTTACATTACTATTACTCTGGTGTGGGAACCTATTTTGAGCACCAACACAGCTGTACCACGGTATACTTTATATGAAGTCCTTGGATAGGACATGCGCCGCTCCTATGGGTAAAGTTGACCCAATATTCCATTGAGGTGCTGTGTACCACCATTGAATTGATTTTTAGACTGTGGTTCTGTGACCCACAAAATGGGTGTGGTCAAACACTTGTCACATCCTATAATTGTCGATTGTGATCTCCTCAGTTTTGGGATTTGTGGAGGAAAGTGATACTGCCTGGTAGCGCGGCTGACAACTAGGTTACCGATTACAGTGATAAAAACTTTGTCACATACCACGGCCCACAAGTTGCCATTGTCTGTATGGGGTGGCAATAATGATGTGAAAGAATCCTCTAAAGTCAATATCGCTGACGCTGAGCTGGAAGTTAGGGACTTGAGTCAAGAAAATACTCGAGGGAGATAGAATTAGTCTTACCGGTAATTCGGTTTCTAGGGACCTACCACGACAGCCATATTGGAGGATGTCTCCCCGCCCAAATGGGGGACAGGAAACACACAAGAGGTGAAATATCCCTCCCCTTCCTGCCACCACCAGTGTTTTTTCTGTACACAGTAACATGTTTAGTTACCACCAAAGTGCAGCAATCATCCAATAAGGACATCAGATAGGGAGGGAAATTAGTACTGTCGTGGAAGGTTCCTAGAAGCCAAATTAAAGGTAAGACTAATTATATTTTCTTTAGTCACCTTCCACGACAGCCATATCGGAGTAGTACCAACAACTAATTTCTTAGGGAGGGACGACAGTCTGCAGAACTCGTCTGTCAAATCCCTATTGAAATTTAGTCTATAGTGTCTGGTGAATGTATGGACAGAAGACCAGGTGGCGGCTCTGCATATTTGCTCAGAGGATATTTCCCCTCTCTCTGCGATGTTGATACTGAACCAGTAGAATGGGCTTTCAGAGATGTAGGAGGTGGAACATTCTGCGATGAATATGCCAGGCCGATAGCGTGCCTGATCCAATTAGCAATTGTATTCTTTGCCACCTTCTTGCCATTATTCCGTCCGGAAAATTGAATGAATAAATTCTGGTCAATCCTCCAATTTTCAGTCTGTTGGCGGTAGAAGAGAACCACCCTATGGACATCAAGGGTGTGGAAGACTTCTTCCTTCGTACTGGATGGTTTTGGGCAGAAGGAAGGTAGTACAATGTCCTGGACTCTATGAAAGTCCGAGACTACTTTAGGCATAAAAGAGGTATCTAACCTCAGGATGATGCCATCCTCCGTGATAGTCAAATAGGGCTCCTGTATTGATAGGGCTTGTAATTCTCCTACACGCCTCATGATAGTAATCGCTACCAAAAACAGTTATAACTGTTAAGTTCTTTAAAGTCATGGATGACAGGGGCTCAAATAGATCCTTGGTTAATCCCTTAAGAACTAGATTCAAGTCCCAGTGGGAACTTGACTACGAAGTCTAGGACGAATCCTAGTCGCTGAGGTCATGAAGCGTTTGGCCGGCCAGATCTTGATCAAAAAATGAACTGAGAGCTGACACCTGTACCTTTAGTGTACTGGGTGTGAGTCCTAGATCTAAGCCCCTGTGAAGAAAATCTAAAATTTGTGCGATGTTAGAATGGAAGGGAGCTGGAGTATTTGGGAAACACCAGGATTAAATTTTTTTCTAAACTTTCCCATAAATGGAATTAGTTACTTGTTTCCTACTCCTCTGTAGAGTTCGTATTACTTCTTCGGAAAGGCCCTTAGCCTTTAGAATTCCAGATTCAGAAGCCAAGCCGCAAGTTTCAACCTGCGCAGGTCTGGGTGAAGCAGAGGACCCTGGAAAAGAAGGTCGACCTTCTGGGGTAGAAGTATTGGGCCTTGTTGACCCATGCTCACTAAAGCCCCATACCAACTTCTTCCTGGCCACATGGGAGCAACCAGGATTGTGGTGACTTGCTCTGAACGTATCTTCTGCAGCATTCTCGCTAGTATCGGTGTATAGAATATTCCACTTCCTCCTCTTCCAACCTCATAGTGTCCCTCACCATACTAACTAATTCTCCCATATCTTCAGAAGAGAAATAGTATTTCTTATTATCGGATTTGGGAGTGGAAGTGGAACCCACATTTTCCCAAATATCCTATGAGTTAGAGGTATCAATTTCACCCGAGTCAGAGTTAGATTCCACAGGTGCCATTTTTCTCTTTCTAGGAGGAGGGGGCTGCTGTGCCAGGGTCAGGGAAAATGTCGCAATAGAAGATAGGACATCCTGTCTGATGAGAGTTTTTATGCTGTCCAGTAGGGAGGGCTGTTCAGCACATAATACATCATCCGTGCAGGGCTGACAAAGTATATGCAGAGGGAAGCCTGGAACCGCACACACATTTGCGGCTGGGTGGTTTATCGTTTTTAAGAGCAGGAACCTTGTCTCCCTAAAATAGAGAGAGAAAGGTATACTAGTCACCCATTATTTACCGGGACAGTAAGGGGAACCACCCCACTACTTACAGTAGGAGGGTGAACGCTGGGCTGGGCAGATGCATGCAGAACAGGTTTGTCGCCGTCCATGGTCATTCTGTCACATGTACAGATAATGGCCTTACCTGGATGCACCCAGACCAGGATTTAAGTAATCACAGTACTCCAGCGAGTTCTGTGCTCCTCCTCCCCCGGGTCCACAGATGGGAGTCATGTATCGAATGACCCCAATCCAATGCAGCTGTTCCCCCAGACCGGTCTAGTCCCGGAAATTGCAGGCCGTGCGTGCGTTCCAGCGTGGAACGCCAATAGGAAGTGAACCGGAAGTTCGGTCGATGTCACTTCCGGTGCGCGCGTGAGCGACCCTGGTACAGCTGCATGGGGGGAGGACGACGCCGGGGAGCTCCAGGAGGACCCCGGCTGCACATCACCACCCTGCTTTACCCCCCGAGGAGGCACAGGAGGGGTGGCAGTGGGGTCCCGAGTGCCATATAATATTGTGACGGGAGCAGCCTTTACCGGAGCAGAGAAGAGCCCCCAACCTCGGCTGTCCGGCATGCAGGTAATCGTTATAGTGCCTCCGGTCGCCGGCCACGGCAGCACTATCCAGGACCTCTTCATCTCCCATAGGGGACAGGAAAAACACTGGTTGTGGCAGGAAGGGGAGGGATATTTAACCTCTTGTGTGTTTCCTGTCCCTCATTAGGGCGGTGAGACATCCACCGATATGCCTGTCGTGGAAGGTGACCACAGAAATGTAAGGGTGAAAAACGTTGCTTCCCTAGAGCTATAACTATTCTACGAAAATCTGTGCTCCAGGAGGCAAACAGAGCTCTTTCCCTCCCAAGTTTCGCTGTGCAGCCAAGCAGTACTGTACAGCCACATATTGCCACAGTCAGCATAAAATGTGTGACAAATTTTGTTGCCAGTTTAAACACTTTCCCTTGTGAAAATAGAATTAGACTTAACGGTAATTCGGTTTCTAGAAACCTTCCACAACAGCATAGGAGGTTGTCTCCACGCCCTAATGGGGGACAGGAAGCACGAGTGGTTAAAAGGTCCCTCCCACCTCCCTCTCACCAGTGACTTATAACTGATTACCATAGCACCGGTTACCTTAAGATTCTCAGAATTTGTCCAAGAATGCAGGGAGGGAAATAGTGGTGTCGTGGAAGGTTTCTAGAAACCGAATTACCGGTAAGTCTAATTCTATTTTCTCTAGCAACCTCCACGACAGCATAGGAGGCATGACAACCTATACTGCACTGGGGGGGGGGGGGACAATGGCCTGAAGAACTTTTCGGCCAAAGACTAAATCCCTGTTGGACATAAGGTCCAACCTGTAGTGTTTAGAAAAAATATGTAAGGAGGACCAGGTTGCTGCCTTACAAATCTGCTCTGAAGATGCGCCTGCCCTCTCAGCCCATGAAGTAGAGGTAGATCGTGTTGAATGCGCTTTGATCCCTGTAGGGAGAGTGATGTTATGCGCAAGGTATGCTTCAGAGATAACCTTTTTAATCCAATTGGCAATGGTGGTTTTTGCCACCTTCTTTTCTCTGTTTGGACCAGAGGTATGGATGAATAGATTGTGGTCGATTCTATAAGGTTTGGTACACTAAGTAGTGGAGAATTATTCGCCTTACGTCCAGCGTACGAAACACCTCTTCTTTCGGGTTTGCTGGGTTTTGACAAAATGAGGGGAGAATTATATTCTGTAATCTATGAAAGTCCGACACAACCTTTGGTAGAAAAGACGGATCAAGGGAGAGAACTATGGAGTCATCTCTGACTGTTAGGTAGGGTTCTCTGATTGAGAGAGCCTGTAGCTCTCCTATTCACCTTGCTGAGGTTATTGCTATAAGGAAGGCCACCTTACAAGAGAGCAGTTGAAAAGTACAGGATGGCAGGGGCTCAAAGGGTGATTGAGTGAGTCCCGTAAGAACCACGTTCAAGTCCCATGGTGGAACTGCAATTAGATTTTTTGGATGTAGCCTAGTGGCTGATGTAATGAATCTTCTTATCCACCTGTGGTTGGCCAAGTCACAGTCAAACATGGAGCTTAATGCTGATATCTGTACTTTCAGTGTGCTAGGCTTTAGACCTAGCTCAAGCCCCCTCTGTAGGAAATCCATGATATGGGAAATTTTAGGGTTTCCTGGGTCAGGCAAATCTGGCAGACACCATGAGGAAAACTTTTTCCATATTTTGTTATATATAGCAATGGTGACCAGCTTCTGGGATTTCTGGAGGGTGTTTATTACTGCCTCTGATAGACCCTTGGCCCTCAAGATCTTGGTCTCCGTAACCAGGCCGCTAACCTCATTCCCCAGAGGTTTGGGTGATGTAGCGGGCCCTGTAAGAGAAGGTCGTTTTCCAGGGGTAGGAGGACTGGCCCCTCTACCTGTAGCTCTGTAATTAGAGAATACCAGCTCCTTTTTGGCCATAGCGGAGCTACTAGGATGGTCTGGGCTCGATCTTCTCGGATCTTCCTCAGGGTTGCGGCAAGGATTGGAACTGGCAGGAAGGCATATGCCAGACGAAACCTCCACTTGTGGGCGAAGGCATCTACCCCCAGGGATCTGTCCCTGGGGTTCAGGGAAAAATAGTTTCTCACACGAGCATTTTCTATTGAGGCCAGTAGATCCACCCCCGGAGGCCCCACCTGTTGACCAGCTTCTGAAAGATTTTTTCGTTTAGGCTCCACTCGCCAGGCTGGATGCATTTTCGGCTCAGGAAATCTGCCTGAAGATTGGAGGTACCCTTTAGGTGGACTGCTGTTAGAGACCGGAGGTGTCTTACGGCCCAGCAAAATATTCGGCCCGGCAGGCCCTGTAGACTGCTGGTTCTTGTACCACCTTGGTGTCTGAGATGGGCCACCGTTGTTACATTGTCCGAGTAGACTCTGATATGATGGCCCTGAACTAGGTGTCTTGCCGCCAGGAGAGCTTCCTCCACAGCCTTCAGTTCCCTGAAGTTTGAGGACTTTGTACTCACTCTCTGGCTCCACAACCCCTGGAATAGTTGTTGGGACACTACTGCTCCCCAGCCTTTTTTGCTGGCATCCGATGTTACCGTGACCAAGGGGATTTGGGACCAGTTGATTCCCCTGCACAGATTTTTGTGGTCCATCCACCATGCCAGCGAAGCTTTCACTCTTCCTGGGATCTAGACTCTTTTGTTCAGGCAGGTGTGATCGCTGTTCCAGTTTCCCAAGATATGGGACTGGAGTATACTGGAGTGAGCCTGCACCTAAGGTACTGACTGGATGCAGGAGGTCATTGACCCTAGTATGGACATAGCTGACCTGAGGGTCGGGGGACCTCTGTTTCCTGAAGCTCGAGAGCCTTGAAATTATGGACCTCTGATGTTCCTCCGGGAGGAAGGACATTTGTTTCCCTGAATCTAGGAGGATTCCCAAGAATTTTATCTGCTGGGAGGGTTGGATCTGCGACTTTTTTTATATTCGGGATCCACCCGAGCGATTGGAGAATACCCAGAGTTTGGGTCACCTGATTTACCAGAGTCTGGTATGAGGCTCCTATTATCAGCAGGTCGTCCAGGTAGGGTACAATGCATATGCCTTGGCTTCTGATGTGGGACACAGCTTCTGATGTGGGACACAGCTTCCGCCATAATTTTGGAAAATACTCGAGGGGCAGAGGATATTCCAAAGGGAAGTACGTTGTACTGATAGTGCCGGATGTCTGGACCCTGACGGACCGCAAACCTTAGGTACTTCCTGTGGGAAGGATGTATAGGAATGTGAAAATAGGCATCCTTCAGATCTATGGTTGCCATGAAGTAAGACGGCCCTATCAGAGGAATGGCGGTCTTTACCAACTCCATCTTGAATCTGTGATATGCGATGTGTCGGTTGAGGCCCTTGAGATTTACTATTATTCTTGCCTCTCTAGTGGGTTTCTTCACTAGGAACAGCCTGGAATAATGCCCCCTTCCCTGTTCCTCCACAGGGACCTGAGAAATGGCGTTTGATTGTAGAAGGAGATGAATGCCGGATTTTAGCGCTGTAGTCTCCCGAGGTGGTAGGGAGGTAATTCTTATAGCCCGCGCGGGGGGGGGGGGAATTCGACTTCTAGTAGTAGGCCCTCTTTGATCACACTGAGGACCCAGGGGCTGTTGGAAATCAACTGCCAAGAGTGAAAGAACCTCGAAAGCCTTCCCCCCACCGGGTCGAGTCATTGCTTTTCTTGTGGCTTTTGCTGCTGCTGCTGGGGGACCAGGATATTCCTGCCACTCCCCTTAGCATAACTCCATCTTCCCGACTTTCACTTCCCTCTCGGCTGGGATGGCTGATTCTGGGGGGCTCGAAAAAGCCGCTTTTTTGGAGTCCTCTGCTCAGGAAGTACCTTCTTTTTGTCTGTGGCCTTTTCAAGAATTTCATCTAAGGCCGTGCCGAAGACATGTTCACCCTTGAAGGGCAAAGAGCAGAGCTTCACCTTGGAGGTAACATCCCCACTCCACGTTTTAAGCCAGAGGGCACGTCTGGCAGAATTAGACTGTACCATAGCCCTGGCAGAGGTGCGGATCATCTCCATCGATGCATCCGCCAAGAAGCCTGAAGCTCTTTGTAGTATAGGACAGGAGTTCAGGAGGTCACCTCTTGAGGTTCCCCGAAGAAATATGACTCTCTAGTTCCTCTATCCATTGGAAGAGAGACCTAGACAGGTAAGTGGACGCAATCCCTGACTTTAAGGAAAAAGCAGAGGTTTCCCAGGCTTTCCTTAGGAGGCTCTCTGCTTTACGGTCCATTGGGTCTCTAAGCTGGGACGCGTCATCAAAAGGAAGGACCGTTTTCTTCACCACCCTCGCCACCTGGACATCAACTTTCGGAATGTCCCATTTAAACTCCTCTCCCTCCAGGGGGAATCTATGCCTGAGTTCCGAAGGGGCTGAGTAGCGCTTCTCTGGGTACTCCCATTTCTGGGAGATCATATCTTCTATGCTCCTATGTACTGGGAAACCTGTTCGCTTGGGTCCCTCGAATCCCCCGAACATGTGGTCTTTTGCTGACTGAGTAACTGGCTCATCCTCTAGGCCCATGGTGGCCCGTACTGCGCCGACCAGCTCCTCCACATATTTTTGGGGGTGGTGAGCCCACAACCGGAGGGAGTGGAGGTGGTGGATGGGGGGGGACAGAGCGGCCAGGGAAGTCTGAACCTGGTGAGTAACCAGGCTGCGGATTTCGGCAATTAGTGACGGTTCGGCCCTGACCACCCTGTCTATGCAAGCTTGACACAATTTTTTCGCCCAATTTGAAGGGAGTTTTGCACTGCATATGGCACATTTGGCCGACTTGCTGGTGGTATTGGTGCTTTTGTGGGCAGACCTTTCTCCCTATAAGAAAAAGGGGAGAAGTATTTTGAGGACCTCTATCCCAAGATCGCATCACTAGGACCCACCCCAGTTACACTTACTGTGGCTGGCGCAGCGCTGGGCTCTGCAGACGCAGGGCAGGAAGAACCATCCATACTGACAGGGGATTTGCCTTACCTGTCGGTATCTTCCGGCGGGTTAATAAAGGGTTGACCACACCCTCAGCGCAGTATTTTCATTTTCCCCCTCCGCCTCCCTGGGTCCTGGGGCAGGCACAGCGAGTGCTGGCGAGCTCCGCACGCTGGCAGCTGAATGGGGGCCGCCATGACAGGAAGTTGTCATACATACCCCGGAAGTGACCGCGCGTGACGTCACTCCCGGGTCACCGCATGGCGTGCAACAGGAGGAGGAGAGACCGGAGAGCTGTGGGAGGCCTCCGGTCGGGGATCACTGGCCCGCTTTACTCCCCATAGGGGAGCGTGGGTGGGCCAGGAAGGTCCCGTGTTCTTATGAAGACGGGAGCAGTACGGAGGAGGGGAGGCAGCGCCGCCGACCACCACTGCCCAGCTTAAGAATTACAGGTACGCTGCAGCTGCCGGCCACACAGCATACCGCACCTCTCCATGCCCCATGGGGGACAGGAAAGACACTGGTGAGAAGGAGGTGGGAGGGACCTTTTAACCTCTCGTGCTTCCTGTCCCCCATTAGGGCATGGAGACAACCTCCTATGCTGTCGTGGAAGGTTGCAAGAGAAATATAAAATCTTGTGATTAAATCAATTTTGGTAAAAATATAAATATTATGTCTTCACCGACCAATGGTATAAAACTCTGACACACCAGTGGTGTCAATGAGGTATATACTCAGGAGAAATTGCAAAAAAAAATTATGTCCTTTTGAAAATGCAACATTTGGATCTAAAGTAACATTTTGTGGAAAAAAATTTAAATTTTCATTTTTTCCTTCCACACTGCTTTAATTTCTATGGAGGACCTAAAGGGTTAATAAACTTCTTGAATGTGGTTTTTAGCAATTTGAGGGGTGCAGTTTTTAAAATAGTGTCACTTTTCTGTCACAAATGCCCCTCAAATTCACTTCAAATGTGATATTGTCCCTAAAAAAAAAAAAAAAATAGGTTTTAAAATTTTGTTGGAAACATTGATCAACTCTTAACCTTTCTAACAAAAAAAAATATTAAGTCTCAAAAATTATGTTCATGTAAAGTAGAAGAGTGGTAAATGTTATTTACTGTATATCCTTATGTATAAGCCGAGTTTTTCAGCACTTTTTTGTGCTGAAAACGCCCCCCTTGGCTTATACAAGAGTCAACTGTCCCAGAGGGCGAGGGGGAAGGGCGAGTGACGGAGCAGCGGGTGATATTCATTTCTCTTATACCGCACACAGTGACAGCTGCCGGCTTCCAGGAGACATCATACTCACCCTCCAGCGTGCCCTGCATCTCGTTGGTCCCGGCGCCCTTGTACCATGTCGTTGGTGCCGACTTCCGGCAGCACTTCCTGTGCTGAGCGATCACGTGGCACCGCTCATTAATGTAATGAATATAGGCGTGGAGGGAATATTCATTACCTTAATGAGCTGTGTCACATGATCGCTAAGCACAGGAAGAGCTGCTGGAAGCCGGAACGAGGTGCTGCGAGGGTACGCTGGAGGGGTGAGTAGGATGTTTTGGTTTTTTTTGTAAAAGGAAGCATGCATACCAGGACAGCTACGGGGGAAGCCACGCAAACTAGGACAGTGATGGGGGAAGCCACGCAAACAGGACAGCTACGGGAGAAGCCACGCATACCAGGACAGCTACAGGGGAAGCCATGCATACCAGGACAGTGATGGGGGGAACCACGCATACCAGGACAGGACGGGGAAGCCACGCATACGAGGACAGCGACGGGGGAAGCCACGCATACCAGGACAGGGATGAGGGGACAATGTATACCCGGCTTATACTCGAGTCAATAAGCTTACCCAGTTTTCCTTGGCAAAATTAGGTGCCTCGGCTTGTACTCGGGTTGGCTTATACTCGAGTATATACGGTATAAATGATTTTGTGGGGTATAAATATCTGGTTAAAGAGAATAAAAATTAAAAGTTTGAAAATTGCAAAACTTTCTATTTTTTGTCAAATTTTCTATATATTAATAAAAAACCCAAATAATATTGACCTAAATTTGGACTTATCAGGAAGGTGAAAACAGGCTTAGGGGTGAAGGTGTTAATATTTCTCTCCTTGCTACATACACAATATGTTCTCTGAGAAGATTGTGACACTCCCCATTACCTATAGGGTGTTGCTACATTTCATGTTTCTATTCACTCACAATAAATATTTTATCCTAATATAAAACATCATTGGTAGCTATGTATACCACTTAGGGAATGTGCATGCAATGTCTTTTTCAAATGGGACAGCTCCAAAAGCTGCAGGAAATGCACACAGAAAGCGCTCAAATGAATGAAGATATGCCCGTCAGTGTAAAAGCAACTTGTTCATATGTTCAGTCTTCTGAGCATCTTTTAACCGCTTCAGATTTCCTAACATGGAAAGTGGTTAAAAGAAGTGACCTGATCATTCTATAGGTGTGTCCCAGTCTGAAGACATACTATTCTTTACCATACAAGTCATTGGAAAAGTTCAAAGGACGCCTGGAATACACCAATGAAAAAAAAAAAAAAAAAAAAAGACCCTACAGAAACGCTGCAGAGAAAAGCAGGTGGTTGAAAAAACTGCTGCAGAAATGATCAAAAACATGCTAAACGCCAGTATTTTCATCTTGAAAAGCCAGCCTGAAAAATAGTCATGTGAACATACAATAATATTTATTTCTAAGCTTAAAAAAGAATAATAAATTCACAAACCTGATAGAAGATATGAAAGTTCCTTTCGGAAACATTTTGATGCGCTATACGTGTACTCTCTAGAAGGTAAGTCTGGATACTGGCACCAGTGATTTGTTGGAGGCTTTACAAAAGATTAAAAACAAGTGGATTATTTCCCAATGCACAGGATATATTGCAATATGAAAACATCTAAAGTAAGTTTAGAGCAACAAAATGGCTTATACAAGATCAGTCCTTTAAGGAGATATTTCCAGGGGCAGCATGTTATAGAGCAAAGCTAAGCAGAGTGATCAACGATTTGCAGGAAAAGATTTAGTATGGTATCTTTTTTTTCCACTTCTATTCCTGCTTATTTTGTGCTTAGCAGTCAGTGTGTGACAGCCTTCCCGGTACGCACACTTACAGAGGAAATGCTATCCATCACCAATTAGGACAGCCCTTTTGACTGTTATGAGGCAGGGATGTAAATGAATAAAGTACAAGTTATCGTGAACCATTTCCAACCAGACAGGTTCCATTAATAATTCACCGTTACACCTGCAATCGAGGATTATATATAACACATGGTTCACAGTAGACTATATCAACAACTGTAATATAAATATGGAAGATCTTTACTGATGCACGAGAAGAATGAATCAGTACTTTCTTTAGCTCAAGCAATTCCCAAAATATATTTTGGTTTGAGCTTGATTTAAAATAAGTGAAAGTTTTAGGCTGAGTGCAGACGGAGTTTTTAGCCCTGCGGATTTTTCCGCGCAGAATGGAAGAAATCCGCAGGTCAAATGACCTGCATTTTTCCTGCGGATTTCTTCCATTTTCCATGCGGTTTCGGTTTTCCCCCTGCGGATTTGGTGACAGGGGAGATGGAAAACCGCACAAAAGAAGTAACATGCTGCCGATTTTGTACCGCGGGAAAACCGAGTGGAAAAATCTGCAGCATCTGCACAGCGTTTTTTTTTCCCCATTGATTTTAAGGCTACTGTACATCACAATGCAGATATGCAACATTTCTGCGCGGCAAAATCCGCTGCGGAACCGCTGCAAATCTGCATCGTGTGCACACAGCTTTAGACTACCGTATATTCACACATAGCATACATCTGCATTTTTTCTGCAGGTGTCTATGCCAAAATATGCAATAATAATCTTATCTGATTATTAAGTTTTGAACATTTCCTTTGTACAGAAAAGCCTTAATTCTCACTAATAAATTCAACTGCTTTTTTACATGCATTTTTAGGTTCCTTAGTGAAAAAATAAACCTACACAATTTAATAGCATCTTTAAAGGCACCATGGGCATTAGCTTTCATGAAATCATATCCACCAGATTAGATGCGTAGAAAAAAGCAGACACATGCTACATAAAAACATTAGTTAGGAGCATGGCCTTAAATCTGAAATTCGGTTCATATTCAATAAACATAGCTCAGTTCCCAATGAGCCTTACTATTGACAAAAAACACTAAATTACTTACAAGTTATGTGATTTTTCAGAGCGCATGACAGCACCATCTGAGAGAGGGGATGTGCCCTTTAAGGACAGGAAATCTACAGAAATAAAAGGGCGGTGTCTCTCCACCATATTACAGTTGTTTGCAGAGCATGAGAGGACACTACGTATTAGTTATATATATCTTGATTCTTCCTTCTACACACTGCGTGATTCACATATTATGAAGGAAATTAAGTGATCACCATTTACCAGTGACGGGAGGGAATATAAATGTGCTGTCATGGGTCCTAGAAAATCACATTACCGGTAAGTAGAGATGGGCGATCCTAAACAGTAAACTTTAGCGTCCATACCGAACACCTACTGTGTGGGCATGGACCCCAAACCCGGACTTCACCAGGATGTCCGTGTTATTGTTCAGGTTCGGCCCCCCCAAACACCGGGGTTTCTGGCGTGCTGTCATGTGCATGATAGAGCGGCAAACACCATTTCTGATCGGCCGTAAAATCATCACCGCCAATGATACAGTCACAGTTACCACGCTGTCAAATGACAACGTGAGCCCACAGCTGTGAACGGAGGTATAAAGCTTACCTCTTGTCATTGGTGTCAACTGATGTGGCTACTGCTCCCATCAGCCGAAGCCTGCTGCCGCTAATAACAGTAAGAGCAGAAGCGGCTTATGAGAGTTATTCATCAGCCGCTGTAAATAAATAATTTAAAATAAAAACTGGCTTGGGTTGTTTTTTATTTTTGTTAACCATCCAGGCAAAACTCACAGCTGGGGGCTGTAACCCTCAGCTGTCAGCAAGGCTGGTTATCAAGTATTGAGAGGTCCCCGCGCTGTATTTGTTAATCATTTAAATTTTTAAAAACAGCCTGAGGTCCCCCCATTTTTGACAACCAGCCTTGCAAAAGCAGACAGCTGGGAGCTGGTATTATCAGGCTGGTAAGGGGGCATGGATATTGTCTCCAAGCCTAAAAATAGCAGCCCACAGCTGCCCAGAAGAGGCGCATCTATTAGATGCGCCAACTCTGGCGCTTTGCCTGGCTCTTCTCACTTGCACTGTAGTGGTGGCAAGTGGGGTTCATATTTGTGGTGTTGATGTCACCTTTGTATTATCAAGTGACATCAAGCCCACAGATTAGTAATGGAAAGGCGTCAATAAGACAACTATCCATTACTAATCCTATAGTTATGTGGTAAAAAAGACACAGCCAGTATAAAGTCTTTTATTTGAAATAAAACAAAATACTTAGTATTTTATTTAAAAATAACAAAACACAATTATACTCACCTAATGCCTAATTTCACTGAATCCCTCATATCCTGTAATAAAACAAAAATAAAAAACATTATTCCTCACCCGTCCGTTGTTTTGTCCCATGCTGTAATCCATGTCTGGGGAATTAAGAGTTTTCAACCTAGACGGTGCCAAGATGTGACCATCCGAGCTGAGAACCACCGGTGAATGAGATGCTGCAAGCACAGCATCGGTGATCAGCGGTGACGTCATGGAGTTTACTGCTGTTCACTGAGGCTGCATTCCTAACTGGGCTGAACTGCGGTGACCTTGGCGAGATCTCCTTTAGCACCCTGAGAAAGTCTCATGGTGCAGAGGCAAGTTCATCGCAGTTCAAATTTACCTCAGTGAAATTCTCCTGGCGAACTCGTCTCTGCTACTGCGGTCAGTCCCCATGACCCCTGGCGCGCTTGTCATCAGGGAGCACCAGTTGCAGCAGGCCTTGCATATGCACAGCCTGGTACAACGAAGTAGCCGGAGACATGCTAGAAGACATGGGTCTCTGCTACTGCTTTTACTACTTTTCACTGGTGTGTGATATCAGGGCGTTACTTCTTGGATAGTGTTCTGGGACACACAGCCTCCAGGCGACTCTAAGGTAATGGTGCCATCACTCACGCCCGTCTGACAGAACAGAGCCCTTTGTACCCACCGCAGCGGTTCCAGGTCCCGAATTTTGTTAAATTGGTCCTTTAGAGATCCACTTACATGGAAAGATACTCATCTCTCCATATGATTGACTAGCAGTTATAAATCTGTCAACATATGATGGATATTAGCATCAAAATAATCCTCACAACTTTTGGAAGGGGTTTCCCGACAGGCCATCGACGTGTATGATTGTTGTCTGCACTAGGTAATACAGTAGTGTACAGTAGTGCTATTACATTTACACATGCAGTCCCAGATGAAAATGGCCCAACACTTACAAAATAATGTTTTCTTTGTTCATCTCCAAATGAATCTGGTGCATCTTTTTTTTAAATTTGTTTATTGAACCAAAGGCAGGATATACAATATGCAAACTGACAGCAATGAAAATATCATGTAACACACATATCACAGAGCATCAATGTCAAACAGCGTGTGTATACCAACTGTGCATTGAATAAAACACACTGTCAATTGCCTTACATTAGTCTGTGTATTATTATTCAAATAATAAAGCCTGCCTACTTCTAAAACATTACTACTACTACAGAACAACTATTTGCATATTTGTCTATATATTTAGCTCTCTATCATGCGATATCTCCGTCCTACAACGTAAGGTGAGAGGAATTCCACCTCTCCCATATCTTCTCAAATTTACCCGGGCACCCTCTGTTTTGGTAAAGCGTACGCTCATATGGGATAATCGAGTTCACCAATTCTATCCGAACCCCCCATCCACCGCAGTGCTAGCACCTTCCGTGCCATGAACAATGTCTCCCGTAAGAAAATCCCCGTATAATGTCCCCATGTCTCATCATCCCACACCCCAAACAGACAAACCAATGGCTCAAGGGGAACAAGAATCTGTGCCAGGGAGGCTAATAATGACGTTACATCTTTCCAATAATGTATTATAATTGGACATTGCCAAATCATATGAACAAAATCCGCATCGGATGCATGGCATCTCAGACACTCCGAAGATTGGAAACGGCCCATCTTAAAAAGTCGAGTCGGAGTCAAATATGATTGGTTTATGATATAAAGTTGTATCAGTCTATTGTTAATTGACGGAGACACCTTAGTTGGTGACTTCAAAATTTCCTCCCACTCCTCTCCCTGTGTATCAGGGATGAGCCTTTCCCATTTCCCCCTAACCAAGCATAAGGCAGATTCCGTCCGCACCGATAGCATGTGTGTGTACAGAGAGGAGATGAGACCCTGGGGACCCTGTGATTTAAGAATGCCTATCAAGGGTAGAGACGAAATAGCATTATTCATACCGACATGTCTCATGTGCGACTGAAAGGCTGATCTTAATTGCAAATATCGGAAGAATTGTGACCTCGGGACATTGCACTTAGCTTGTAATTGTTCAAACGATAATAGTGTACCGCATTCATATATATCCCCTTTCGTAGAGACATTGCACTGAGGCCAGAATTCAGCAGATGGGTGGGCAAGCAGTGTCGGAAAATAACTGTTATTCCATAAGGGCATTTCAGCTATGATATCACTAAATCCAACGACCCTCTTAATCTGTCTCCAAACTAGTCTTGCCAGACGAAGCATGGGTAGCAGACGTGGGACTTTTACTTTTTCCATCTCCAAGAACCCCAGCGGGCAATCAGCATGCGCAGCATGAAGCAAATGGCTCTCAGAATTAGGAAGATGATTACCAGGCATCCACTTATTTATAGCCCTTGCCTGTCCCGCCAGATAATATAGAAAAAAATCCGGCAGCGCCACTCCCCCTTTTTTTGGCCTTTGTAGGGTGGATAGCTTAAGTTTTGGCCTAGTTTTTCCCCATATGAAAGACGTAATTTGGGAATTTAAGTTAGTGAAAAAAGACTTAGGCACCACCACAGCACTATGTTGGAGAAAATAGCTGATCTTAGGGAGTAATATCATTTTAATTAGATTAATGCGTCCAGCTACAGAAAGCGGGAGTTTACTCCAAATCGCAAATTTGACTTTAACCATCTCTAATAATGGATATATATTAAATTGTAGATCAAGTGTGCTAGACTGAGAAATATGAACACCCAAATATTTAAAATGTGGTACAATAGGCAACAAGGAGAGAGTCCCAAATCGCGCCACCGGGGCATGAGAAAAAGGCATCAGAGCAGACTTCTCCCAATTTATATACAGGCCGGAATATCTACTGAATTCATTTATAGTGGCAATTACCCCCCTCAATGTCTCCTCCGCTCTATCCATAAATATTATCATATCATCAGCATATAGGCCAATGGTGTCTACCCGATCTGCTATCTCTATACCCATAATATTAGAAGTTCTCATGCGGATTGCCAAAGCCTCTATTGCAAGAGCAAAGAGGGCCGGGGAAAGGGGACACCCCTGACGAGTCCCCCTGTGCAAACAAAAGGACTCGGAAGCGGAACCATTTACAATGACACAGGCTTTAGGTTTCATATACAATGTATTAACCCATTTTAAAAATCAATTTCCAAAACCGTATTTCTGCAAGCATGCGTGGAGAAAAGGCCACTCAAGGGAGTCAAAGGCCTTGGCCGCATCCAACGATGCCAATGCCCATCTATTGTCTGGCATCAGGGAGCTATTTTGAACCACCGATTGAACCCGTCTAATATTAATGGAGGTGCTCTTCCCAGGCATAAAGCCAGTCTGGTCAGGATGTACAAGTTCCAAAATAATTGAATTTAGCCTAGTTGCCAAGATCTTCGTAAAAATTTTGTAATCCACATTTACTAATGATATGGGGCGATAAAATCCACAGTCCAGAGGGTCCTTCCCCTCTTTCTTAAGCACTATTATATTAGCTTCATAGAAGGACTCTGGCATGACCCCCCACCCCAAATCCCCCGACAATAAAATTGGTGCTAAAATCTCCCGGTATTTCCTGTACAGCTCAATAGGGAACCCATCCGGCCCAGGGGCTTTCCCAGAGGCCATATCCCTCATGGCATCTTCTATCTCTTCCAGCGTGAACTCAGCGTCCATAAAGGCCTGCTGAGAGGCACTTAGTGTGGGAAACGTTATATCTGACAGATAGTCTAGACACCCCTGGTTATCAATGTCATTCTTTGAACTGTACAGTGAGCTATAATAATCATGGAAACACCCCACTATTTCTTCCGTCGAGGACACCACTGTACCATCTGAGCTGCGGATCTGTAATATTGTGTTAGTTGTATTGTGCTGCCGCACCAAATAGGCCACAAATTTGCTAGACTGGTTCCCTAGCTCAAAGTAGGACTGGCGAGTAAAAAATAATTTACGTTTGGACTTGGAGTCTATATGCTGAGTATATAATGTATATAATCTTTGGGCAGTTAACTACTCCACTCTATTACCACTAGTTTGATTAGATATGTAAGCAGCCTCTGAATCCTTCAATTGTTGCTCTATTTCGTCATCCTCCACCGACGTCACCTGTTTGATGTAGGAGATTGTAGAAGATAGGCAGCCCCTCAAGTATGCCTTAAGGGTGTCCCAAAATAAATTAACATTCCGGGGTTTTGGGTGGGAGGACACGAAAATATGTAATTGGTCAACTGTTCTATCGGGTGACTTGATCAATTTCAGCCAGAAAGGGTTTAATTTCCATGTTATCTTACCACCCGGCGGGCCAAACCTGAGCCTAAAGGTACTGTCACACTTAGCGATGTACCAGCGATCCCAACCAGCGATATGACGCGGTCAGGATCGCTGGTACATCGCTAAGTGGTCGCTAGTGAGCTGCCACACAGGCAGATCTCACTAGCGACATCGCTGGGGACGTGGGTCGCTACATACCTGTCACACCAGGCGATCCTGCGTCCTCCCGCCCGGCTCCACGCGTCGCTCGTCTTCACAGCAGGAAGCGCCGATATCTCTTAGTGTGACAGGCCCTTAAGAATGATTGGGCTATGGTCTGAAATCCCTCTACTTCCATGTTCAATACTATCCACCCACATCGCCAGACCACTAGATTCAAAAATGTAATCTATGCGAGATAAGGAACGCCTACTGGAAGAATAGCAAGTATACTCTCTTGTTTCTGGGTGACGTGTTCTCCATAGGTCCAACCATCCACTACCTTCTATAAACTGTGATAAGTGGGATGTAGCCACTGCTGGGGTCCCACCCTGTGTCCCATCATCCAGTCTCAATCTATCGAGGCAATTATTCATAACCAAATTAAAATCCCCCATACAAATAACATCTGCGTCTGGGTAGTTTAAAGCAAAACTCAATGCTTTCTGGAGAATCGACATACCAGCTGGAGGGGGATTATAAGCACACAGAATAACATATTTCCTAGAACTGATCAGTGTATACACAAATATGAAGTGCCCTTCAGAGTCTCTCCGGGCCTCCCGGACTTCCCATCTAACGTCTTTGTGTATTAATAAAGAGACCCCCCCTAGAGAAACTGGTGTGAAATGCGTGCATAGACCATTGAACCCATGGCTTTTGTACACTCCGAGCCGTATCCCTGGTCAAGTGGGTCTCGACAAGAGCCACAATATGAGGGTGATAGTGCCTAATTTGTGAAAATACTTTAATCTTTTCCCGGGGGGTTTTGATACCCCTCACATTCCATGCCATGCAGATTAATTCAGAACCCATCTCCACTTATCTGGGCATGTTGTGTATCGGTGCCTAAGTAGAACTCAGAGACATCACGCAAATAGTAGGACTTCCATTGGCTGCAACCTCTACCTAAGTAACTCTGAAAGCTAAAACTAAAGCTTTTAGAAAAAAAGTCAACAAAATATAAACCTAGTAACATAGGAGCAAAGTTCCGCTCCTTTATCAAAAAACAAGGGGATACCATCACTGAACTCAGTGTCCGGTATTATAGATCTCTGGGTGCCCGCCAGGAGAGCTCCGATGAAGCCTGCAATGAAGGGATCCAGATGAAAGTAGATACTCTAGGACCCCTTTGCAGGGGATCCTCTATGGGACCGCAGCCACTCGGCAGCCTCCGCCGGAACCGTGAAAAACACGGAGGAACCCCCGTGGACAACCCTAAGCCGAGCTGGATAAATCATGGAATATACAATGTTCTTTTCCCTGAGCCGCTTCTTGATGTCGATAAATTGCGCACGCTGCTTCTGAAGTTCCACGGACAAATCCGGGAAGATTGAAATCACGGCGTTGTTGAACTTGATGGGGTTCTTTTGTCGTGCGAGGCGCAGAATGGTGTCTCTATCCTTAAGTTGAGATGTGCCATGAAGGGTCTAGGCGGGGCCCCCGGAGGCAGAGGTTTGGTGGGAACTCTGTGGGCTCTCTCAACAGCGAACACCAAGGAAAATTCATCTCCCAGAGAGGTCTTAAGCCAGCCTTCTAGAAATTGCTCAGGGTGCCGACCTTCAGAGCGTTCAGGCAGACCGATGACACGGATGTTGTTACGATGCATTCTGTTTTCTAGGTCATCCGCTTTTTGCCTCCAGGCGTTCATAGATCCCGCTACCTTAGTTAGCTTAGCCTCCATAGGCGTAATGGTATCTTCCACCTGGGACACTCTTGTCTCCACCTCCGTGATGCGCCCCCTCATGGCCTGCATATCGTGACGGAGTCTCCCCACCTCAGTGTAGACATCCTCTATTTTCTCCGTCAGGGATGTCCTGGTGAGGGGGAGAGCCTGAATCAACTGTTCAGATGCCTGTTTAAGGGTCATTTCCTCCTGTTCAATCTCTTCTCCACCCCCTGAGGGACGATTTTTACGCTGAGATTGTGAGGAGGTGTTCCGTAAATAGCGTGCGCTCTCAGTGGGGTCAGGTCTGACAAATTCCTTCAATTTTTCTGCCGCCGTCGATCCCTTAGACTGACTCATGATTAAGAACCGCGAAATATCCCAGTGTAGCTGAAATTATACAGTCCAGAAATTCTCCTGTTGCACTTATATGTATACAGCTGGGGCCACACTCATCAGTTATAGCCTGAGGGCAGAGTTCGTGTAGACAAAGACAGAATGTCACCAAGGCTCCTATGGCAGGGGGGGGGGGAGGGGGAGGGATACCCACTCCCAGAGAGACAGCAGCAATCGGAGGGGGAGAAGATTCCCCCACTGTAATGGCACCAGCAGACCAGCGATTTAGAGTAGAGAGAGGAAATTATGCAGGTCCCATCTTTCAGGGCACTCACCGCACTCCTCTCCGATCCTTTAGGATACAGGTCGCTGCACCCGCGACGCTGCAACTCTGGAGACTGGACACCGCGCTCCTTCTGGCAGAGCGCGCGTCCTATATGGCCGCTGCTCCCTGCGGGCCCCGCCGTCCACCCCCGTCCTCCAAGGCTCCTCCATTCACCGCATCCCCCCTTGTCCAGCTAGCCGGCTTCTTCACTGCACCAGCAGCGGTGTTGCAGCAGGGGCCGACGCGCAGCTCACAGCAGCCGAGCCGCGCGTCCAAGATGGCCGCCGCCTTGTGGGGAACAGCCGCCCGCTCCAGCTCCTCCAGCCACTCACACACCGGCCGCTCACCGTCCTCCTGCGGGGGCCCAGGGGGGATACCGGTATCCAGAGGGGGCCAGGCAACCCCGAATATGTCTTTGAAAAAAGGTCCCAGCCTGCAGGATTATACAGGATGGTAAGGAGCTCTCCCGTCCAGCGTCCTTTCCCTCTCACTCCATAGCCACGCCCCAATCTGGTGCATCTTTGGCGGTACATGGAGCAGTCATTAAAATCTTTACCTCCAATGAGCAGGCATAGATTTGTATAACAATTTGCACAGTCTTATAGAGCAAGTATTAAAAAAATAAATAATCAATAGAACTGATGGTGAACCCATTCTTTCTGCTTAGCAATGCCCATTTATAGGTGCTACGTAGCAACTTGGTACACGCCACAGATCGCACAACCAAAGCTTACAGAATGCTGTTGTAGCATAATGCAAATGAATGGAGTCGCCTAGCAAGGCACAAGGTGGGGCAATAAGCATGCTGCAGAAGGCCAGCTGGATCTAACTTGCTGTCGTGGTACCTTGTAAGTTATACAATGAGTCCATATTCGCTTGCATTGAGTGGCAAAGCAAGAACAACAGACAGCAATCTTTGGTCGAGTGACATATGTCATGGCCAGGATTGCCATGCAGTCACAACCTTAAAGGCATGGTCTCAGGAATAAAGTACATTTTAATGAATAGATTTTGAAATAAGTTCCACAATTGTATGTATTTATATAAAGTGCTCTTGTGCTGAGATAATCATATATATACATATATATATATATATATATACACGCTCCTGCTTTGTAATGTGTAAAGGCTGTGTCTGACTGTACAGGAACATGGGCTGATCATACCACATTTCCTGGGCAGGGGATGAAGCATAAGTCACTTTTGATAATAGAGATGGCACAGCAGGGGCTCGCAGCTGCTGCTTTCTGAGCTAAATGAGCATATGCTTAATTTTCTAAACATATGCATTATACTGATTTGGTGGTGAAGCGTGGTCACTAGAGATGGGCGGAACCCTGAAAGTTCTTGTCCGGCCGAACAGTTACAAAAAGTTTGGTTCGGGTACCAGAACAGTGCCCACAACCGAACCCCATTCACTTGAATGGGGGGCCCGAACATCTGTCTGCTTTAGCTTGGCACTAAGCCTTTTTTTAAATTATTTATTTACAGCACAGGCACCGGCTGATGAATACTCCCATCAGCCTCCGCCTGCTCTCGCTGTTATTAGTGGTAGCAGGCGTAGGCTGATGGAAGCAGTAGTCCCATCAGCTGAAGCAAGAGACCGTCGGTAAGGATTTTGTGGCCAATCCGAAGCGGTCTTTGTCTTGCTGTCATGCACATGACAGCGTGGCAAACACTGGATATTCGTGGGGGCCAAATCCGAACAGTAACACAGACTTCCTGATTAAGTCAGTGTTCGGTGTCCATGCCCGAACAGTACTGTAGGTGTTCGGTATGGACACCGAACTTTACTATTCGGGTTTGCCCATCTCTAGTGGTCACACCAAATATTGGTGTGATTTTAGACTTCTCTTTTGTTTATTGACAAAAAATAAACTATTAACACTCATTTTTTAATGCGGTTTCCAATTAGCAAAAGTGTACATAAAGATATATGCAAAAGTTTTTAGACAGATGTGGAAAAAATACCTTAAAAAAAAAAAAAGCAAAAGTCCAAAATGGTAATTTCTCTAGTTGTCTTAAATGGATTAAAAACAGATGAAATGATAATTATATACTGTAAGTTATATATTATTTAAAGAGTAATTGAATTACCTGTTCAACTGAAGCTGAATATATTTTCCGAACCGGCTGCTGTTATTGTTCCTTAAGGTACAGGCATTACCTAGAGAAAAAAAACAACAGGAAATCAAAAACGGTGAGCTTTCCATCTCGACAAGCAATCTATCTAAAACTCAGGATCAGGATACCACTGCCTTACCCTATGTCTCTGCTAGTAGCAGGAAATAAGAGCCGTCAATGCTTTTAGTGGTCATGCTGTGACATGTAAGGAGTTTCACAGAGGTCATTACATGCTGTGGTCAAAAGTCACTGACATGTAAGGAGCTTGAAAGAGGTAGCTCACTATGCCTGTCACGCTATTGGCTCCTTGCATCGACTGTGGAGTGATGTAATGAAATTACAGGTCCACGTGTGAAACTATTTCTATATATATATATATATATATATATATATATATATATATATATACACACTCACTGGCCACTTTATTAGGTACACCATGCTAGTAAGGGGTTGGACCCCCTTTTGCCTTCAGAACTGCCTCAATTCTTCGTGGCAGAGATTCAACAAGGTGCTGGAAGCATTCCTCAGAGATTTTGGACCATATTGACATGATGGCATCACACAGTTGGCGCAGATTTGTCGGCTGCACATCCCTGATGCGAATCTCCCGTTCCACCACATCCCAAAGATGCTCTATTGGATTGAGATCTGGTGACTGAGGAGGCCATTTGAGTACAGTGAACTCATTGTCATGTTCAAGAAACCAATCTGAGATGATTCGAGCTTTATGACATGGCGCATTATCCTGCTGAAAGTAGCCATCAGATGTTGGGTACATTGTGGTCATAAAGGGATGGACATGGTCAGCAACAATACTCAGGTAGGCTGTGGCGTTGCAACGATGCTCAATTGGTACCAAGGGGCCCAAAGAGTGCCAAGAAAAAATTCCCCACACCATGACACCACCACCACCAGCCTGAACCGTTGATACAAGGCAGGATGGATCCATGCTTTCATGTTGTTTACGCCAAATTCTGACCCTACCATCCGAATGTCGCAGCAGAAATCGAGACTCATCAGACCAGGCAACGTTTTTCCAATCTTCTACTGTCAAATTTCGATGAGCTTGTGCAAATTGTAGCCTCAGTTTCCTGTTCTTAGCTGAGAGGAGTGGTACCCAGTGTGGTCTTCTGCTGCTGTAGCCCATCTGCCTCAAAGTTCGACGCACTGTGCGTTCAGAGATGCTCTTCTGCCTACCTTGGTTGTAACAGGTGGCAATTTGAGTCACTGTTGCCTTTCTATCAGCTCGAACCAGTATGCCCATTCTCCTCTGACCTCTGGCATCAACAAGGCATTTCCGGCCACAGAACTGCCGCTCACTGGATTTTTTTTCTTTTTCGGACCATTCTCTGTAAACCCTAGAGATGGTTGTGCGTGAAAATCCCAGTAGATCAGCAGTTTCTGAAATACTCAGACCAGCCCTTCTGGCACCAACAATCATGCCACGTTCAAAGGCACTCAAATCACCTTTCTTCCCCATACTGATGCTCGGTTTGAACTGCAGGAGATTGTCTTGACCATGTCTACATGCCTAAATGCACTGAGTTGCCGCCATGTGATTGGCTGATTAGAAATTAAGTCTTAACACACAGTTGGACAGGTGTACCTAATAAAGTGGCCAGTGAGTGTATATATATATATATATACACATACACATACATACATACATACACACACACACACACACATGTGCATACATACATACATACACACATTATATATACACACACAAATACATACACACAAATAATTCAAATTCAAAGAAGCTTTATTGGCAGGACTAAATACACATTAGTTTTGCCAAAGCAAGTGTACAAAAGGGAATAGGGATAGGGACTGTAGGAACCCCCTACCCCAACAGGGTAGGGGCTGTAGGAAAGGTGGATGGGGGCAGATCCAGGGAAGGTGGATGGGGGGGCAGATCCAGTGTGGGGCTATAGAAGTCCATGGCATAGGGAAGGTGGATGGGGGGCATGGGGCAGATCCAGGGTGGGGGCCATAGAAGTCCATGGCATAGGGAAGGTGGATGGGGGGCATGGGGCAGATCCAGGGTGGGGGCCATAGAAGTCCATGGCATATCATAGTTCTCTTTCTCGCAGTCAATGGCATGCGCTCACATATTGCGCTTCTATCTCCACTGCTCTCTCTACTTCCCCCAGCAGGATATATGTTTTCTCTTCCTCCTTCATGGTGATGAAATCCGGGAATAGATGTGAGAGTCTCCTGAATTGAGTGTCCCTCACTGCTGAGTATTTGGGGCAGTGTAGCAGGAAGTGGGTCTCATCCTCCAGGGCCTCCTGGTCACAGTGTAGGCACAGTCTTTCCTCCCTGGGCTTGTAGCTCTGCCTGTGTCGGATTCGATGGCCAGACTGTGGGCACTGAGTCTATATTGGCTCAGGATCTTGCGGTTTCTGGGGTCTGGGAGTTTCTCCAGGTATGGGGCCAGTCTGTAGTCTCTCTGTAGACTCCGGTACATGGTCAGTTTCTGTGAGCTGATGATGTCGCTCTTCCAGTCACTAACGTACCTCTCCTGGCCTTCGTCTACCATCTTCCTGATTCTGGCTTTTGTCAGGTTGTTGTGATTGGTGTTCTGGTCAGGTTGGGTTTGGGTGAGCTGTTCCAAGGGTCCTGGTTTTTCTGTTTCACCTACATGTGTCAGGGCTTTATGGTGATCGGAGCTTGGATTGCTCCTACGTAGGGGAGCCCGGAATGACAGTGCCCTCTTTAGAACCGTTACGTGTAGAGGGAATCTGCCCAGCTCGGCCCGGCAAGCACTGTTGGAGGTGCTCCAATGGACTTGGAGAAGGTGCTTGCAGAATTCCAGGTGGAATATTTCTGTTGGGCTGGAATCCCACCTTGACCAGTCTAGGTAGGTGTGAGGACCCCAGCCTTCGCTGTCATACAGGAGTATTGGGGCAATGATAGAGTCGAAGATTTTTAACCAGACCCTCACTGGTGGATTCAGATGGTAGTTTCCTTTGGATGGCATAGAAGGTTTTGCATGCTTTGTCTTTCAGGGTCTCTATGGCTTATTTGAAGCTCCCTGACCGGTGAATCTCTAGGCCCAGGTAGGTATATTTGTCCGTTCCTGTAAGGGCGCAGTTGTTGAGGACAAATGAAGGGTGCTGGTCTGATTTTCTCTCTCTTCTGGAACACCATGATGTTGGTTTTCTTTAGGTTGACCGGTAGTGCCCAGGTGGAGCTGAATTTCTCTAAGATTTTCAGGTTGTCTTGGAGGCCTTTCTCGGTTGGTGACAGAAGCAGCAGGTCATCTGCATATAGCAGGAATTTCACCTGCGCATCGTGGAGGGCGAGACCTGTTGCTGTGGAAGATTCCAGAGCGGTAGCCAGCTCGTTGATGTAAATGTTGAAGAGCGTTGGGCTTAGGCTGCATCATTGTCTGACTCCCCGGCTCTGCTGGAAATAGGCCGTTCTTCTGCCATTCACACACACTGCAGAGGTTCTCGGTGTAGGAACTTTTAATAACATCGTAGGTCTTTCCTCCGATTCCGCTCTCCAGCAGTTTCAGGAATAAGCCTGGGTGCCACACCGAATCAAAGGCCTTTTTAAAGTCCACAAAACAGGCGTATATCTTCCCGTTCTTTGTATTGTGGACGTGTCTCTGAATGAGGCTGTGCAGGGTATAGATGTGGTCAGTAGTGCGGTGGTTTGGCATGAATCCTGCTTGGCTCTTGCTGAAGACGTTGTGCTCGGTGAGGAAACTGAGGATCCTCTTGTTCAGGATGCTGCTGAACAGTTTTCCCAGGTTGCTGCTTACACATATTCCTCTGTCGTTGGCGGGGTCATTATATAAGGGAGGAGGGGGCACTAGGCTATTTTTGTAATTATCTCTAAAATTATATATATATTTTATATACATACATACATACACACACATATACATACACATACATACATATACATATATATATATATATATTATATAATTTAAGAGATAATTATAAAAACAGCCTAGTGCCCCCTCCTCCCTTATATAATACAAAAATATAAATGTTTAAAAGAAAAATGTTTTTGTAGAACCATTCAATAGAAAACAATGTTATCTCTGCATCCTTCGTATGTTCAGTGAAATAATTGCTAATAAAACACCAAGGTTAAATTTTATAACCGCAATTTTTTTTTTGTTTTTAATTATTCCATTTTTATTTTTTTTGACGAAGTTGTTATTTTCAGTTACAACATCGGGATACACACTTGTTTTCTGGTGTCAAATGGAAAATAACCAGCTATTCAGACAGTGACTTTTCGTGCTACTCTTTTAACCGGTTACCATGTATTTATAAAAAAAAAAAAAAAAAAAAAACTCTATACTTGTGTCAATACAATCACACCAAAACCAAGATTTTAGATTTTTTTTTACATTTTAATACTTGCAAACAAAAGAAGCATGTTTTTTAAAAAAAAACAAAAAAAAAAAAAAAACACATTTGGCAATCCAAAACCAATAATTATTTTCGGGGCTTAGACCTGCTATGTTCTGTATTGCAATCATTGTATTGAAAAAAAAAAGGCTTGCACACACCACCTCTGCCATCTGTGACGAGCCAATGCGCACAGTGTGCTGTAATTCACTGACAGTGTGTTTCAATTCACGGCATGATTGCAGAGTGTCTCTTATTCCTTATTTTAATACTAGGCAGGCTATTGTTGCACACAGCTCTCCTAGCCGACAATTAATTCTGCCATATTCTATGTCTCATGCGCTAACAGAGCTAGTGCCAATATTGCCAATATATCTCATGACAATATTATATAGGACAATTACATTGACCAATGTTATAACATCACTGTCAGGGCTGAATATGAACAATGAAGCTGACTAAACACTCCTGTCTATTCAAGATAATTTTGTTAGACAGTAATTATACATATTGAATGTCACTCTTAGCTCTCCCTCCACAACAATGTCATGGCACCTTTACATTTAAAGGTAACTTTGGCTACCTAGTTAGGCAAAATTTATCCCATTTATGTCAGGATACTAAAAGGATTGTCCACTACTAGGACAACCCCTAACCGATCAATGTGTTTGCCCCATGAAAATAAAAATCCTTATACTCATTTCCTGCGCCGGCGCTGTTCCAGCAGCTCTCCTAATCAGCACTAGCGTCATACATCTGTAGGTGAGGACAATAACTAATCATCAGGAAGTGAGAGGCCAGCTGGAGCGCTCACTTCCTCTTGATTACATACAAGTCCGAAGGCGGGGACAATGAATTTTTATCTTCATAAATGCCCTACTAGGACAACCCCTTTAATAGGTATCAAACAAGCATTTGGGCATTACAATTTGACTCGGGTAGTAGCACTTCCCTACTCATTGCTTTTAAAAAGCACAATAATATAATTTTAGATACAATAATAAAGGTTACTATATATTGTATTCACTTTTATTCCTTTCTTTTCCCTTCCAGTTGACTGAACATAGTATATATCTCTCTCATATGAAGTACAGACACACGAGCATCGTCTCAGCAGGCCACATCAACCCACTGGCACCCTGCAATAGCATCACAGATGGGTCAGACTGGCGTGTGGAACAGCAAGCACTCCGAACTCTGAACGCTGTAAATGCCGCTATCAGAAATTGACAGCGGTAGGTATATATAAGACCTCACAGCTCATAGTGTATTTCAGTCCAAATGAGAATCATGAGGTCAAAGAAACTGGCTAAGGAGCTCAGAGACAGAACTATGGCAAGGCACAGATCTGGCCAAGGATACAAAAAAAATTCTGCAGTACTCAAGGTTCCTAAGAGCACAGTGGCCTCCATAATCCTTAAATGGAAGAAGTTTGGGACCACCAGAAGTCTTCCTAGACCTGGCCGTCCAGCCAAACTGAACAATGGTGGGAGAAGAGCCTTGGTGAGAGAGATAAAAGAAGAACCCCAAAATCACTGTGGCTGAGCTCCCCAGATGCAGTAGGGAGATGGGAGAAAGTTCCACAAAGTAAACTATCACTGCAGCCCTTCACCAGTCAGGTCTTTATGGCAGAGTGGCCCAATGGAAGTATCTCCTCAGTGCCAGACACATGAAAGCCTACACAGAGTTTGCTAAAAAACAGATGAAAGACTCCCAGACTATGAGAAATAAGATTCTCTGGTCTGATGAGATGGAAATAGAACTTTTTGGTGATAATTCTAAGCAGTATCTGTAGAGAAAACCAGGCACTGCTCATCACCTGCCCAATATAATCCCAACAGCGAAACATGGTGGTGGCAGCATCAGGCTATGGGGGTGTTTTTCCAGCTGCAGGGACAGGACAACTAGTTGACATTGAAGGAAACATGAATGCAGCCAAGAACAGAGATCTCCTGGATGAAAACTTCTTCCATAGTGCTCTGGACCTCAGACTTGGCCGAAGGTTCACCTTCCAACAAGACAATGACCCTAAGCACATAGCTAAAATAAAGGAGTGGCTTCAGAACAACTCTGTAACCTTTCTTGACTGGCCAAGCCAGAGCCCTGACCTAAACCAAATTGAGCATCTCTGGAAAGACCTGAAAATGTTTGTCCACCAATGTTCACCATCCAACCTGACGGAACTGGAGAGGATCTGCAAGGAAGAATGGCAGAGGATGCCCAAATCCAGGTGTGAAAAACTTGTTGCATCATTCCCAAGATGACTCATGGCTGTACTAGCTCTAAAGGGGCTTCTACTCAATACTGAGCAAAGTGTCTTCATACTTATAACTATGTGATATTTCAGTTTTCCTTTTTAAGATAAATTTGCAAAAATTTCTACATTTTTTCAGTCAAGATGGGGTGCAGTGTACAATAATGAGAAAAAAATGAACTTTTTTTTAATTTACCAAATGGCTGCAATGAAACAGAATGACAAATTTAAAGGGGTCTGAATACTTACCGTACCCACTGTAAATATGTCTTCAAACACAGAAATATTTTTCTTTTTTTTTTCTTTTACATTTTATTAGTCATTGTTAGCTCCTTGCTCACTACCACCCAGGCCAGGTCTGCTGCGTGCGCTGCTGCTCCCACGCTGCCCCGGCCTTCCCTGTGTCCAGCTCGTACTCCCCGTCGGGCACCTGCACGGGCACTTCCTGCGCGATCCTCCTTTGCCACCGGCCGCACGCTCCAGCTACTCGCGCATGTGCCTTAGGGCCCGACCGTGCGTGCACCCGCCGGTCTTATTCCCGAGTGGCCTGACCCGGCAGCGCTGCCTGTCCAATGGAGGACAGGCGCCGGGTATTTCAGGCCACCCTCCCTTAGTAGAGGAGCCTGATTATTGAGTTACTTCCATATTTAGGCCCGTCTTGCTGTGCATCTTAACCTTTTGTTTTCCATCCTTCTCTTCCAGAGTCTGCTCCTGCCCTGCATCTTCCTGGTGTCTGCTACCATCTCCACCTCCGCTCTCCTCAGTCTGGTTACCATCTCCACCTCCGCTCTCCTCAGTCTGGTTACCATCTCCACCTCTGCTTGCCACTGCCCTATAACCTCTCCATCTTGTGATTTACCTCCTCCGTACCGCTCCTGCCTGCTCAGTTCTTACCCTCTCACCACTTCCCAGTCTCTTCTCCGTTTTTTATGTTTTTCCCTGAGCTGACTCCTGGTCCTGGCATCCGAGGTACTAGAGGTCCCTGAGCTTGCTCCCTAACGATCCCTGTATAGGGGTTGGTCAAATCTGGTGCACTCGCTCGGGGGAGTTTCGGTATCATTGTACAGTGGGTCCACTCTTGATACTCGCCGCCTCCGGCGTAACAGTCATCATACAGGATTTGATTACTTGTACAATACAATGACGTACTGTGGTATTGCAGTGAAAAGTATAATGAATGTTCTCTTATGAAACCCAGCCGCAGATAATGTCATCAGCACCCGATTCATCCTGCTGCTGTGAGACCAGCTCTATATAGGTAGCACAGATAATGACTCTGCAAGGAACTTACAAAGTATTTGCCTAAGTTCTGCAGATGATGCTAAACTTATTGCTTACAGCTATTAACACATAAAAAAACACAATTTCTTTGGTGTTACTTTTCTTTCCCCTGTAGTTACTTTTGTGCTCTTATTACTAATATAAATTACCGTAATTTATTACATTCACTGGAAATACATGCACACAGCCAATATAATTTCTTGTTTACCGAAAGCTTCTAAGACCGGATTAGAATCGAGAACTCTACTCTCTATTCTCTCCAACATCTTGTTTGATCCCTGTAAGATGCTAGGAGGAGCAACTGTTGTGTAAAACTTCATTAGGCATCGAGTTGTCCAAGTCTGTAACACAAAATATTGCAAACATTTCATTTCATGTTCCTTTTTTAAAAAAATCAAGCATAATTAATACATTACAGGAATACTGCAGGCAAGAAAACACAAGTAAGCATGTTTATATGTTCAGGGCAGATTCTGCTTTATATGGAACTTGAGGCAAAAATAGAAATGGCGCCATGTAGTATAATGCCCCCTTCTGTGGCTCCCATACATTAAAATATTGACCTCTGTAGCCTGCATACAGTATAATGTTCACCTATGTGGCCTTAAAACATTATAATGTCCAACTCTGTGGCTTGCATACATTTTAAATAATGACCATCTCTTGTGCCCACATACATTAAAATGTGTAATGACCTGGTCCAGGTTATGACTGTCCCTTTAAGTACCCCTGGACCATGAGTAATCCTGTACACTACAGCTCACATTCTAGCTACCCCTTTTACTGTTATTAAACATGTACTTTCATTTGATCCATGTATTTTTCCGGGTATTTTATTTGTTGTGTCCCAGCAGCATCTGCTGGTGAAATGTATACAATGTACAGTGCCTTGTGAAAGAAAGTATTCGGCTCCCTGGAACTTTTAAACCTTTTCCCACATATCATGCTTCAAACAAATTCTTATGGAAATAATTTATGGACTTCCATGCGCTGCTTGACAAAATACAGAATCCCACTTACGGTGAAAGATTAATCATTTATTCCCAACGCGTTTCGAAGTAAGGACTACTTCTTCCTCAGGGGATGACAAACAGTTGTTTGGCGTAAAGGCAACACAGCTCATCACCCTGAACACACCATCCCCACTGTCAAACATGGCGGTGGCAGCATCATGGTTTGGGCCTGCTTTTCTTCAGCAGGGACAGGGAAGATTGTTAAAATTGATGGGAAGATGGATGGAGCCAAGTACAGGACCATTCTTGAAGAAACTTGTTGGAGTCTGCAAAAGACCTGAGACTGGGACGGAGATTTGTGTTCCAACAAGACAATGATCCCAAACATAAAGCAAAATCTACAATGGAATGGTTCACAAATAAACATATACAGGTGTTAGAATGGCCAAGTCAAAGTCCAGACCTGAATCCAATCGAGAATCTGTGGAAAGAGCTGAAAACTGCTGTTCACAAACGATGTCCATCAAACCTCACTGAGCTCAAGCTGTTTGCCAAGGAAGAATGAACAAGAATTTCAGTGTCTCGATGTACAAAACTGATAGAGACATACCCCAAAGCAACTTGCAGTTGTAATCGCAGCAAAAGGTGGCGCAACAAAGTATTAAGTTAAAGGGGACGAATAATATTGCACGCCCCACTTTTCAATTTTTGAATTTCCACAAAATTTTAAAAATAACCAATACATTTTGTTCAACTTCACAATTGTGTTCCACTTGTTGTTGATTCTTCACCAAAAATTTACATTTGGTATCTTTATGTTAGAAGCATGATATGTGGGAAAAGGTTGAAAAGTTCCAGGGGGCCGAATACTTTCGCAAG
The DNA here is from genome assembly GCF_039654945.1 of Dendrobates tinctorius. Classification (NCBI taxonomy): domain Eukaryota; kingdom Metazoa; phylum Chordata; class Amphibia; order Anura; family Dendrobatidae; genus Dendrobates; species Dendrobates tinctorius. Next base: position 37,096 of record NW_027361713.1, on the reverse strand, counting down.
GCACTGTATGTTTTAACATGAGAACTGAGGTTTCAAGAGAAGGAGCTATTCTAGGACTAGTCTAGACCAGGCTGAGCTGGGAAACCCCCAGTCCGCATCAAGCTGTCTCTGGGAGCAGAGCACATGTGGAGACTCCCTTTCTCCAAGATCCCCTGGTAGGCCTGACAAGCTGAGAAATTACCCCTGGACTCTCAGGTTGGTGAAATACTCTTGCTAGGTAAAATCTTCTGCAAAAAGCTACAAAAGACTCTGAATCCCTCTATAACAATTTAAAAGCACTACATCTAAAGGAGCAGGTTCTTAAAGCTCTGAAGCCTCAATTCCATGTTAGAATCTAACTCTGAACTGTGTTTGTTGTGGTTTACCCACGTGAGCTGTAAAGAATTAATTAGCGTCATATTGCCCAGTTCCTTAGAAAGTAAACACAACTGTTATCCCCGAGACCTCTGTTTGTGGTCATTATCGTGGACGCTGCGTGGGGGTGGATAGCAGTGAATGGAAAGTCCTCCATTTTTAGAGCTTTGTGGCGTTAAAACATTAATGTCCAACTCTGTGGCCTGCACATATTATAATGTCCTCCTCTGTGTCGATCATACAGTTTAATGTTCTCCCTCTCTGGCCCACATACATTATAATGACCATCTCTGTTGCCCACATACATTAGACTGTCCCTCTCTGTGGCCATCATACAATATAATGTCCCCTCTCTGTGGCCCACAGACATTAGAATGTCCCTCTCTGTGGCCATCATACATTACACTGTGTTCCAAATTATTATGCAAATTGGATTTAAGTGTCATAAAGATGTAATTTTTTGTTTATCAAATAAACTCATAGATGGTACTGTGTATCAGGGCTCTTTGGATCACTGAAATCAATCTCAAATGCCTGTGATAATTAGTTTACCAGGTGAGCTCAATTAAAGGAAAGCTACTTAAGAATGATGTTCCACATTATTAAGCAGGGCACAGGTTTCAAGGAATTTAGGAAATAAAAAGGATCTCTCTGCTGCTGAAAAGCATCAAATAGTGCAATGCCTTGGTCAAGAGATGAAAACATTAGATATTTCCCAAAAACTTAAACGTGATCATTGTACTGTTAAGAGATTTGTGGTTGATTCTGAGCACAGACATGTTTGTGCTGATAAAGGCAGAATGAGGAAGGTTTCTCCCAGGCAAGTTCATTGGATTAAGAGAGTGGCTGCTAAAAAGCCATCACAAACCAGCAAACAGATATTTAAAGCTGCTGGTGCCTCTGGAGTCCCTAGAACCTCAAGGTGTAGGATCCTTCAAAGGCTTGCTGTGGTGCATAAACCTACTACTCGGCCACCCCTAAACAGTGTTCACAAGCAGAAATGGTTGCAGTGGGCTCAGACATACATGAAGACTAATTTTCAAACAGTCTTGTTTACTGATGAGTGTCGAGCAACCCTGGATGGTCCAGATGGATGGAGTAGTGGATGGTTGGTGGATGGCCACCATGTCCCAACAAGGCTGCGACGTCAGCAAGGAGGTGGAGGAGTCATGTTTTGGGCCGGAATCATGGGGAAACAGCTGGTAGGGCCCTTTAAGGTTCCTGAAGGTGTGAAAATGACCTCTGAAAAGTATATAGAGTTTCTGACTGACAGCTGTCTTCCATTGTATAAAAAGCAGAAACGTGCCTTCAGGAGCAAAATCATCTTCATGCATGACAATGCACCATCTCATGCTGCAAAAATACCTCTGAGTCATTGACTGCTATGGGCATAAAAGGAGATAAACTCATGGTGTGGCCACCATCTTCCCCTGACCTCAACCCTATATGGGAGGCAGCTCACATCAAAACAGCAGTTCTGGGAGGCTATTCTGACTTCATGCAGAGAAATACAAGCAGAAACTCTCCAAAAACTCACAAGTTCAATGGATGCAAGAATTGTGAAGGTGATATCAAAGAAGGGTTCCCATGTTACCATGTAACTTGGCCTGTTAAGCTATTTAACTCCAAAATATCCTTTTTGTTCAGTGAATGTGACCTCCTAATGCTGCAAATTCCACAAATGAGCATTTTCAGTTCTTTAAAACATATCAAATGTTTAGAAATTCTACTGTGCCTAATAATTTGGAACAGTGAAATTTGAGTTTTTATTCATTTTGGTGATTATACTGTTATTATTGGGAGGTTTCTTCAATAAAATTTGATGTATACTCTAACCGGTGATGACTTTTATTAGACTGACAGTCATTTGTACCGACTATTTAGGAAAATCAGAGAAAATATCATCTATAATAATAAATGCCCTAACCAGCTTCCGGTTGTAACAACTTCCGTCCAGTTGTAACCGGTGACGTCACCACACACACGCACATGTTAACCCTCAACACACCACACCGCCTCAACACACACTCCTCTCACCTTTCACCTCCACTCATGTCCACTCACTCTTTCACTCCACATACGTTCCTTTCTCTCACTCCGTTTCTCATACTCACACCGTCATCGTCGCTGCCCCGACATCTTCCTCCGCCGCGATCCAGGATCCAGACGTTCTCCAGGCCGCCGACATGTTCTTGCGGGACGCCATCTTGGATGTCGTGAAGTCCCGCGAGATTCAAGATGGCGTCGCCGCAACAATATGTCGCTGGCGTGGACGACATCGGGATCCAAAAAGATGGCGTCGGCGAAATCTCGCGAGATTACGCCGACGCCATTTTGGATCGCGATGTCGCCCATGCCAGCGACATGTTGTTGCGGCGACGCCATCTTGAATATCGCGGGACTTCACGACATCCAAGATGGCGTCCCGCAAGAATATGTCGCTGGCGTGGGCGACATCGGGATCCAAAATGGCGTCGGCGTAATCTCGCGAGATTTCGCCGACGCCATCTTTTTGGATCCCGATGTCGTCCACGCCAGCGACATGTTGTTGCGGCGACGCTATCTTGAATATCGCGGGATTTCACGAAATCCAAGATGGCGTCCCGCAAGAACATGTCGGCGGCCTGGAGAACGTCTGGATCTTGGATCGCGGCGGCGGAGGAAGATGTCGGGGCAGCGACGATGACGGTGTGAGTATGAGAAACGGAGTGAGAGAAAGGAACGTATGTGGAGTGAAAAAGTGAGTGGACATGAGTGGAGGTGAAAGGTGAGAGGAGTGTGTGTTGAGGCGGTGTGGTGTGTTGAGGGTTAACATGGCAAGAGGTGTTAACGACGTCGGCGAAATCTCGCGAGATTTCGCCGACGCCATCTTGCATTCGTGAAATTGCGTCATTTACCTCACGCCGACTTGCTGTGCGGACGCTTGGCATTGCCTGTACCACCATAACTTCTGCTGCCTTGGTCCTATGCCTGTTTACTGCCGGTGTCTAATTACTGGACCAATTTGCCTGTACCGCCATAACTACTGCTGCCTTGCTCCTCTGCCGGTGTCTAATTACAGGACCAATTTGCCTATACCGCCATAACTACTGCCTTTGTCCTCTGCCGGTGTCTAATTACAGGGCCAATTTGCCTATACTGCCATAACTACTGCTGCCTTTGTCCTCTGCCAGTGTCTAATTACAGGGCCAATTTGCCTCTATCGCCATAACTACTGCTGCTTTGGTCATCTGCCTGTTTACTGCCGGTGTCTAATTACAAGGCCAATTTGCCTCTACCGCCATAACTACTGCTGCCTTGCTCCTCTGCCGGTGTCTACAGGGCTAATTTGCCTCTACCGCCATAACTACTGCTGCCTTGCTCCTCTGCCGGTGTCTAATTACAGGGCTAATTTGCCTCTACCGCCATAACTACTGCTACCTTGCTCCTCTGCCGGTGTCTAATTACAGGGCCAATTTGCCTCTACCGCCATAACTACTGCTGCCTTGCTCCTCTGCCGGTGTCTAATTACAGGGCCAATTTGCCTCTACCGCCATAACAACTGCTGCATTGCTCCTCTGCTGGTGTCTAATTACAGGGCCAATTTGCCAATACCGCCATAACTACTGCTGCCTTGCTCCTCTGCCGGTATCTAATTACAGGGCCAATTTGCCTCTACCGCCATAAGTACTGCTGACTTGCTCCTCTGACTGTTCACTGCCTGTGTCTAATTACAGGGCCAATTTGCCTCTACCGCCATAACTACTGCTGCCTTGCTTCTCTGCCGGTGTCTAATTACAGGGCCAATTTGCCTCTACCGCCATAACTACTGCTGCCTTGCTCCTCTGCCGGTGTCTAATTACAGGGCCAATTTGCCTCTACCGCCATAACTACTGCTGCCTTGCTCCTCTGCCGGTGTCTAATTACAGGGCCAATTTGCCTCTACCGCCATAACTACTGCTGCCTTGCTCCTCTGCCGGTGTCTAACTACAGGGCCAATTTGCCACTACCACTTCATAACTACTGCTGGGCAATTACAGGGTCAATTAGTATCTGTTTACTGCCAGATAACTGCCAAATAGACTCCTTTACCTGTGCCAACATGAGTCATAACAAAAAGTATGCCAATGCCAGTGAAAGGAAAGCAGCTTTAGCACTACGACAAAAACAACGCCGTGCTAATGAGACTCCTGAGGAAAAACACCATCGCCTTGAGAAGATTAAGGCTTATAAACGCCGTCGCCTCACACACGAATCCCCTAACTCTAAATCCATAAGATTGGCTGAAGAAGCCTCTGCACGCCGTCACCGCCGACAACAGACGGCCTCTTCCTCATCATTATTATTAGACTCACAACAGGATGCTTCCACATCAGCATGTGGAACAATTTACTGCTACACTTCATCCCATATGCCGTTCACTGACATAACTAATCAGCAATCTGTTTCTGCCCTATCAATACCACCATTCAATACCGATGCACAGTATGCCAATGCCAGTGAAAGGAAAGCAGCTTTAGCACTACGACAAAAACAACGCCGTGCTAATGAGACTCCTGAGGAAAAACAGCATCGACTTGACAAGATTAAGGCTTATAAACGCCGTCGTCTCACACACGAATCCCCTAACTCTAAATCTATTACATTGGCTGAAGAAGCCTCTACACGCCATCACCGCCAACAACAGACGGCTTCTTCCTCATCATTATTAGTAGACTCACAACAGGATGCTTCCACATCAGCATGTGGAACAAGTTACTACCACACTTCATCCTATATGCCGTTCACTGACATAACTAATCAGCAATCTGTTTCTGCCCTATCAATACAACCATTCAATACCAACGCACAGTTTCTTCACATACAAGCTGCAGTTAGCCCGCAGAAAGTGCAACCAAGACAAATATACGTTGGTCTCAAAACTAGGCGCACCCCATCGGTTGGACATGCACTTCTACTACAACCTCACATTTTCACTAATGATGAAAATAGTATTACCGAACACAGCTGTGGTGACATGACCCATGTATGTGAGCATTGCGAAGCTTTGCATTTTGTAGCAGAGATACCTTCTGATAACAACTTTACGCTCTGCTGTCAGAAGGGTAAAGTCCATGTACCCATACTACAATATCCTGATGTCTTTACACGTTTGCTGAAAGGGCAAAGTGAATTTAGCAAAAATTTCATGGATAATATTCGAAGTATTAACAGTTCCTTTGCTTTTGCCTCCATGGGTGCAAATATTTCACCACCTCCTGGATATGGCCCATACTGTTTCCGCATACATGGCCAGATCTATCATAGAACTGGAACACTACATCCCTCAGATGACCAGCAACGCACATTTGCCCAACTTTACATTCTCGATACCACTACCGCAAACGAACAACGCTTACGATGTAAAGAAAATCAAAAATGTCATCCTACATTGATGAACATTATTGCCCTTCAAATCCAAACTATTAATCCTTTTGTGGAAGCTTATCAAATGTTACGTGATGTGGAAGAACAAGAAAAAATTAAATCTCTACAAAACGGAACTGTCATGCCAAACATCACTATGGCTATTAAACAAGATCGTACTCAAGACCCTCGACGCTACAATAATCCCACTGTCAGTGAAGTAGCAGTCGTGTTTCAAAATGACAATGGTGAGCCACCTTTCAATAGAGACATATTAATTCATTTAAAACCTGATCCCCATAACCCTTTAGCTCCAAAAACACAACAAATTAGTATTCTCCATAGCAATTTGGATGCCCTCCTCTATCCAATATTTTTCCCTTATGGAGACCAAGGATGGCATGATGGACTCAAACAACAAGGCAAAAGTTCGAGGAGGATCACTCAACTCCAATACTATTGCTATATGTTATCTGTCAGAAATTACTTTAATCCACTCCTCAATGGTGGTAAGCTAACACAGCAATATTTAGTAGATGCTTATGTCAAAATCGAAGCTAATCGCCTACATTACATCCGCAAACACCAAAAAGATTTAAAAGTGGAGGATTACTGCCTCCTTCAAGAACATCTACTCAAAAAATCGGTTCAAAAGGGCATCCCTATTGGGAAAACCGTCATTTTACCATCTTCTTTTGAAGGCAGTCCAAGAAACATGCAGCAGCGCTACCAGGATGCTATGGCTATTGTTACAAAGTATGGTCGACCAGATCTATTTATCACCATGACATGTAATCCTAAGTGGAATGAGATTACTACACATTTAGAACCGTGGCAGCGTGTTGAACACAGACCAGACTTGGTTGCACGGGTCTTTAAAATTAAAATGGAATCCCTCTTAAAAGACATTAGCAGTGGATTATTAGGAAACGTCACTGCAATGGTCCATGTCATTGAATTTCAGAAGCGTGGTCTCCCACACGCTCATATTTTAATTATTCTTGACAGCCTGTCTAAATTACGGACTGAGGCGGACATAGACAATATAGTCTGGGCTGAAATACCTGATGAAACAATCTACCCTCAGCTCCATAACATTGTTCTTCAACACATGATTCATGGTCCCTGTGGAGAACACAATCCTAATTCTCCCTGTATGGATCTTGGAAAGTGTAGCAAAGGTTTCCCAAAACAAAACCAACCATATACCATCAAAGAAAAGGATGGCTATCCCACTTACCGCAGACCCATTGGCAAAACATATGAACACCATTCTAAGACGATTGACAATTCATAGGTAGTTCCATATAACCCATTTTTACTCACCAAATACAAGTGCCATATTAATGTAGAAATATGTGCTTCCATTCAAAGTGTAAAATATTTATTTAAATACGTTTACAAAGGACATGACAAAGCCAACCTTGAAATTTCCCAAAATAACATCCAACATGATGAAACACACCAATTTACGGATACCAGATATGTTAGTGCACCTGAGGCTGCATGGCGGATATTTGCTTTTCCTATGCATAAACAATCTCATGCCATCATTCGCCTAGCCGTACATCTGCCTAATTCTCAGCCACTCTATTTTCATGAGAATGACTCTGCAGACAACATCCATCAAAAGCTCAATTCCAATTCTACACTTATGGCGTATTTCAACCTTAATAAGATCGACCACAATGCACATAACTATTTCTACCGCGAAATTCCAGAACACTACGTTTGGAAACAAGGCACATGGGAACAAAGAAAACAAGGGGGTCTCACAGTTATTGGAAGAATGTATACTGTTAGTGTGAAAGACCAAGAACGCTATTATTTACGTTTGTTGTTACTGCATGTAAAAGCTGCTACCAGTTTTGACAGCATTAAAACCGTCAATGGAGTTATGCATGAAACCTTTAAGGATGCTGCGTTAGCACTTGGATTATTATTCGATGATAGCATCTGGAGACATACTTTAACAGATGCTTGCATTCTTAACATGCCTTCCCAACTTAGAGACATGTTTGCTTATATCTGTATTTTTGGCCCCCCCAGTAATCCACTTGAATTGTGGAATGAATTTAAGGACCATTTTTTACAAGACTATTGTCATACATACCACAGCAACACTGAAGAGTGTATCGATTGTGAAGGATATGCTATGAAAGATGTCCAAGATGTCCTCATAGTCCATGGAAAAACTTTTGCTGATTATAATTTACCACGCCCAGCAAAAAATATTAAACAACTCCTTAAACAATATGATAAGGATTATGAGTTAAAAAAAGCTGCAGAGATGAAAGAAACTCTTAATCAGAAGCAACTTTTTGCCTATGATGTTATTACTGAAGCTTTACAAAATAGCAGTTTAATACCAAAGTGCTTTTTTCTCGATGGACCTGGTGGCAGTGGAAAGACCTACCTATACCATCTACTTACACATCATTTAAGAGGACAAGGAGAAATTGTGTCACCTGCAGCAACTACAGAATAGCATCTAACTTGATACAAGGAGGCCGAACAATCCACTCTCTATATGGCATACCTATTCCGATCAACGAAACATCTGTTTCCAGGATTAAAAACGATACAAATGCAGGAAAACATTTACAGAGTACAAAACTTTTTATTATTGATGAGTGCACTATGGTCCAAAAACATGCATTGAATGTGATAGATAGACTTCTACGTGACATCATGACAACAAATGTTGCTGAATAAAATAAAACACCATTTGGAGGTAAAGTTATTGTTCTTGGAGGAGACTTCAGACAATGTCTTCCCGTCATCGCTCATGGAACAAGAATAGACATTGTAGATTCCTGCATTAAATATTCAGAACATTGGCAACATTTTACCAGACTACCGATAATTAACAACATGCGCTCCACTGATCCTGAATACAGCACTTCGTTGCTTAAACTTGGAAATGGTGAGCTGTCTAATGAACATAACCTTGGAGAGGATGTCATTGAAATTCCTCCAGACATGCTTTGCACTGGCTCTATAGTTACCGAGATCTTTGGAGACCATATTTGCATTGATGTTAATGACCAACAAAGCCTCGACACTGCTGCATCACATGCTATACTATGTCCGAAAAATGATGACGTCGATTTTCTGAACTGTAAAGTAATGGATCGCATTAGTGGTGATTATACTGTATATACAAGTGATGATTCTGCCGATGCTGATGAGGCAGAGGAATGTGAAAACTACCCAGTTGAATTTTTAAACTCTCTGACACCATCAGGAATGCCATCACATCTCTTAAAACTTAAAATTGGCACCATTGTGATGCTATTAAGAAACCTAAACACCAAGAAAGGTCTCTGCAATGGCACTCGCCTCATTGTCATTGCCTTACTCCGCAACATCATACAGGCTAAAGTGATTACTGGCTCAGCTGAAGGAGGCATTGTGTTTATTCCACGCATCGATTTGTGTCCTTCAGAAACTGGGTTACCTTTTAAATTAAAACGTCGACAGTTTCCTCTAAAACCTGCTTTTGCTATGACCATTAACAAATCCCAAGGACAGACCCTCAATCGAGTTGGAATTTTTTTGCCCGAACCTGTATTTGCCCATGGACAATTGTATGTTGCATTCTCCCGAGTAAAGCAACGCAGCAACGTTAGGGTCAAAGTGGTGGATACACCACTTCAAGGACAATTGCTACCTAATAGCTCAAAAATCTTCACTAGAAATGTCGTTTACAAAAATGTCTTACTTTAAACTATTTAAGTTGGTCCTGGAATTGATAGATATATAGATATATAAATAATAGTTACATTCTAAATAGATATAGATAATAGACTTCTAAGACTTCTATACATAGCTTGATATATGTTATATATATAAATATTTTAAGCAGATAGATATATCTTACACTAATTATCTCTTTCACATATATGTCATAGACATATTTAAATCCATAAAAATATACATAGGTATAGGTATATATAGATTAAAAAAAAAAGGCAAAAACAAAAAAAATTTAGGCAAACATACGTAGATTTCAACTACATAGCTAACACATACCTACATAACTTAGGTAATAATTATTAATTTTTTATTTATTAATAGAGTACTATTATTTCAATAGCACTTTACATACATCAGTAATACTGTCCTTCTTGAGGCTCACTATGTAAATATCTTATCCACATAAAAACATAGGTGTGATACATCTATCTACTATAATAAATGCGCTAAGCAGCTTCCGGGTTGTAACAACTTCCGTCCAGTTGTAACTGGTGATGTCACAGCACACCTCTTGCCATGTTAACCCTCAACACACCACTCCTCCTCAACACACACTCCTGTCACCTTTCACTATCTCCACTAACGTCCAGTCGCAGGATTTTAGAATACTCAAGATGGCGTGGCCGCAAGAACATGTCGCCGGCGTGGACAACGTCGGGATTTAGGATGGCGCCGGTGGAAGAAGATGTCGGGGATCGTGGAGCAGCGATGATGACGGTGTGAGTATGAGAGACGGAGTGAGAGAAAGGGTCGTATGTGGAGTGAAAGAGTGAGTGGAGATGGTGAAAGGTGAGAGGAGTGTGTGTTGAGGCGGTGTGGTGTGTTCAGGAGGAGTGTGTGTTGAGGGTTCACATGGCAAGAGATGTGTCACTATCCTCCCGATGCGATAGCATCGGGCCTTAATCTACTATAATAAATGCGCTAAGCAGCTTCCAGGTTGTAACAACTTCCGTCCAGTTGTAACTGGTGACGTCACAGCACACCTCTTGCCATGTTAACCCTCAACACACCACTCCTCAACACACACTCCTCTCACCTTTCACTATCTCCACTAATGTCCACTCGCAGGATTTGAGAATACTCAAGATGGCGTGGCCGCAAGAACATGTCGCCGGCGTGGACAACGTCGGGATCAAGGATGGCGCCGGTGGAAGAAGATGTCAGGGAACGTGGAGCAGCGATGATGACGGTGTGAGTATGAGAGACGGAGTGAGAGAAAGGGTCGTATGTGGAGTGAAAGAGTGAGTGGACGTGAGTGGAGATGGTGAAAGGTGAGAGGAGTGTGTGTTGAGGCGGTGTGGTGTGTTCAGGAGGAGTGTGTGTTGAGGGTTCACATGGCAAGAGGTGTGTCACTATCCTCCCGATGCGATAGCATCGGGCCTTAATCTACTATAATAAATGCGCTAATCAGCTTCCAGGTTGTAACAACTTCTGTCCAGTTGTAACTGGTGACGTCACAGCACACCTCTTGCCATGTTAACCCTCAACACACCACTCCTCAACATACACTCCTCTCACCTTTCACTATCTCCACTAATGTCCACTCGCAGGATTTCAGAATACTCAAGATGGCATGGCCGCAAGAACATGTCGCCGGCGTGGACAATGTCGGGATCCAGGATGGCGCCGGCGGAAGAAGATGTCGGGGATCGTGGAGCAGCGACGATGACGGTGTGAGTATGAGAGACGAAATGAGAGAAAGGGTCGTATGTGGAGTGAAAGAGTGAGTGGACGTGAGTGGAGATGGTGAAAGGTGAGAGGAGTGTGTGTTGAGGCGGTGTGGTGTGTTGAGGAGGTGTGTGTGTATTGAGGGTTAACATGGCAAGAGGTGTGTCACTATCCTCTCGATGCGATAGCATCGGGCCTTAATCTACTATAATAAATGCGCTAAGCAGCTTCCGGGTTGTAACAACTTCCGTCCAGTTGTAACTGGTGACGTCACAGCACACCTCTTGCCATGTTAACCCTCAACACACCACTCCTCAACACACACTCCTCTCACCTTTCACTATCTCCACTAATGTCCACTCGCAGGATTTCAGAATACTCAAGATGGCATGGCCGCAAGAACATGTCGCCGGCGTGGACAATGTCGGGATCCAGGATGGCGCCGGCGGAATAAAATGTCGGGGATCGTGGAGCAGCGACGATGACGGTGTGAGTATGAGAGACGGAGTGAGAGAAAGGGTCGTATGTGGAGTGAAAGAGTGAGTGGACGTGAGTGGAGATGGTGAAAGGTGAGAGGAGTGTGTGTTGAGGCGGTGTGGTGTGTTCAGGAGGTGTGTGTGTATTGAGGGTTAACATGGCAAGAGGTGTGTCACTATCCTCTCGATGCGATAGCATCGGGCCTTAATCTACTATAATAAATGCGCTAAGCAGCTTCCGGGTTGTAACAACTTCCGTCCAGTTGTAACTGGTGACGTCACAGCACACCTCTTGCCATGTTAACCCTCAACACACCACTCCTCAACACACACTCCTCTCACCTTTCACTATCTCCACTAATGTCCACTCGCAGGATTTCAGAATACTCAAGATGGCATGGCCGCAAGAACATGTCGCCGGCGTGGACAACGTCGGGATCCAGGATGGCGCCGGCGGAAGAAGATGTCGGGGATCATGGAGCAGCGATGATGACAGTGTGAATATGAGAGATGGAGTGAGAGAAAGGGTCGTATGTGGAGTGAAAGAGTGAGTGGATGAGAGTGGAGATGGTGAAAGGTGAGAGGAGTGTATGTTGAGGAGGTGTGTGTGTGTATTGAGGGTTATCATGGCAAGAGGTGTGTCACTATCCTCTCGATGCGATAGCATCGGGCCTTAATCTAGTTTGCATAATAATTTGGAACACAGTGTAGAATGTCCCTCTCTGTGGCCATCATCTATATATACAGTTGTGGCCAAAAGTATTGACACCCCTGCAATTTTGTCAGATAATACTCAGTTTCTTCCTGAAAATGATTGCAAACACAAATTCTTTGTTATTATCTTCATTTAATTTGTCTTAAATGAAAAAACACAAAAAGAATTGTCCTAAAGCCAAATTGGATATAATTCAACACCAAACATAAAAAAGAGGGTGGACAAAAGTATTGGCACTGTTCGAAAAATCATGTGATGCTTCTCTAATTTGTGTAATTAACAGCACCTGTAACTTACCTGTGGCACCTAACAGGTGTTGGCAATAACTAAATCACACTTGCAGCCAGTTGACATGGATTAAAGTTGACTCAACCTGTGTCCTTGTGTGTACCACATTGAGCATGGAGAAAAGAAAGAAGACCAAAGAACTGTCTGAGGACTTAAGAAACCAAATTGTGAGGAAGCATGAGCAATCTCAAGGCTACAAGTCCATCTCCAAAGACCTGAATGTTCCTGTGTCTACCGTGCGCAGTGTCATCAAGAAGTTTAAAGCCCATGGCACTGGGGCTAACCTCCCTTGATGTGGACGGAAAAGAAAAATTGACAAGAGATTTCAACGCAAGATTGTGCGATTTTGGATAAAGAACCTCGACTAACATCCAAACAAGTTCAAGCTGCCCTGCAGTCCGAGGGTACAACAGTGTCAACCCGTACTATCCGTCGGCGTCTGAATGAAAAGGGACTGTATGGTAGGAGACCCAGGAAGACCCCACTTCTTACCCCGAGACATAAAAAAGCCAGGCTGGAGTTTGCCAAAACTTACCTGAAAAAGCCTAAAACATTTTGGAAGAATGTTCTCAGATGAGACAAAAGTAGAGCTTTTTGGGCAAAGGCATCAACATAGAGTTTATAGGAGAAAAAAAGAGGCATTCAAAGAAAAGAACACGGTCCCTACAGTCAAACATGGCGGAGGTTCCCTGATGTTTTGGGGTTGCTTTGCTGCCTCTGGCACTGGACTGCTTGACCGTGTGCATGGCATTATGAAGTCTGAAGACTACCAACAAATTTTGCAGCATAATGTAGGGCCCAGTGTGAGAAAGCTGGGTCTCTCTCAGAGGTCATGGGTCTTCCAGCAGGACAATGACCCAAAACACACTTCAAAAAGCACTACAAAATGGTTTGAGAGAAAGCACTGGAGACTTCTAAGGTGGCCAGCAATGAGTCCAGACCTGAATCCCATAGAACACCTGTGGAGAGATCTAAAAATGGCAGTTTGGAGAAGGCACCCTTCTAATATCAGGGACCTGGAGCAGTTTGCCAAAGAAGAATGGTCTAAAATTCTAGCAGAGCATTGTAAGAAACTCATTGATGGTTACCGGAAGCGGTTGGTCGCAGTTATTTTGGCTAAATGTTGTGCAACCAAGTATTAGGCTGAGGGTGCCAATACTTTTGTCTGGCCCATTTTTGGAGTTTTGTGTGAAATGATCAATGTTTTGCTTTTTGCTTCATTCTCTTTTGTGTTTTTTCATTTAAGACAAATTAAATGAAGATAATACCAAAGAATTTGTGATTGCAATCATTTTCAGGGAGAAACTGAGTATTATCTAACAAAATTCCAGCGGTGTCAATACTTTTGGCCACAACTGTATAATTGCCTTAAATTGTCTGTCATCCACTTCCGTCTGGATGTCCCCGAATCCCACAATCCACCACACCGCACCGGAAGTACGCCGACCGCCATATTGAAATACCCATGTGATGGGTATTCCAATATGGCACCCGCTGGTGGTACCAGGCCCTTCCACAGTACCAACAGCGGGACACCGTCGGGTCCCCCCGCCGCTGCTGGACCCCCCCCCCACCGGACCCGCCGCTGCCTGCCCACCCACCTCCATCACAGCCAGCAGGAAAGACCGTGGTTTGCGGCCTGTGCTGGAGATGGGGTGCGGGCGCCCTCTGGTGGCGCCGCACCCCATCTTCAGCACAGGCCGCGGTCTTTCCTGCCGGCTGGCCGCTGCCAGGACCCCCACCACCGCCGCTGGACCCCCCGCCGGACCCGCCGCTGCCTGCCCACCACGTACATACACACACACGCACGTACACACACACACACACACACACGTACTCGCATATACACACACACACGTAATCATCTCCAGCACAGGCCGCAAACCAACCTCTTTCCTGCCGGCTGTGACTGCACGGAGGTAGGTGGGCAGGCAGCTGCGGGACACACACACACCCGTACGTACATGCGCACACACACACACTTCCTTCCTGATGTGATAGCATCGGGCACACATCTAGTATGTTATAATGTCCACCTTTATGGCCCACACACATTAGACTGTCCTTCTCTGTGGCCATCATACAGTATAATGTCCTCCCTCTGTAGTACTCCTAAAATGGCAATTTAAATATATATATAAAAAAAAAAAAAAAAAAACACTTTCACTTACCTGTCCCTGCTGATAAGGCCTGTTTCACACTTCAGTTTTTCACCATCAGTCAAAATCCGCCAAAATTTGAAAATGGCGGATCTGCTTTTACTGTGTCGGATCCGCCATTTTTTCTCATAGAGATACATTAGTGGCGGATTTTGGCGGATGGTCGTCCGTTACGTCCGCTATTTGGCGGATCCGCCAGATCCCTGGTGGATTCTGCCTGAGGCGAACGGACTTTGCAACATTTTTTGGCGCCGTTAAATTGGCGGGAGACGGCGGATCCGCCGTCGTCCGCTATGTGGTAGAATGGGCGCCTATGGGCGGCGGATCCGCCGAGTTCTGCGATTTTGCGGAATCCACCGGCGGAATCCGCTAAATCGCACTGAGCATGGTCAGAATAAAAGATACTTTTCCAGACAGTCCCAAAACTATATAAGGTGGGCTAATTAATCATTGGGCCCAGACATCCGGCACCAGCCAGACTGATAAGAAGGAGAGAGAGACAGAGCCAGCCAGCTATAAAACTTAAGAAGGAGACAGACAGAGCCAGCCAGCTATAAAACCTGCCATATCTGCCCAGCTGCAAGACCCCCAGCTGCAAGACCCCTGGAGCAAGAGGCCTGCCAGCACCAAGCCAGGACGGAGAGGCCTGCTACCAAAGCCTGCAATTGTGTGAGTATTAAACTATTTGTGTGGGGCATGTCTGTGTGTCTGTGGCTTGTCTGCCTGTGTGTGTGGCCTGTCTGTGTGTGTGGCATGAGTGTTTGTGTGTGTGTGTCGTCTACCTTCCTGCATGTATGTTTGTGGCCTCCTAGTGTTGCATGTCTGTGTGTGTTTATTTTTATTATGCTTTTTTTTTTTTTCATACTTTGTTTTTCTGTTGCATGTGTACTGAATTTTATTTTCATAGTACTGTAATTTTATTTCCATATTTGCAATTGTGCTAAACTATTTGTGTGGGGCATGTCTGCCTGTGTGTGTGGCTTGCGTGTTTGTGTGTGTGGTTTTTTTTTCATACTTTAATTGTTTTTCTGCTGCATGTTTAGTGAAATTTTATTTTCATATTTGCAATTGTGCTGTGATTGTGTTGTGTATTGTATGTGGTGCTTCTGTTGTATATCACTGTTTTATTTATTTTTCATTTATTGTGGTATTTAAAATAAAGAGAAGAGTAGCTCCTACTTGTGAAAAAAAAATGAAGAAAAAAAATTAATAAAAACGGTTTATAAAAACTGTCCGTAGTATTATTTAAAAACCAGGTAAAATTAAGTATGGGCATACGTGCAAAAAAGGTAACATTAAGTGTTGGTTTTTGGTATACAAGTGTGTTATACTCTGAAGTGAGATTTTCAGGGAATTTACACATGAAAACACTTGATTATACTCTCGGTGAGAGTTTTGGGGAATTTACACACATGAAAACACTTGGGTATACTCTCAGTGAGAGTTTTGGGGAATTTACACACATGAAACATGGATTTTTGTGAGTACTCACCGTAAAATCCTTTTCTCCGAGACGCTCATTGGGGGACACAGATACTGTGGGTGTATGCTTCTGCCGCTAGGAGGCCGACACTAAGTGAAAAAAAGAGGTTAGCTCCTCCGCAGTATACACCCTCGCCCCTATTGCGGGGGAAATCAGTTTGGTGCCAAAGCAGTAGGAGGACAACAAATCAGCCTTAATACAGGTACAACATGTCCAAAGGAAAACACCACCCTTATATCAAATAAGTAAACACATTCATTTATACAAGAGCCAACTGGCTAATAGGGTGGGTGCTGTGTCCCCCAATGAGCGTCTCGGAGAAAAGGATTTTACGGTGAGTACTCACAAAAATCCATGTTTCTCCTTCGCCTCATTGGGGGACACAGATACTGTGGGACGTCCTAAAGCAGTCCCTGGGTGGGAGATTGACTCACCGATCCAAGCTACATGCACCTCCTGTTTAAAGATGCGTCACTGTTGCTTGGAGAATCCTTCTACCCAGGCTTGCATCCGCCGAGGCCTGAGCATGGATATTATGTTTGGCAAATATGTGCAGGCTGGACCAGGTTGCTGCCTTGCAACCCTGTTCCGTCGAAGCCTGATGCTGAAGCGCCCAAGAGGAGCCCACCGCCCGGGTAGAGTGCGCTCTGATCCCTGCTGGAATCGGCGTGCCTCTTGGAGTAGGACTCTTTCAGTAGGACTCCTGAATAGTCAAACGAATCCATCTGGCTATGGTCGACTTTGAGGCAGCGAGTCCCTTCCTGCGTTCTTCAGAGAGCACGAACATCGTGTCCGTCTGAGGAAAGGGTGCCGTCGGCGACACGTACCTCCGGAGGGCTCTTACCAGGTCTAACGTGTGAAGAGCCTTCTTCCACATGGTGCACCGGTGCTGGACAAAATGAAGGCAAAACAACATCTTCATTGATGTGAAAAAGAGGACACGACCTTCGGCAGAAGAGGGGCTGGTCTGAGGACCACCTTATACCCATGGAAAGTGAGGAACGGAGCTCGGCAGGATAGAGCCGCCAGCTCTGAAACCCGCCTGATGGAAGTGATGGCCACTAAGGGAACAACTTTCCAGGAAAGGTACCTCAAAGCGATATCCTGAAGCAGTTCCAATGGAGCTTCCTGCAGAACACTTAGGACCATGTTAAGAACCCAGGCGTCCATCGGCGCCATATAGGGAGGTATCAAGTGGGACACTCCCATGATGAAAAGTTATCACCTGCAAATTGGTAGCAACCCTGCACTGGAACAGGACGGATAAGGCCGACATTTGTCTCCTGCGGAAACCTGGGGCAAAGCCCGAGTCTAATGCTCTACCGACTGAGCTATCCGGGCTCTCTGAGCCCGACTGGAGAAAGACCAAGATGCTGGAGATCGAGAATCTTAGCGGAGAAACACTGCGGCCTCGACATCAAGCAAAGAACAGCTTTCAGGTGTGGTGGTAAATTCATGCTGAAGCAGGCCTCCGGGCGCTAATCGTTGTAGCGACCACCTTGCTCCCGAACCCTGCCTGGGTTAGAATCCAAGATTCAACGGCCCTGCCGTCAAACACAGGGTCCCTGAGTTCGGGTGGCAAATTAGCCCTTGAGACGGTAGATCTGGGCACTCTAGCAGGCGCCCAGGAACATCGGCGAGCACCTGCCTTAGATCTGCGTACCACGCTCGACGGGGGCCAGCAGAATCGCCGGCCCCCCTTCCGTCTTGATCCCTTTGCTGACTCTCGGGAGTAGTGGCAGT
This sequence comes from Dendrobates tinctorius, assembly GCF_039654945.1. Taxonomy (NCBI): domain Eukaryota; kingdom Metazoa; phylum Chordata; class Amphibia; order Anura; family Dendrobatidae; genus Dendrobates; species Dendrobates tinctorius. The sequence continues at coordinate 19,066 of NW_027361713.1, read as the reverse complement.
GGGGGAAATAGATATGGGAGGTGAAACTGGTTCCATGGCAGAACCAACGCGTCCACCGCGAATGCCTGCGGGTCCCTGGCCCGAGCGACATATGTGGGCACCTTGGCATTCACTCTAGAAGCAGTCAGGTCCACATCCGGAGCTCCCCACAGTTGACAAATCTGTTGAAGAACTTCGGGATGTAGAGACCACTCTCCGGATGCAAGACCCTGCCGGCTGAGGAAGTCTGCCGCCCAATTTTCCACGCCCGGGATGTGGACAGCCGAAATCACCGAGTGGTTTGCTTCGGCCCACTGTAGAACGTGCTCCACCTCGCGCATGGTTCTGCTGCGGGTGCCCCCCTGACAAATTATGTAAACCACCGCCGTGGCGATGTCCGATGGAATCCAGACGGGGCGGCCTGCTAGAAAGTGATGAAACTTCTGCAGAGCCAGCCGAATTGCTCGTATCCCCAATAAGTTGATCGGGAGGCATGCCTCCTGTGGCGACCACCGTTTCTGGGTTGTGTGGTGGCGAAACACCGCTCCCCAACCGAGGAGACTGATATCGATTGTCATTATCAGCCCATGACATGGGGGGAAAGGTTTCCCCTAGGCCAGAGAGGAACTGGTTATCCACCATCCGAGCAACTGCCGGACTTCAGAGGACAGTTTGCACCGCCGATCGAGCGTGAAAGGATTCTTGTCCCAGGCTGACACAAGGCGTGCTGCAGGGGGTGAAGGATGGAACTGGACGAAAGGTATCGCTTCGATTGCTGCCACCATTTTCCCTAGGATCCTTATCGCGGATCGGATGGTATGAGGGACTGGTTGGCGTAGTGTCCGGACTCCCTGCCGGAGACTAGCGCCCTTTCCTGAGGGAGAATTATCAACCTTCAGCAAGTGTCGAAGATCATTCCTAGGAAGGAGATCCTCTGAGCTGGCACAAGGGATGATTTCTTTGCATTGACCAACCATCTAAGCGGCAAGAGTATCTAGCGTGATGTTGACACCTTCCTCACATGCCCGTATTGACGGGCCCTTGACCAAGAGGTCGTCCACATAAGGCAAGACGACTATGCCTCAAGAATGCAGTGTGGCCCTGACAATTGCCATAACTTTTGTAAACACTCTGGGAGCCGTGGCTAGCCAGAAGGGTAGCGCTACGAACTGAAAATGCTGAACGCTGATGGCGAAGCGTAGCCGCCTCTGATGAGGAGGAAAAAATGGGAATATGCAGAAATGCGTCCTGGCTGTCAATTGAGGCCAAGTATTCTCACTGCTCCATGACCGCTATGACTGAACGGAGGCTCCATCCGGAAATGTCTGATCCTGATGAATTTGTTCAGAAGCTTTAGGTCCAAAAACAGGCCTGACAGACCCATCCTTTTTGGGAACCGCAAAAAGGTTGGAATAAAACCCCCGAGCTCTTCCGTGTTCCGGCACTGGAACAATGACTCCGTTGTGCAGGAGCGACTTGATGGCTCCCAATAGAGCCCTTACCTGGGTATCCACCGTGGGAAGACGGGAAAGAAAAAAAACATCTTGGAGGGTATCTGACAAATTCTATTTTGTAACCTGAGGACATTAATTCTTTTACCCATGCGTCGTGAGCGATGTTGGCCCAGACGTGGTGAAAACAGAGTAGGCGGCCGCCCACTTTGCTGGTGTCATCTGGTTAAGACCTCGAGTCATTTGGCCGATGATCCTTAGGATCTGGGTCCCCTCGATCTGGCCTGTTGAGCACGCATTCTCCCCAATGGGTTGGTGCTATATGACCTGCCGCTCCCTATCCTGATTGTAGCGGCCTGAGGTGGCGGAATTGGGCCCCGTAGTCCACCCGGAGTCTTTTAACGCATGACCCCGGACCGGTCTCCTATTCAGGTCCCGGACCAGGCTCAGGCTGTGTAGCGGCCACCACCTGACCAATGCCGTCACGCCCGGCCTAGAATGGCCGGTGGCACTGCGAAAGGCCCAAAAACGTGCCTGAACCGGGTGACGAAAAAACGATTTAACCGTCTGTTGAGGGACAAACCCGCTCTTTCCTCCTGTGGAGTCGGAGATAAGTTGATCCAAAAATAGGCGGCCGCACTGATAAGACAGGGAAGTCAAGGACTTCTTGGAAGTAGAATTGGCCCGTCATGTCCTCAACCATAGGGCTCTTCAGATAGAGATTGCATTAGCGGCAGCAATGCAACTGGCCGCATCCAAAGACGCATTCAATACATAATCTCTGGCTATCGTCATCTGACATGTGACCTCCGAGATCTCTGCAGGTAGATCCTGCTCCTGCGCGACCTTGTTTAATGTTTCTGACTATGATATCATAGCCTTGGCTACCCAAGTTGCTGCGAACGAGGGAGCGAGTGCAGACCCTGACGCCTCATATACTGAACGAGCTAGGCTCTCAATAAGGCAGTCCGTGGGATCTTTAATTGAGGAAACCCTAGGGACAGATAACAGGGTCTTTAGTGGCCAGGCGTGAAAGCGGAGGATCCACTATCGGGGATTCCATCCATTGTTTACGGAGGTCCGGAGCAAACGGATAACGCGTTTCGAGTGCCCTTTAACCCGAGAAAAATGCTGTTTTGGACGTTCTCTGTGCCGCTGCACTATGTCCTCAAACTCAGGGTGAGAGGAAAAAATTCTGTGCAGCTGCTTCACTCGTTTACATGCCACTTTATGCCCCGTAGCTGCTGCGGTATCATCCTCAATCCCCAGGGTCTGATTGATGGCTTCTATGAAGCTGTCCACTATTTCACGTGACTCTGGAGTGTCCAGGTCAATGGGCTCGTCTGAGTCGCAATCTGAGGTCTGCTCGCTATCAACCACTGGTGACACGGAGCGAGAAGCAGATCTTACGGATGCCGAAGACACCGGATGGACTGGGCGACACCGTGTGGATTCGTTTCCCCCGAGTCTGCCTGGAGTGAGGGCAGCCCCTGCAGGCCGGAGGCTCCTGTGAGGTGGAGGTTCCCTCTAAAGGCGGCGAGACACTGTCCCTGCCACTATCTGGGGCTTGAAGGGATTCTATTGCTCTCGCAAGCGACGCCATGTACTGTGACAGTGATCGGGCCCACTCCGGGGGATTTGACACATTGGTCGCGGTCGCAGGGGAGGGCTCTTGGGCGCGTTTGGATTCGCAGGCTTCGCATAAATGCTTGCTCTGCGCCCGCGGAAACGCAGCCCGACAAGAGATGCATGCCGCGTAAAAGAACGTGTGCGTCTTTGCTTTTTTCGGACATGCTGCATCTGTCCGCTGCTGGGGATATGGGGAAGAGGTAGCCCCTCGTTTTTCCCTATAACGTGGCCTCTTGGGAAGCACTTACCCCAGTCCTGCACCCCCCCGACCTCGATGCTTCCTTTAAATCGCACGCCGACATCTGTAGCGCGCACCAACCTGTAAAATCGCTCTAGGGGCGGTACTCCCACTTTGCGTCCTAGCCCGTGCTCCGAAGCTGGGGCCTCGATTTTTACCGCCGCCGACTTTGAGGCATCGAGTCCCTTCCTGAGTGCGGGGCGGGCTGCCGGAAGTGACACGCGGCCCCGAGGGCGGAACTTCCGGCCGCGGCCTCAATTTTTCCCCTACCCGACCAGGGGGGGGGCGTGGTACCAAAAGTGCCGCTACTGACCGGCGCAGCGTTCCTGTCCTGACGGATCCAGCCCCTCTCTTGCATGGCTAGAGGACGCCGCGAGGCGCTGCGGCTGTGGGCTCCAGCCCGAAATCTTCGCAGGAACCCTCCCCGACCCTCTCCTCACCGATGATCCTCTTCAGCCTGAGCGCAGGTATGTGAAGGGGTCTTTGATAAAAAAATAGGACGGTGCAGGCACCCTAGCTCCATCTAACCCCTTCAGGGGGTGAGGAGAGGGACCGTCCGCCACCTTGCAGCACCGCCGTCTAGCGTTGGTGGAGCAGTGGGGGCCGCACAGACTTGTCTTGTGCCTCTGTGCAAGCCCATGGTTTCAATACCTAGGGGTGGACAGGGCTAAGTCTGGAATAATGTCCCACGTCGCGGGAAAGGATACGTGGAGGGATACTCGCACGTGCTCGCCCGCTGATGGTTTGGGGAAATCGGATCCTTTCAATAGGATGTGTTGCCCCTGTCTCATCTTCATAAAATAACAAACAAAAATAGAAGTCTGGGGAAAAGTCCCAGATATGTCCCTCGGCGCGGGAAAGTATACGCGGAGACGATACTCAACGCATGTTCGCCCGTTGATGGTTTGGGGAGATCGGACCCTTTCACTAGGATCCGTCGCCCCTGTCTCATCTTCATAGTAAACTAGAAAAAAATAGTCTGGAGAGATCCAGACTGTGTGTGCCTCCATAGGACACTAAGCAAAAAACTGATTTCCGCCCGCAATAGGGGCGAGGGTGTATACTGCGGAGGAGGAGCTAACCTCATTTTTTCACTTAGTGTCAGCCTCCTAGCGGCAGAAGCATACACCCACAGTATCTGTGTCCCCCAATGAGGCGAAGGAGAAAACACTTGGGTATACTCTCGGTGAGAGATTGTAAGGGAATTTACACACATGAAAACACTTGGGTATACTCTCGGTGAGAGTTTTGGGGAATTTACACACATGAAAACACTTGGGTTTACTCTCGGTGAGAGTTTTGGGGAATTTACACACATGAAAACACTTGGGTATACTCTCGGTGAGAGTTTTGGGGGAATTTACACACATGAAACACTTGGGTATACTCTCGGTGAGACTTTTGGGGAATTTACACACATGAAAACACTTGGGTATACTCTCGGTGAGACTTTTGGGGAATTTACACATGAAAACAATTGGTATACTGTCAGTGAGAGATTGTAAGGGAATTTACACACATGCAAACACTAAAAGTGTGGGTATACTCAGGAATTACACACATGCAATCACAGTGTGGTTACACTCTCAGTGAGAGATTTTCAGGGAATTTACACACATTAATACCAATGAAGATTTTTTTTATGTTATTAAAATTATCTTTATACTTTCAGATCCGTTCAGGTAGCAACGCCAGCATACCTGCAGCAGAAACCCGCTAAGGCCTGTTTCACACTTCCGTTTTTGACCATCAGTCAAAATCCGCCGTTTTTGCAAAAAAAACGGATCCGCCATTTTTTAGGCGGATCCGTTTTTTTCCCCATTGACTTGCATTACCGGCGGATCTTGACGGATGGCCATCCGTTGGATCCGTTTTTTTGCGGATCCGTCAATTTTTTTGCGTCCGCCGAGATGCCTGGACGGACCATGTAACGCTTTTTGTACTGCAGGATCCGCATTTTTATAGAGCGCATGCCCGGAGGAATGAAGTCAGGAGGAAATTTAACCCTGAAATCATTTCTGGCGGACAGAGAAAAAAAAATTCTCTCTCTCTCCTTCCCGGGCAGCGGTTCCTTGAAAATTCTTCATTCGCGTATCCGTCAAAAAACGGATCCGGTGGCATCCATTCACATCAGTTAGGAACGGATCCGCTTTCCGCCTTTTTGGCGGATTTTAACTGACACAAAAAACTGAAGTGTGAAACAGGCCTAAGCCACTGCAACAGAAGTCAGCAACCACATCTATTTTCCCTGTAAGTATATTGACCTGAAAGCTTTTTCTGATCCTTTGTATAGTAGCTTTACAAGTGTCTTTTATACTTGCAGATCCGTTCAGGAAGCAATGTCAGCAAACCCGCAGCAGAAACCCGCGAGCTAGGCCGCAGCAACAGAAGTCAGCAACCACATCTATTTTCCCTGTAAGTATATTGACCTGAAAGCTTTTTCTGATCCTTTCTATAGCAGTTTTACAAGTGTCTTTTATACTTGCAGATCCATTCAGGAAGCAACACCAGCAAGGCCGCAGCAGAAACCCGCCAGCTAGGCCGCAGCAGTTTGGGAGAAATGTCTTCTTCTGGGAGCTCCCCCTCACAGCACCAGCAAATTGAGGTTATATAATTTTTTTTTTTTTTTAACTCTTATTTTACAGGTTTATTTTTTTAACAATATATGCATGTATTATGTATTCACAGGAACCTGAATCTGAGGAGCATCCAGGAGGAGACATGCAGGGTGGAGAGATGCAAGGAGGGAGCACGCAGAGTGTAAGTTAAGCAGATACAAAAACTCACATACATACATACATACATAATGCAACACCCAACACAAACATTCATTGCAGCACACACAATAACTACGCATCCATCCAACCCCAAAATATATATTTTTTTTTTTACAGTCTTCAGAATCCGGTGCCCGCACTAGAGCGACTCCAAGGACATCCCAGCGTCATCGAGGTGATGCCTCTGGTGGTCGGCGAACGGTAAGTAACCCTTTATTTTGGTGATTGATTAATGAACCTCATGTGTTTGAATGTAATAATTTTTTTTTTGTTTTGTTTTTTTTCTTCACAGGTTTCACAGCGTGCTCCCCACAGACATGTGGAAGAGGGTGTCGTAATAGATGTGGACACCCTCATTGAGGTTGTCCAACCACGGGAGCCGCTGTGGAACATGGCAAACCGCTACCATGCCGACCAACTAACCACCCGACGGCTCTGGGATGAGGTGTGTTCGGAGGTTGTAGAGAACTGGGAGGAGCTTGATGCGAGGGCCAGGGATTTTGTGCGTAAGTATTCCAATTTCAGTAACTTGTATTACAGCATGTGAAGTGTTGAATACTAACCCCTTTTTTTTTTTCCTTCACAGGTGACAGGGTTATCATACGGTGGCGCGGTCGCTCAGGGATCGCTTCAAGAGGGACTTCAACAAGGAGATGCAGGCCCCGAGTGGATCGGGAGGACGCAGGAGCACCCCGTATAAACATTACAGAGCCCTGTCGTTCCTCCGGTCAACGATGGTGAGCAGAAGGTAAATATATTACACACACCATTTCTGTAGTACAAATGTTTACATGTTTAACCTATTTTTTTTTCAGCAATGTTAAATGAAATATAAATATATTAATATATTTTTTTTCCCATTTTTTTAGCACCGTCTGTAGCACTCTGGAGCCTGCTTCTCAGTTGCCTCCCTCTGGAGTGATCCCTTCGGAGACCGCGACCGGTGACCATATCGAGGTATCCGACCCCTCTCTACCTTCCCTCTTGTCTCGTCCCTCTATCCCCTCCACCAGCACTGCAGCAGCAGGGCAGACTTCATCACATGAAGCTGCTGGTGGCAACTTACAGTACCCTTTACCCCACCCCTCTGACACTGCCGCAACATCTCGACCAACTTTTGGTTCTGGTCAGCAGCCTCTGAGATGTCAGGAAAGGATGACCTTGTCTGACTGTTTGAGTCTGAACTCATCCGTCCAGAATGGTTTCCACACTTATGGACAACAGTTAGCTTCTGGGTTGAACATGATCAATCAAAGTATCATGGAATTCAGAAGCTACATGGAACGGATGAATGCAGCGTCAAACCAGACGCCGAGACATTTTTTTTCAGTCAGTTGTCTGGCAAATGGAAGGTTTAAGTACTCACCAGCAGATGCATGTGATGCAAGCCTGTCACAATGCTCTAGTGGATGTACTCTCCGAGTCATCCCATTCTACCCATGCACCTATTCCATCACATCCTCCCTCTGTCCATCCTCCCTCTGTCCATCATTCCACCACCATCCATCCTCCTACCACTCCCTCTCCTTTCTCTAGTTCCCCATTCCATTCTTCCCAGTACCTTCCTTCCCCATTGCATTATACCCCAATGCCCTCACCATACCCACCCCCACACACACCTTCAATGTCTCCACAAACCTCCTCTGTACATCAACTCCCGTCCCATCCTCATGTTTTCAACCCCCCCTTCCACTTCTGATCCTCACCAACTCCCTTCCCAGTCCCCCCCCCCACGATGTGGTCAACCCTGTTAACCCCTCCAATGATATCTGCACCGAACAATATTGGCCTATGTAATGTGATATGTAATTTTATAATAAAAAAAAGTTCTCAAAAACAAAAATAACATTTTTATCAAAATTAATAAAAATTCTATATTTTTCAAAAAAAATATTGCAAAATAAACATGTTTCTGTTTTAAAAGATTTTTATTGTGTATTTTCCTTTTTTTCTTAAGTTCTTGGTAAAAGGTTGAAGTACACCGGTGGTGTACAGAATCAAATACACAACACATGGTAACATTTCAAAGTAACCCGGTGGTGTACAGATACAAATACACAACACATGGTAACATTTCAAAGTACACCGGTGGGGTACAGAAACAAATACACAACACTTGGTAAATTACACTGGTGGTATGCAGGTAATAAAACACAACACTGTTATTACACACAAATTGTGTAAAGGTATCAAAACTAAAAAAGGAAAAATTACTAAAGTTTTTCTTATCCAAAAAAGGAACCTTGGTAACAAAAAAAAAAAAAAAAAAAAAATTATACCTTGTCATCTTGCCACTCCACTCTTCCTTCTGGTGACAGAAAATAATCTGCAAATGTGTCCCTCATTCTTGCCACTGACCCAGTACTCCGAACAGTTGGCTGCTGATAATCCCACAAGGTGGTTTCAGAAAGATTTTCTTCCATGGAAACAGGTTCCCTTGAAAGTACAAAGTTGTGCAGGATAACACACGCCTTCACCACCTCATCCACAGTGTCAGTTTTCATTTTTATGGCCGTTAAAAGCACTCTCCATTTTGCAGTTAAAATCCCAAAAGCGCACTCCACCACTCTGCGCGCTCTGGTCAATCGATAGTTAAATATTTTTTTGCTGTGTGTCAATGCACGACTACCATATTGCTTGAGGTGTTTGGACAGCTGAAATGCGTCATCACCAACACACACAAATGGCATTGGTGGGCCTGTTGTTCCAGGGAGTGGTCTTGGAGGTGGGAAATCGAAATTGTCTCCATACAAACGACGGCCCATTGCGGACATCTTGAAGACCTGAGAATCATTTGAACGCCCATATGCACCAATGTCCATGGCAATAAATTTGCATTTTGCATCTGCAATGGCCATAAGTATAATTGAAAAGAATTTCTTGTAGTTGTAAAATTCTGAACCAGATCCAATGGGTTTCACAATCCTAATATGCTTCCCATCCACAGCACCAACGCAATTTGGAAACTGGCAGATTTGTTGAAAGTTGTCGGCAATCTCCAGCCACCTCTCCTGTGTTGGCTGTGGGATGTATTCCTCGTGTAGACAATCCCACAACGCCCGGCAGATCTGTAGGACAATTCCAGATATTGTTGAAATCCCAAGCTGGAACTGGTAATGGAGGGAGGTGAATGATTCTCCAGTTGCCAGGAATCTGGTAAAAAAAGTAAAATTAATACAAACTACAAGCCATAAAATAACAATAAAAGTCTGCAGAATCTGAAACCTTTTAAAAAATAGATAACTTACCGAAGGGTCACCATCAAACGCTCCGCCGGTGATACAGAAAACCGCATGTAGGTGTGCATTTTACAGATTTACGCTCCACCAATATCTCGAACAAGTCCTGCTTCATGCGCACATAATGTAGTTGAAGAACTTGTCTGGGTTATCCTTCAACTCCAGATGCAGTGTAGAAAACACGCCAAGGGTAAATCTCTGTGCATTTATCGGATGAATCCACTGCTGTCGTCTCTTCCTCAGACGCAGGATTCGCAGTCTTCTTTTCTCCCTCTGGAGAGCAATAATTGCCAACCGATTGCAGTGAAGATCAAATTCCACACAGAAGCTGTTAATACTTGCAATGACCCCTTCCATCTCTGCCACCACTCAAAAACCTTTCAAAGATATTGTTTTACAACACCATAGATATAGTTTTCCCTAGTTTCCAGTATCCAATCACATTTGGGAGCATTTTCCAAGAGCCAATCATATTTGGGAGCATCCCATTTTGGAGGTGTGGAAAAACAGATCTGTCAGAAAACGGAACCAACGGATGGAAAAAACGGATGCCAGCGGATGTAACGGATCCGTTTTTTTAAGGATCCGTACAAAAATCCGTATAGCGGATCCGTCAAAAAACGGATCCATACCATCAGCTGGCATCCGTTTTTACACATTTTTAGCAGAACCGCCATTTTCACTTTTTGGCGGATTTTGACTGATTTGAAAAAACTGAAGTGTGAAACAGGCCTAAGACAAACAGCTCTTTCATCCCCCTCCATTGCCTGTTGAAGTCAGCACAGTAATGTCATTGCACTGACCAGAAAAGCGAGACAGACGTCAGCTGCCACTGATAGGCCAATAGCCTGTAGAGGTATTTAGGGGCAGTGAGTCAGTGGCTCTCTGCTCTACAATAATGTTTAACTGAATGCGCATCTGAGGACGCACATCCATAAATAAAGTAGGCACTGGTGAGGTCTCCTCATGCCCAGGGCTGTGATCCTCACAACGCTGTCTGATACTCTGCGACTGGCCGCTGCCAACTGGCTCATGGCAGGAGAGGCCCTGTATAAAGGTGTCCAAATTTTCTTTCATTATTCCTGTTAGTTGCATTATTTAGCTTTTTATTGGTAAGCCAAGCTAGATTTTGGTATTATGTCCACAAAGTTTTTTCTGCAAGGCCTTAGACTTAAATGATATTTTCTGTCTGTAGCTGCCAGTGGGGATCTTGTAACATAACGTTTTATGCTTGAACTATATTGCATGCTGTGAGCTCCCTTTAGTGGCAAATGAATACTGACATAATTTGATTTTATTAGATGCAGGGGAATGGGAATGTAGGGAGCTCCAGTAGAGAGCCGAAAGGCACATTATAGATTTAAACCTTCCTAACAATTACAGTATTTTTCAGACTATAAGACGCACTTTTTTCCTTAAAAAATGTGGAGGAAAATGGGGGGGGGTGCGCCTCATAGTCCGGATGTACCGACTCTGGCAGTGGTGGGGGACTGGCATCGCCGGAGCAGTGGGTCACAGGAGGCAGGAGCTGGCTGCTGTGACTAACTCCTGTGTCCGCTGTTAAAGAGAAAGGAATATTCACTGCATTCCACGCCCATGTGTGTGGAGGGCAATGAATATTCATTTCTCTATAATAGCGTCTTGGTATGATTGGCCCCCAACTCCGGCCCGGTATGCAATGCTCCATCCTTATGATTTGCCCCAAACTCATCCTGGTATACATGGCGTCATCAGAAAACTTAAATAAAAACCAAAACAAACCATAACACCCTACCTTCCCGGTGCTTCCTTGCAGCATCTTGTTCCTGTGTCAGCAGCTGCTATATGTTTGTAAGCAGCGCAGGGACTTCATGGGCTGCTTGCAAGCCGAAGGGCAGCTGCCGGAATACTCACTGCTCTGCACGTCGGGACTGTGAGAGCAAAGAGCAGCGAGTATTCAATGCTGTTCAGTAGCACAGTGTCAGCCGCCAGCTTCCTGACTCAGAGACGTGAATATTCACATCTCTTAAGTAGCGGCACACGTGATCGCCCGGCGGCTGCAGGAAGCCAGCGACTGACACTGTGCGTTACTGGACAGCAATAAATAATTAATACTCACTGCTCTCTGCGCACACAGTCCCAGCGTGCATAGCAGTGAGTTTTCTGGCAGCTGGGCTCTGCCATGTGATGCTTACAAGTATAAAGTTGCTGGCATCTGAACAATATGCTGCGAGAGAGCGCCGGGAAGGTAAGCGTAATTTATTTATTTTTTAATATTTTCTGATGGGGCCCATGCATACCAGGACCGGTATGAGGGCCAAGCATACCAGAATAGGGATGGGGCCATACATACTAGGACGAGATGGGGGCCCTGCATACCAGCATAGGGATGAAGGCAATCATTCCTGCCAGGATAGGGATGAGGGGGCCATGCATACAAGGGTAGGGATGAGGGAGCCATGTGTATCAGGATGGGGATAAGGGGTTCCATATATACCAGGATAGTGAATATTAAGTACAGAATTGACCACATTTTTTGCATGCTTTTTTTCCTAATTTCATTCTTTAAAACCTTGGCGTGTCTTATAGTCCTCTGCGTCTTATAGTCCAAAAAAATACAGTATGCCAAGTGTATTGACCATCACACTCCTTTCTAATTGTCCTTTTCAAATCATGCCAACACTGCAACCATGGTTGTCCCTGACCACGTCACGCACAGTGTAGTAAAGACTTAGTGCAACACCAAGGGATAAGGAGAAGGGAACCCAACATTAGGGCAGGGGAGGTGAAGTGGAGACTCCTAGACAGATCTAATGTTACCCTGTCTGCCCTAAGCGTCCCTATATATAGGTTCCGCACCTATCGCTGAGCAGGATACCTAGCCCCTGCCTGACACTGGCGATAAGCCCTGCATAGGGAAGGATAGGATATGCACTAGTCAATCCCCACTACCACAAAAGACTGATGGGGTACACAAACAAGGGAAATTCTTAGCTTGAGTAGACTCAGAGAGAAACACAGACATCCTCCAAACACCAAAGAGGAAGATAGCCGACTGCTAAAGCTCCAAGCCTCAACAGGGAAATGGAAATATCACAGGCAACTCCCAGCAGCCAGCTGGGAGTTATAAACACTCTAGTCCAGGTGTGTCAAATACAGCTGGGGGAGGTTGCCACTGGGTCCTAAATTCAGAAAGACTAGGAAGGAGTCTGCAAAGCCAACCGCTGAGACATTCTGCAGCTAGATGAAGTGCGACTGTCTGCAGCCTCTGACACACTCGTGACAGACCGCCCTGCTGCTATCAATGTGAAGTACTTTATTCACGTGACTGCTACATCCAACAATGAGTCTTACCAGTCTTGTGTTGTACATGCCAGCATGGCAAGGCTAGTATTTGGATGCAGAAGTACCTTGAACTAAGTAAACAAAGTCAATACCACCTCGGTCACAGCACTGGCACAGCGGGGCAAATGAAAGGTTAAGTTATCTTAATACATTATCACAGTCAATGCCTGCTAATAAATATATTTCATAAAACCCCTTTAAGGCTATGTGCACACGCTGGAGATTCACCTGCGGTAAAGTGACCTGCGGTTTTCCTGCGATTTGGTCTGTGGTTTTGCCCTGCGGTTTCACACCTCTACTATGTTAAAGGTGTGAAACCGCTGCGGAAACCGCCCAAACAACTGACATGCTGCGGTTTGTAAACCGCAGCAAAAAGCGGAAAAAAACGCACCGTGAGCACAGCGTTTTTGAAACCCCATAGGGTTTCATTGTACTGTACTTTGTCAGCGGAACTGCTGCGTTTCCGCAGGGGCAAAACCGCTGCAGAAACGCAGCAGAATCCGCACCGTGTGCACACAGCCTTAAAGTTATTTTATTTATTTTTTTCTTACCTTTCCTGCTCCACTTTCTCCAGTAACAATAATAGACTGGTTTATGGGATTTATCCGGTTTTGGACATTTCGGTATGCTTGTTCTGCAACAGTAAAGATGTGTGGTTTGCTGTTCTGAAAGAAATTAAAAATGGACCATTAGATCGATAGTGTGAAAATAAAATATACATAGAGTGCCTTAAAATAGTATTCATACCCTGTGAACTTTCCCACATTTTTTCCCGTCATACTCAAACATAAATGTATTTTATTGCGATTTTATATAATATAGCTACACAATGTAGCATGTATTTGTGATGTGTAAAGGAAATTATGAATGGTTTTCATTTGTATTAAGCACCCAATAGTCTGATAACCCTAAATAAAATCCTGAGTGACCAATTGCCTCCAGAAGACAGATAATTAGTAAAGTGAGTCTGTGAGTAATTTATTCTCAGAATAATTACTGGTCTATGGATGCCTCAGAGGTTTGCTTGAGAACATAAGGGAAAAACAAACTGGGACATAAGATGGTATGCATCCAGTGTGTAGGGGCATGTTCACACTAGCAACTAAACAAACAAAACCTAAGATAAAAGCAAAGTGATCAAATACCCTGCGGTAAACAAATAGCAATAGTGAATGAAAATAAAATAAGGTACTTAGTTAAAGGGAAGCTGTCATCTCTTTTGGCCGCTATAAGATGTGTCCACCGCCTTTCAGGGCTTATCTACAGCATTCTATAATGCTGTAGATAAGGCCCCGGGGTCCAACCTGCAAGATAAGAAAAATACATTTTTTTATACTCACATGCGGTCTGGTGCAGTCCGGTCCGATGGGTGTCGCAGGTCCAAGTCAGACGTCTCACATCTTCTTGCGACGAAGTCCTCCTGCTTGCATCGTCGCTCCCCGGCATCGCGCTCCTGCCCAGTTGAGGGCAGAGCAAAGTACTGCAGTGCGCAGGCGCCGGACAAGGTCAGAGAGGTCCAGCGCCTGCGCACTCCTCGACTCTCCTGCCAATACCTCTAGGGGAAACCTATCGGGGTTACACGATGTCCCTAGGTTGGCGACCCTTATGACAGGTATCCCTGGTCTCCCATAGGGTCCAGAACAGGGGCAAGTCTCTTCCTAACACAGTCCCATAAGGAAGGGTCTTCACACTCCCACGATATGTTTAATGTCCCCATATGGTGTGGAAAAAATGACCTCTCCCATTCGGACAAGGATCTCACCTCTCAGCTTCTCATAGTCCAGGCCATCCTCCCGACTGAGGTCCAGGTATGCCTTCTGGAGGAACGCTTCAACATCGCCCTCAGTACTTCTCTTTCTCAGCGCGGTCCGGAATTTGCACCGGCTCTCGCAGAGCCGCCATCTGCTACAAGATCAGCTCGTTCATTTTCTGCTCCTGCCGATATAGCAGCTCTTGCTGCTGCAACTGCAGTGCCTCTTGCCGCTGCCACTGAAAGTGTAGCTGCTCCTGATGCCACTGCTGAGTGAGGACCAACTGCTTCAAAAGATCCTCCATTTTTTCCAGCAGGCTTGAGCACTGACATGCAGCACGCCTTGTGGTATGCCTCAGTTCATACTGTCTGAATTCTCAACCATATGTAGTGCAGCGGCAGCCACACTGTGCAGTGATGAGGCAGTGACCCAGCAAAGTTCAAAGCAAAGTCTCTTTAATGTTCAGCGTACACATAACAGAACGCACCCGGGAAACAAGACGATCCACCTACTAGACCTGCTGCCATGGACGACTGCACCGCCATGTACGCTGAGGGGTGCCAGGCCTTTTGGCTCCACTTGGCCCTGTGTTGCCTCACACAGGTGGAAGTCTGCAGAGCTTTCTGCTCTGCATGCTTGTAAGACCAGAAGGGAGGGAGGAAGGAGAAGAGAGGGAGGGAGGAAGGAGAAGAGAGGGAGGGAGGAAGGAGAAGAGAGGGAGGGAGGAAGGAGAAGGGAGGGAGGGAGGAAGGAGAAGGGAGGGAGGGAGGAAGGAGAAGGGAGGGAGGGAGGAAGGAGAAGGGAGGGAGGGAGGAAGGAGAAGGGAGGGAGGAAGGAGAAGGAAGAAGAAAGAAGAAAGAAGAAAGAGGAAGAAGAAGAAGGACGAAGGAAGAAGAAAGAAGAAGGAAGGAGGAGGAAGAAGGAGGAGGAAGAAGGAGGAAGAAGAAGGAAGAAGAAGAAGGAAGAAGGAAGGAAGAAGAAGGAAGGAGGAAGAAGGAGGAGGAAGAAGGAGGAAGAAGAAGGAGGAAGAAGAAGGAGGAAGAAGAAGGAGGAAGAAGAAGGAGGAAGAAGAAGGAGGAAGAAGAAGGAGGAAGAAGAAGGAAGGAAGAAGAGGGAAGAAGAAGGAAGAAGGAAGAAGGAGGAAGAAGGAGGAAGAAGGAAGAAGGAGGAAGGAGGAAGAAGAAGAAGGAAAAAGAAGGAAGAAGGAAGATGGAAGAAGGAAGAGGAGGAGGAAGAAGGAGGAAGAAGAAGGAAGAAGGAAGAAGAAGGAAGAAGGAAGAAGGAAGAAAAAGAAGGAAGAAGGAAGAAGGAGGAAGAAGAAGGAAGAAGAAGGAGGAAGAAGAAGGAAGAAGAAGGAGGAAGAAGAAGGGGGAAGAAGGAAGATAGTAGAAGGAAGAAGGAAGAAGAAGAAGGAAGAAGAAGAAGGAAGAAGAAGGAAGAAGAAGAAGGAAGAAGAAGGAAGAAGAAGGAGGAAGGAGGAAGAAGAAGGAAGAAGGAGGAAGGAGGAAGAAGGAAGAAGAAGGAAGAAGGAAGGAAGAAGAAGGAGGAAGAAGGAAGAAGAAGGAGGAAGAAGGAAGAAGAGGGAAGAAGAAGGAAGAAGAAGGAAGAAGGAAGAAGGAAGGAAGAAGAAGGAAGAAGAGGGAAGAAGAAGGAAGAAGGAAGAAGAAGAAGGAAGAAGAAGGAAGAAGGAGGAAGAAGAAGAAGAAGGAAGAAGGAAGAAGGAAGGAGAAGAAGGAAGAAGGAAAAAGAAGGAAGAAGAAGGAAGATGGAAGAAGGAAGAGGAGGAGGAAGAAGGAGGAAGAAGAAGGAGGAAGAAGAAGGAGGAAGAAGAAGGAGGAAGAAGAAGGAGGAAGAAGAAGGAGGAAGAAGAAGGAGGAAGAAGAAGGAGGAAGAAGAAGGAGGAAGAAGAAGGAGGAAGAAGAAGGAGGAAGAAGAAGGAGGAAGAAGAAGGAGGAAGAAGAAGGAGGAAGAAGGAGGAGGAAGAAGGAGGAAGAAGAAGGAGGAAGAAGGAAGAAGAAAGAAGAAGGAAGAAGAAAAAGGAAGAAGGAAGAAGGAAGAACAAGAAGGAAGAAGAAGGAAGAAGGAGGAAGACAGAAGGAGGAAGAAGACGGAAGAAGATGGAAGAAGAAAAAGGAAGAAGGAAGAAGAAAGAAGAAGGAAGGAGAAGAAGGAAGAAGGAAAAAGAAGGAAGGAAGAAGGAAAAAGAAGGAAGGAAGAAGGAAAAAGAAGGAAGGAAGAAGGAAAAAGAAGGAAGGAAGAAGGAAAAAGAAGGAAGGAAGAAGAAGGAAGGAAGGAAGAAGGAAGAAGGAAGAAGAAGAAGGAAGAAGAAGGAAGAAGAAGGAAGAAGAAGAAGGAAGAAGAAGGAAGAAGAAGGAAGAAGAAGAAGGAAGAAGAAGGAAGAAGAAGAAGGAAGAAGAAGGAAGAAGAAGAAGGAAGAAGAAGGAAGAAGAAGAAGGAAGAAGAAGGAAGAAGAAGAAAGAAGAAGAAGGAAGAAGAAGAAAGAAGAAGAAGGAAGAAGAAGAAAGAAGAAGAAGGAAGAAGAAGAAAGAAGAAAGAAGAAGGAAGAAGAAAGAAGGAAGGAGAAGAAGGAGGAGGAAGAAGGAGGAAGAAGAAGGAAGAAGAAGGACGAAGAAGAAGGACGAAGAAGGAAGAAGAAGGAAGAAAAAGAAGGAAGAAGGACGAAGAAGGAAGAAGAAGGAAGAAAAAGAAGGAAGAAGAAAAGAAGGAAGAAGAAGGAAGAAGGAGGAAGAAGGAAGAAGGAGAGAGAAGGAAGAAGGAGGAAGAGAAGGAGGAAGAAGGAGGAAGAAGAAGGGGAAGAAGAAGGGGGAAGAAGGGGGAAGAAGAAGATAGTAGAAGGAAGAAGAAGGAAGAAGAAGGAAGAAGGAGAAGAAAGAAGAAGAAGAAGAAAGAAGAAGGCAGAAGAAAGAAGGAAGGAGGAAGGAGAAGAAGAAAGAAGAAGAAGAAAGAAGAAGAAGGAAGAAGAAAGAAGAAGAAGAAGGAGGAAGAAGGAGGAGGAAGAAGAGGAAGAAGAAGGAGGAAGAAGAAGAAGAAGAAGGAAGAAGAAGGAGGAAGAAGGAAGAAGAAGAAGAGGGAAGAAGAAGGGAAGAAGGAAGAGGAAGAAGGAGAGGAAGAAGGAAGAGGAGGAAGGAGAAGAAGAAGAAGGAAAAGAAGAAGAAGGAAGATGAAGAAGGAAGAGGAGGAGGAAGAAGGAGGAAGAAGAAGGAAGAAGAAGAAGAAGGAGAAGAAGAAGAAGAAAAGAAGGAAGAAGAAGAAGAGGAAGAAGGAGAAGGGGAAGAAGAAGGAAGAAGAAGGAGGAAGAAGAAGGAAGAGAAGAAGAAGAAGAAGAAGGAAGAAGAAGGAAAGAAGAAGAAGGAAGAAGGAAGGAAGAAGGAGGAAGAAGGAGGAGGAAAGAAGAAGGAAGAAGAAGGAAGAAGAAGGAGGAAGGAAGGAAGAAGAAGGAAGAAAGGAGGAAGGAGGAAGAAGAAGGAAGAAGAAGGAAGAAGGAAGGAAGAAGAAGGAGAAGAAGAAGAAGAAGGAAGGAAGAAGAGAGGAGAAGGAAGAAGAAGGGGAAGAAGAAGAGAGGAAGAAGAGGAAGAAGAGTAGAAGGAAGGAAGAAGGAAGAAGAAGGAAGAAGGAAGAAGAAGGAAGCGAAGAAGGGGAAGAAGAAGGAAGAAGGCAGAAGACAAGAAGAAGAAGGAAGAAGAAGGAAGAAGAGGAAGAAGAGGAAGAGGAAGAAGAGGAAGAAGGAGAAGGAAGAAGAAGGAGAAGGAAGAAGAGAGAGAAGGAGGAAGAAGAAGAAGGAGGGAAGAAGAAGAGGAAGAAGAAGAAGGAAGAAGAAGAAGGAAGAAGGAAAAGAAGGAAGAAGAAGGAAGATGAAGAAGGAGGGAGGAGGAGGAAGGAGGAAGAAGAAGGAGGAAGAGAAGGAGGAAGAAGAAGAGAAAGAGAAGGAGGAAGAAGAAGGAGGAAGAGAAGGAGGAAGAAGGAAGAAAGAAAGAAGAAGGAAGAAGGAAAAAGGAAGAAGGAAGAAGGAAGAACAAGAAGGAAGAGAAGAAGAAGAGGACAGAAGGAGGAAGAAGAAGGAAGAAGAAGGAGAAGAGGAAGAAGGAAGAAGGAAGAAGAAGGAAGAAGAAGAAGAAGAAGAAGGAAGGAGGAAGAAGGAAGAAGGAAAAGAAGGAAGGAAGAAGGAAAAAGAAGGAGGAAGAAGGAAAGAAGGAAGGAAGAAGGAAAGAAGAAGGAAGAAGAAGGAAGGAAGGAGAAGGAAGGAAGAGAAGAAGAGAAGAAGGGAAGAAGAAGGAAGAAGAAGAAGGAAGAAGAAGGGAAGAAGAAGAAGAAGAAGAAGAAGAAGAAGAAGAAGAAGAAGGAAGAAGAAGAAGGAAGAAGAGAAGAGGAAGAAGAAGGAAGAAGAAAGAAGGAAGGAGAAGAAGGAGGAGGAAGAAAGGAAGAAGAAGAAGGACGAAGAAGGACGAAGAAGAGGATGAAAGAAGGAAGAAAAGAAGGAAGAAGAAGAAGGAGAAAAGAGGAAGAAGAAGAAAGAAGAAAGAAGAAGGAAGAAGGAGGAAGAAGAAGGGAAGAAGAAGGAAGAAAGAAGGGGAAGAAGAAGGGAAGAAGGGAAGAGGAAGTAGGAAGAAGAAGAAGGAAGAAGGAGAAGGAAGAAGGAAGAAGAAGAAGGAAGAGAAGA